>NC_065582.1:170238180-170556930 GCF_024542745.1 Macaca thibetana thibetana
TGCACCTGTTTCTGCTTCTCCTTCTGCCGTGAATAAAAGCCCCCCCAGGCCCTTACTAGAAGCAGAGAAGATATCCATGCCATGCTTCCTGTACAGCCTGCAGAACCATCAGCCAATTAAACCTCTCAAGTCTCCCTTTATAGCAACGCAAAAGAGACTAACACAGTTACCATGCCCCTGAGCACTCATGCTAGAAACTTCCCCTTTGCTTTCCTTCTCATTGAAAATGCCTTGTTTTCCACATAGGCTCATTTCCTGTTCCTCTTGTAGATACTAAAAGGTAAGCTCCTTTATGTGAAATACCAGTTTCCTACCTGCCCTCTCCTGAAATAAAGTCAGCTTCTCCTAAAATGGCCTTTTCATTTCTTTCTATTAAAATATTGTCCACACATCACAGAGGTATCGTCTCCTTCTTCTCTACCACCAAACTCCCTAGTCAAATCCAAAATGCTTCCAGTTTCCATCTATGTCCATCTCCTTGGTTTTGTTCTTTTCTTCCTTATAGTTTTCAACTTCCCACGATCATTTGGAACTAGTGTCCTCTTTGTCTTAAATGTGTAATCATCATGGGGACAAGGACTCCAAGCCTAGACTGAAATTTGACTCAATTTAATGAAAACAAAATTGTCTTGAAATTGTTGTTGAATTTGAACTAAAAATGACAATATTTCCTAATAAGGACCAGTTTCTATTAGATCTGAGATATCAAATATGTAGTTCTTTGAGAGCCTTCTAGCATAGAATCTACTTCCAGAGGAAAAGGTAGAACAAGACTATCTGAGTTTGATCCTGTATCTGTCAATTACAAGCTGTGAAACCTGAGCCAAGTCACTTCACCTCTTTATAAGTAAGTTTCCTTTTTTTTTTTTTTTTTTTTTTTTTTGAGACAGAGTCTCGCTCTGTCGCCCAGGCTGGAGTGCAGTGGCTGGATCTCAGCTCACTGCAAGCTCCGCCTCCCGGGTTTACGCCATTCTCCTGCCTCAGCCTCCCGAGTAGCTGGGACTACAGGCACCCGCCACCTTGCCCGGCTAGTTTTTTGTATTTTTTTTTTTAGTAGAGACGGGGTTTCACCGTTTTAGCCAGGATGATCTCGATCTCCTGACCTCGTGATCCGCCCGTCTCGGCCTCCCAAAGTGCTGGGATTACAGGCTTGAGCCACCGCGCCCGGCCTAAGTAAGTTTCCTTATACGGAGATTGAAGATAAAAATAATGCTCACTTCATAGATTTTGCTGAGGATTATATTACTTAACATATAACAAGTAGTTTTAATAGTGTCTGGCTGGTAGTAAATGGTCACAAAATGCTAGCTGTTACTGTTCTTTTCCTTCACCCCATGAATCTGAGAAATAATGAGGAAGAAGGAAGACTGAGCACTCATCCCTAATATTGTCCTGGTGACATATTCCTCCTCCTAAAAAGTCAGGATTGTTCCTGAAGCCTCTCTAATGCCCAGCAACTTAGGAGGTCCTTCATATTTCAGTTAATGATCTGCAATCCACTAAACATCTAAGGAATTTCCATTATTGCACTGACTAGCCTAAATTACAGTTCTCTATTACCCACCTTCTTCACCAAAAAACTATTAGTTCATCTGTTTGTTCATCATGCAAATATTAAATATATCTTTTTTGTACAACCGCAAGGTAGAATACTTGTCCTCTTATCCCTTGTAGAATATAAGGGTTATAAGACACTAAACAGATGCTTGGGTAATGCATTCCAACTGACATAACTACTACAAAGGAGAAATCTAGCGTGCTTCAAACATGTAGAAAGCAAAGTGTCACAGAGTAGATGTTTAGCAAATAATTAACAAAAGGATGGACAGATGGATGGATGAAAATTTGGGAATTAGCTAACTTCATTGGTGTAAGAATATTGTAAAGTTGTTGGAAACAGATGGACAACATATGCTATTTGTCATCTTTATCTTCTGCAGGTGTTTTGCACAAGTGTGAGCGCTGTGAAGGCAGAGCACATCTGCCCATTGCCTCTGGGTCTCCTGTGCTTAGGGCAGTGCTAGGTCCCTGGTTATGTATTTATTGAAGGAATGAATTTAATGCAAAACAGGGGCTACATTTCAATAATTAAAAAATAAGGCTGGGTATGGTGGCTCACGCCTGTAATCCCACCACTTTGGGAGACCGAGGTGGGTGGATCACCTGAGGTCAGGAGTTTGAGACCAGCCTGACCAAACATAATGAAATCCCGTGTCTACTAAAAATACAAAATTAGCAAAGTGTGGTGGCGCATGCCTTTAATCCCAGCTGCTTGGCAGGCTGAGGCAATAGAATTGCTTGAACCTGGTAGGTGGAAGTTGCAGTGAGCCGAGATCATGCCATTGCACTCCAGCCTAGGCAACAAGATCAAAACTCTGTCTCAATAATAATAATAATAATAATAATAATAATAATTCCTTTGGTTTCAGATTCCCCTGTTTTCTTTCATCAAACTTACTATTCTTTTCTCACTAAAAGATCTGTTTTTGCCATTTTTGTATTTAGATGTTACACCTGTCTTGGGTTTTGTTTCATAGTGGTCTCTGAAGTCAAGTCATGCCCATGCTGAATTTCTATAGACCCAATTGTTAGCACAATTAGCTTTTTAACCTTTAAATTATTTTACATGCAACAAAAATTGGGGAACCATTTTTTTTTCTCCGAGACAACATTAGAAACGTTTTACCTAGAGTGAATTCATACAATCATTCAGGAGGAAAAATGTGAAACGAAGTAAGGATTATAATACTTACTTAGTTTATTCTTCTCCTTTGGTAAACTTTATAAAAGCTCTCAAACTTTGCTCTGAAACTTGATTCAAAAATTGAAAGATCCAAGCCTGACTTCTTTTTGCAACTGCTCTTTTTGCCAGATGAGGGAATATGTCCCTAATTTTAATAGGGAAATGTTACATTTCCCTCTTAATATTTAATTAATTTTAACAGAGCATTAAAAAAGGATCTTACCCATTCCAAATTGGAGATTACATCTCTGTGCTCCCACAAAACCCCTGCGTTTGTTTCTATCACGGGGCACATTGCTCTTGTCTTAGTGTATCAATCTGTGCCCTTGTTTGTGCCAAGTACCGGATGATAAACTCCTCGAAAGCACGCAGAGTGAGGTGTCTACCTTTATGTCCTAGTAACCAGCACAGGACTTGGCAGGTAGACGTAATTCACTGGACAAATGTTTTTGCTCAATGAATACATCAGTGAAAGGAGATGCAGACTTTAAATCTACGGTATAAAAAGGTTTGCAAAATACAGAATTTACATAAATTAATTAGAAAATGAAGTATTGACACATTGGATACCATTGAAGTGTGCCTATCTCCATTTCATTTTTGAAGTTCTTTGGGTTTTGCTTCAGTTATTAATTCCTCCTTTCCCAGAGATTCCCTGCCTCCGAGCAATCTGAGCTAGATCCGGCTGTGTTGGGCGAGGTGACTTCTGAGTTCTATTCGTATGTTCTTTCAGCAAATACTTCCAGAGAGTTTTCTCCAGACGCCCTTGTGCTGCTGCACAGCGAACGCTCATTTGTAAGAAACATGCATCAGTTACAGCACTTGAGGTCACTGTGCCCATTCAACACCACAAAGAGTAAGAAGCCAGGAGGTACCAAGTGCAAGTGTGGGGCTGTCTTTGCTTGGTATCCTGCTTTTTATTTCCTGCAATGCTGAACTCCTTTCTAATACATTTTCTAGCAAAATCCATAGTTCCCTTCTTTGCACTCTCATGACTGTTCAGTCATTTGCAATCACAGAGCCCTTCTCATGTGCCAGGGACTACTCTAGTAAGCATTTTATGTTTTTCGTTCGTTTAATCCTTAAGGCCCTTTAATTCTACAAGGTGAGTGCTGTTAGTATTGTGCTTTAAAAATAAAGAAATGAAGCACAGGAAGGTGAAGCACTTGCTCAAGCTGTCCTGCTGGCAAGTGGCAGAGCCAGGATGTGGAGCCTGGCACCTGACTCCAGAATCCAGTACCCTGTGCCCCCTCTCTTTTGACAGAGGATGTGCTTTGTTCAACTTCTAATCTCAAGCATCTGCCATGCATTTGCTATGACCCTCTCTTGGTGGAAAAATGGAAGAGGAAATCTTCACAATTAAGATATTAAAGAATAGTTTATTCTCCTGCTGCTGTCCCTGCCACATTATTTCCATTCTTCTTTCTGAAGTCTGTCTTGATACCCCTATCTTAATTAAGTCTCCCCATTATGTTCTCCAAGCATCCAGGGCTTCTCTTGGTAGCTTTTGTTACAATTAATTACTATATATTAATGTGTGCGACATCTGCTTGTTGTTGAGTCAGTTTTAAACCCCAAGAGGACAGATGGGGAGCATTGGTTGACCACGTAGCCAGCCCTGCACCTGGCTCAGAGTGGGCACTCCATAAAGACTTGTGGAATTAATGAATGAGGCATCATTGACACAGTGTGGCCACATCATATCATTTAAACACCCACATAATTGCTTATGAATAACAGCTTTCAACCACTTCTTAGAGAAAAAGACACCTGCTCTATGAGGAGAGGGAATGAAAAAAAAATTTATCAGTCTAGGCAAGAACTTCCATAGAGCCTTCAAGCCTTTCTCACAAAGAATTGGGATTCCTTATGTTAAGTGGAGAAAAACAAGCCAGTTTTGCAACTGAAGCCTCATTCCTTTAGACTCCACAAAAGTAGAATTTGCGAATATTTTCCCTGGGCTGGGCCAGACTGAAGAAAGTGTTTTCAAAGCCAGTGATTTATAGCAACAACACAGTAGGAGCCTTTGTTTTTCCCAGAGCAAAATGGCTTTGAGGAATTCCCTCACCTAAATTGTTTGTGATCAGATGGGGATTTCTGATTTCAATTAAGGCAGATCTAACTGGAGTCCTATCTGGAAAATTTTTGTTATCAGGAAGTACAAATTGCAGAGTAAACTTTAATACAACACAGATAGTACTCCTTAAAATCTTAGGGCAATTATATTGCTTTTCCTTCTCAATGGCTTCTCAGCGCTTCTTTTTGCAAATCCTATTTGAACTGCTTTGATGCCCAGCTGCTTTGGAGCTATTTTTTGTTTGTTTGTTTGTTTTGTTTTGTTGTTTTTTTTTTCTGACAGATAAATTATAAATTTAAAAAACATGTCATCTCTTGAATTGGTTTAGGGTTCTCACCAATTCAAACTCCCCCTCTTCTCCCTCACCCCCACATTCCCCTAGTCCAAATGTAAGAGGATTTACTGTAATGAAATTATTCCTATTATGAACCTCAAAGAATAAAGATGCAGAGTTGAAAACAAAATACATAAATATAAGTTGTCATACAGCCTGAAGGCTCTTCAGGTAAATGACAGAATCTTATTGTCTAGGGATCAGCTTATCTCCTAAGTAACCAGAGTGCCATTGGAACCATAAGGCATTTAATCTACTCGACAGGCTGGCACTGAGGTACGATACCGTGGCCTACTGCCTGTTAGGTGTCATCTTTGCAGCTCTCCATTTCTGGTTCCTTTGGTCTAGTAATTTGGGAGAAGAGGAGAAAGTACATACTGGCTGTGGCTGGAGCAGCAGAGAATGATAAAGGCTTTCCCCCCTCCCCACATTTGTGTGGTTTTCCTTATGCACTCAAGTGGACTGGAAGCTCAGCTCTGTCACTGACATCGTGCTGTGGTCCTAAGCAGGCCACCACGACTCCCTGAGCCTTAGTGGTTTCTTCTGTAAAACTGGGATAACATGATGATAAGTTTTGGGATTTGCCCCTCAGTGTAACTCAACTGGGGCTTTAGTAATTTGTGGTGGTGGTTTTTACTGCATATGCCTTCATATAAAACAATCCTTAACTCTGCAAATGTTCTACACGGCCCATCACATATAATCAGTCTCTAGGGGCCACTTCTCAGTGAGAGACTCCACTTATCTAGAAGATACCTGAGAAACTACGACATTAAAAATGAAGACCAGAGCCTCCAAAATAGAAACAACAAATCCCGCAAGGCAAAGCTCTTACATTTCACCTATACTATAGCCTGTGAGCCCTGACCTGGAATCATATTGACTGTTTCCAAAGGGCTTGATTACATGGTTTGCTAACTGATAGAAGATTAGAAACAGCACATATAGGAGGGTGGAGTAGCTACCGAGGGCAAACCTGCACAAAAAGAGTCAGGTAATGGCGTAACAAAGAGAGAGGTACAGGATCTATTTTTATTTATTTTTTCTTTTCCTTCTCCCCCAGCCTGAGAATTCAAAAGCATAAACTCTGTAATGGTTTGCTATAGACAAAACATCCCCACACATCTTTCAATAGTCCTTAAGGGCATGACTGCATTATAGCACAAACCAAGAACAGCAAACATAGGGTGTGCATGGATCACTCCCTTCACCTGTGTCTAAAGCAGACACCCAGTGTCAATCTTTAAACTCTTCATTGATGCTAATACAAGGTATCCTTGTCGTGGCTCCAGAATCCTTCTCAACATGGGACTCAGACTCTGACTCCCAATCATTTTAATTTAATTCATGAGCTGGAATCCATTTACTATTTTGGTGTAAGTGACAACTATTTAAAGGACAGGGATGTGGGTGACTCATTTTTTTTTTAATTTATTTATACTTTTAAGTTCTGGGTTACATGTGCAGAATGTGCAGTTTTGTTACCTAGGTATACACATGCCATGGTGGTTGCTACACACATCAACCCGTCACCTACATTAGATATTTCTCCTAATGTTATCTCTCCCCTTGCCCCCAACCCCTGACAGGCCACACTGTGTGATGTTCCCCTTCCTGTGTCCAAGTGTTCTCATTGTTCAGCTCCCACTTATGATTGAGAACATGCAGTGTTTGGTTTTCTGATCTTGTGATAGTTTGCTGAGAATGATGGTTTCCAGCTTCATCCATGTCCCTGCAAAGGACACAAACTCATCCTTTTTTATGGCTGCATGGTGTACATATGCCTTTTTGGTTTTTTTTGTTTTTTTTTTTTTAGACAGAGTCTCCTCTGTCACCCAGGCTAGAGTGCAGTGGCTTGATCTTGGCTCAGTGCAAGCTCCACCTCCTGGATTCACACTGTTCTCCTGCCTCAGCCTCCCGAGTAGCTGGGACTACAGGCGCCTGCCACCGCGCCAGGCTAATTTTTTGTATTTTTAGTAGAGATGGGGTTTCACCGTGGTCTCGATCTCTCTGACCTCGTGATCTGCCCGTCTTGGCCTCCCAAAGTGCTGGGATTATAGGCGTGAGCCACTGTGCCCTGCCACCACATTTGCTTAATCCAGTCTATCATTGATGGACATTTGGGTTGGTTCCAAGTCTTTGCTATTGTGAATAGTGCCGCAACAAACATACGTGTGCATGTGTCTTTATCGTAGAATGATTTATAATCCTTTGGGTATATGTCCTGTAATGGGATTGCTGGATCAAGTGGTATTTCTAGTTCTAGATCTTTGAGGAATTGCCACATTGTCTTCCACAATGGTTGAACTAATTTACACTCCCACCAACAGTGTAAAAGCGCCTATTTTTCCACAATCTCTCCAGCATCTGTTGTTTCCTGACTTTTTAATGATCGCCATTCTAGCTGGCATGAGATGGTATCTCATGGTGGTTTTGATTTGCATTTCTCTAATAACCAGTTATAATGAGCAATTTTTTCATATGTCTGTTGGTTGCATAAACATCTTCTTTTGAGAAGTGTCTGTTCATGTCCTTTACCCATATTTTGATGGGGTTGTTTGCTTTTTTCTTGTAAATTTGTTTAAATTCTTTGTAGATTGTGGATATTAGCCCTTTGTCAGATGGATAGATTGCAAAAATTTCCTCCCATGCAAAAATGTTCTCCCATTCTGTAGGTTGCCTGTTCACTCTGATGATAGTTTTGTTTGTTTGTTTGTTTTGTTTTGTTTTATTATTTTGCCATGCAGAGAGCCTTTAATTAGATCCCATTTGTCAATTTTGGCTTTTGTTGCCATTGCTTTTGGTGTTTCAGACGTGAAGTCTTTCCCCATGCCTATGTCCTGAATGGCATTGCCCAGGTTTTCTTCTAGGATTTTTATGGTTCTAGGTCTTACATTTAAGTCTTTGATCCATCTTGAGTTGATTTTTGTATTAGTTGTAAGAAAGGGGTCCAGTTTCAGTTTTCTGCATATAGCTAGACAGTTTTCCCAACATCATTTATTAAATAGGGAATGTTTTCCCCATTGCTTATGTGTGTCAGATTTGTTGAAGATCAGGTGGTGGTACATGTGCGGTGTTATTTCTGGGGCCTCCGTTCTGTTCCATTAGTCTATATATCTATTTTGGTACCAACACCATGCTGTTTTGGTTACTGTAGCCTTGTAGTATAATTTGAAGTCAGGTAGCATGATGCCTCCAGCTTTGTTCTTCTTGCCCAGGATTGTCTTGGATATGCAGGCTCTTTTTTGGTTCCATATGAAGTTTAAAATAGTTTTTCCAATTCTGTGAAAAAAGTCAGTGGTAGCTTGATGGGGATAGCATTGAATCTATAAATTACTTTGGGCAGTAAGGCTATTTTTACAATATTGATTCTTCCTATCCATAAGCATGGAATGTTTTCACATTTGTTTGTGTCCTCTCTTATTTCCTTGAGCAGTGGTTTGTAGTTCTCCTTGAAGAGGTCCTTCACATCCCTCGTAAGTTGTATTCTTAGGTATTTAATTCTGTTAGTAGCAATTGTGAATTGGAGTTCACTCATAATTTGGCTCTCTGTTTGTCTGTTATTGGTATATAGGAATGCTTGTGATTTTTGCAGATTGATTTTGTATCCTGAGAAGTTGCTTATCAGTTTAAGGAGATTTTGGGCTGAGACGATGGGGTTTTCTAAATATACAATCATGTCATCTGCAAACAGAGACAATGACTTCCTCTCTTTCTATCTGAATGCCCTTTATTGCTTTTTCTTGTCTGATTGCTCTGGCCAGAATTTCCAACACTATGTTGAATAGGAGTGGTGAGACAGGGCATCCTTTTCTTGTGCTGGTTTTCAAAAGGAATGCTTCCAGTTTGGGCCCATTCAGTATGATATTGGCTGTGGGCTTGCCATAAATAGCTCTTATTATTTTGAGATAGGTTCCATCAATACCTAGTTTATTGAGAGTTTTTAGCATGAAAGGCTGTTGAATTTTGTCAAAGGTCTTTTCTGCATTTATTGAGATAATCATGTGGTTTTTGTCATTGGTTCTGTTAATGTGATGGATTACGTTTATTGATTTGCGTATGTTGAACCAGCCTCGCATCCCAGGGATGAAGCCCACTTGATTCTGGTGGATAAGCTTTTTGATGTGATGCTGGATTCAGTTTCCCAGTATTTTATTGAGGATTTTTGCATTGATATTCATCAGGGATATTGGCCTAAAATTCTTTTTTTGTTGTGTCTCTGCCAGGTTTTGGTATCAGGATGGTGCTGGCCTCATAAAATGAGTTAGGGAGGATTCCCTCTTTTTCTATTGATTAAAATAGTTTCAGAAGGAATGGTACCAGCTCCTCTTTGTACCTTTGGTAGAATTGGCCTGTGAATCTGTCTGGTCCTGGACTGTTTTTGGTTGGTAGGCTATTAATTATTGCCTCAATTTCAGAACCTGTTATTGGTCTATTCAGAGATTCATCTTCTTCCTGGTTTAGTCTTAGGAGGGTGTATATGTCCAGGAATGTATCCATTTCTTCTAGATTTTCTAGTTTATTTGCATACAGGTCTTTATAGTATTCTCTGATGGTAGTTTATATTTCTGTGGGATTGGTAGTGATACCCCCTTTATCATTGTTTATTGAATCTATTTGATTCTTCTCTCTTTTCTTCTTTATCAGTCTTGCTAGCAGTCTATATATTTTGTTATCTTTTTTAAAAAGTAGCTCCTGGATTCATTTTTTTTTTTTTTGGAAGGGTTTTTTTTTTTTTTTTTTTTTTTGGTCTTTATCTCCTTCAGTTCTTCTCTGATCTTAGTTACTTCTTGTCTTCTTCTAGCTTTTGAGTGTATTTGCTCTTGCTTCTCTAGTGCTTTTAATTGTGATGTTGGAGTGTTGATTTTGGATCTCTCCTGCTTTCTGTTGTGGGCTACAAATTTAGTGCTATAAATTTCCCTCTACACTCTACTTTAAATGAGTCCCAGAGGTTCCGGTACATTGTGTCTTTGTTCTCATCAGTTTCAAAGAACATCTTTATTTCTGCCTTCATTTCATTATTTACCCAGTAGTCATTCAGGAGTAGGTTGTTCAGTTTCCATGTAGTTGTACTGTTTTGAGTGAGTTTCTTAATCCTGAGTTCTAATTTGATTGCATTGTGGTCTGAGAGACAGTTTCTTGTGATTTCTGTTCTTTTACATTTGCTGAGGAGTGTTTTATTTCCAATTATGTGGTCAATTTTAGAATAAGTGCTATGTGGTACTGAGAATAATGTATATTCTGTTGATTTGGGGTGGAGAGTTCTGTAGATGTCTATTATGTCCAATTGGTCCAGAGCTGAGTTCAAGTCCTGGATATCTTTGTTAACCTTCTGTCTCCTTGATCTAATATTTACAGTGGGGTGTTAAAGTCTCCCATGATTATTGTGTGGTAGTCTAAGTCTCTTTGTTGGTCTCTAAGAACTTGCTTTATGAATCTGGGTGCTCCTGTATTGGGTGCATATATATTTAGGATAGTTAGCTCTTCTTGTTGAATTGATCCCTTTACCATTATATAATGACCTTCTTTGTCTCTTTTGATCTTTGTTGGTTTAAAGTCTGTTTTATCAGAGACCAGGATTGCAACCCCTGCTTTTTTCTGCTTTCCATTTGCTTGGTAGATCTTCCTCCATCCCTTTACTTTGAGCCTATGTGTGTCTTTGCACATGAGATGGATCTCCTGAATACATCACACTGTTGGGTCTTGACTCTTTATCCAATTTGCCAGTCTGTATCTTTTAATTGGGGCATTTAGTCCATTTACATTTAAGGTTAATATTGTTATGTGTGAATTTGATCCTGTCATTATGATGCTAGCTGGTGTTTTCACCTGTTAATTTATGCAGTTTCTTTATAGCGTTGATGATCTTTACAATTTGGCATGTTTTTGCAGTGGCTGGTATGGGTTGTTTCTTTTCATGTTTAGTGCCTCCTTCAGGAGCTCTTGTAAGGCAGGCCTGATGGTGACAAACTCTCTCAGCATTTGCTTGTCTGTAAAGGATTTATTTCTCCTTCACTTACAAAGCTTAGTTTGGCTGGATATGAAATTCTGGGTTGAAAATTGTTTTCTTTGAGAATGTTGGATACTGGCCCCCACTCTCTTCTGGCTTATAGGGTTTCTGCTGAGATATCGCTGTTAGTCTGATGGGCTTCCCTTTGTGGGTAACCCGACCTTTCTCTCTGTCTGCCCTTAACATTTTTTCCTTCATTTCAACCTTGGTGAATCTGATGATTACATGTCTTGGGATTGCTCTTCTCGAGGAGCATCTTTGTGGCATTCTCTGTATTTCCTGAATTTGAATGTTGGCCTGCCTTGCTAAGTTAGTGAAGTTCTTCTGGATAATATCCTGAAGAGTGTTTTCTAACTTGGTTCCATTCTCCCCATCACTTTCAGGTACACCAATCAAACATGGATTTGGTCTTTCACATAGTCCCGTATTTCTTGGAGGCTTTGTTCATTTCTTTTCACTCTTTTTTCTCTGATCTTGTCTTCTCGCTTTATTTCATTAATTTGATCTTCAATCACTGATGTCCTTTCTTCCGCTTGATCGAATCAGCTATTGAAGTTTGTGTATGCTTCACGAAGTTCTTGTTCTGTGGTTTTCAGCTCCATCAGGTCATTTAAACTCTTCTGTATACTGGTTATTCTAGTTAGCCATTCTTCTAAACTTTTTTCCAGGTTTTTAGCTTCCTTGGAATGGTTTAGAACATGCTCCTTCAGCTTGGAGAAGTTTGTTATTACCAGCCTTCTGAAGCCTACTTCTGTCAACTCATCAAACTCATTCTTCATCCAGTTTTGTTCCCTTGCTGTCAAGGAGTTGTATTCCTTTGAAGGAGAAGAGATGGTCTGGATTTTTGGAATTTTCAGATTTTCTGCTCTAGTTTCTCCCCATCTTTGTGGTTTTATCTACCTTTGGTCTTTGATGTTGATGACTTACAGATGGGGTTTTGGTGTGGATATCCTTTTTATTGATGTTGATGCTATTCCTTTCTGTTTATTAGTTTTCCTTCTAACAGATAGGCCTCTCAGCTGCAGGTCTGTTGGAGTTTGCTGGAGGTCCACTCCAGACCCTGTTTGCCTGGGTTTCACCAGTGGAGGCTGCAGAACAGCAAATATTGCTGCCTGATCCATCCTCTGGAAGCTTCATCCCAGAGGGGTACCCATCTGTATTAGGTGTCTGTTGGCCCCTACTGGGAGGTATCTCCCAGTCAGGCTACACAGGGGTAAGGGACCCACTTGAGGTTTGTCTATTATTGGAGCTTGAACTCTTTGCTGGGAGAAACACTGCTGTCTTCAGAGCTGTCAGGCAGGGATGTTTAAGTCTGAAGAAGCTGTGTGCTGCCTTTTGTTCAGATATGCCCTGCCCCCAGAGGTGGAATCTAGAGAGGCAGTAGGCCTTGCTGAGCTGTGGTGGGCTCTGCCCAGTTGGAGCTTCCCTGCCGCTTTGTTTACACTGTGAGCATAGAACCGCCTACTCAAGCCTCAGCAATGGCGGACGCCCCTCCCCCCACCAAGCTTCAGCATCCCTGGTCCATCTCAGACTGCTGCACTAGCCGCAAGCAAAGCTCCATGGGCGTGGGACCTGCCAAGCCAGGCACGGGAGGGGATCTCCTGGTCTACCAGTTGTGAAGACCATGGGAAAAGTGCAGCATTTGGGCAGAAGTGTGCCACTTCTTCAGGTACAGTCACTCATGGCTTCCCTTGGATAGAAAAGGGAAATCCCCCAACCCCTTGCACTTCCCGAGTGAGGGAACAACCCGCCCTTCTTTGGCTCTCCCTCCGTGGGCTGCACCCACTGTCCAACCAGTCCCAGCGAGATGAACCAGGTACCTCAGTTGGAAATGCAGAAATCACCCATCTTCTGTGACAATCTCACTGGGAGCTGTAGACCAGATCTCTTCCTGTTTGGCCATCTTGGAAGCGACCCTGGGTAACTCAAGTTTAAGACAGTCTTTCTCAAATGGTGGGGGATAAAAAAAAAAAAAAGATTTAACTCACCAGAGGATGGGTAGTGTTTTGTCAGGCAAAAAAGTTGAAAAGGGTCTTTCCCAAAAGTTACCTTTCTCATCCCCAAATTATAGGAAGATGGATCTGATGCAAATGCACTATTAATTTGGAAAATCAGTACCTTCAGTCCAGGGCCTTCTATGGAGCTGAATAGATGGTGAGCTTCTCCTGGAGAGGTTCTAAGTCAAATGGCAACATCTTGTGTTGTGGGGATCCATCCTGTTGGGAGCTTTTGGGGCACGAGATGAAAGAATGCTATTTTTCAAGGCCTTCCTGGAATTCACATAATCCCTACAAAACAACATTCTGATTAATTGAATCAGAAGAATGCAACCTGTATGTTTCTGATTCACACAGAGTTTACAAGGGTTTAGAAGTTAGAAAGAAGAGGTACTAGGCATGATGTGCTGTCCAGTTTCACTGCACCCAAACTGTTTGAAACGCAGCCTTGTTTCTTTTTCCTTATGTTGAACTTGGGGACATCCTGGCTCATTGATGAGTGGTTGGAATTGGCCACATGGAATCAGGGTGGGTTTCTTCAATGGTGTAGGCATGGTGAAAAGGGGCAGAATTTGACTCATAAACCCCATATGCATGTTGATTTGACTCCAGCAGCTTGGCCCTCAGTGGAATATATGCTAAGTCACCCATGATGGAAGCCACAGTCTTTTTGTAACCTAATTTTGAAAACGATATCCCATTGCTTCTGTCATGTTCTATTTTATTGCTAGAACTAGGTTACTAAATTCAGCCAACAAACAAAAGGAAGGAATTTCGTAAGAGTGGTGAATACCAGGGGGCAGGGTTCCCTGGGGCCATCTCGGAGGCTGCCTACCACACCAGGAACCCTGACTTTTTGTTGCTTAGTGTCTGTGTAAACTTGGGAAAGTAATCCAATCTTTCTGGGGCTTGGGTTTTCTACCCATAAAATGGAGACAGTTAATGTAAAAGGCCCGACACATAACAGATAGCAGCCAAAAAACAATGATGATGATGATAATGACGATAAATGTTAGTTTTCCCTTCCTTCTTTCCAGAAGGTAGAGTGAGCTCCCCACAAGCACCTGGGAGAATAGTCATTTGTATAGAAGAGTGGACTGGGGGAGTCTAATGTTTTTAACATTTATAACCCCTTTTTCACTGAACTGGAAAAGAACAGAAGCACGCTGCTCCCAGTAGTATGGACCACATCAATAATTACCACACACATTTATAGTACCTTCAATGATGATTTACTTCCAGATGTTTTAAGCATATAAAGTTGCAAATGAAAAGTGGAATTGTGGTGGGGCAGGGATGACACTGAAGGGAATAATCCTTTCGTCACTGACCTCCCAGTGTGACTCATGGTGTGTGTCTCACTGCCAAAAAGCCCTGACTATGAATATGCAGCCGTTGGGGAAGGAGGCGTTGCGAGTGGGTACTTCATATGGCCCCACCAGAAGGATTTTTTTAAACACAGCAGCAGTAACCTTTAAGATAGCTAAGGTGCAGTTCTCTGTGTTCTGTCTCCTTGCAGTTTCTGGAGAATCCTTTGTCTATAGTCCAGATCTCCTTTCATGGCTATCTAATCGATCTGTCTTCTGCAGCGTTTCCATCCAAGTGTTGGCATCCTTTCACAGTAAATAGTAGGAGAGGCGTACTGCCGAGGCTCATATATGTCAAAAACAAGACTAGCTGACCTTCATTGAGAGTCACTCTGATGAGGACATTACATGTTACCACATCTAATCAGTAGCCACTTGAGGTAGGGATTATCATCATTCCTATTTATTGATGAGAAAACCAAGACACAGCAAGGTAAAGCAACTTGTCCAAGGTCACAGAGCTAGTAAATGAAAAAAAAAAAGTTTGTGATGATTTGCAATAAAATGAAGCTTAGCCAGAGCTGGGAACTGGAAATAAGGCAAGTTGTATTTGCCTGATTTCTCTGCGAGAACCTGGCTAGATTTCAAGCACTGAAGTGAAGTGTCTAGCTAGTGAGATTTGGGAATAAGGTATTTTCAAAGTTGTTGACATATGCTGGTCATTCGTGACCAATTTCAAAGTTTAGGCTTTATGATGATGTGTCTCCCATGGCAGTACTTTTTTGACAAGTAACATTTTGCCACTGCAAAACAGCAAGAGAAAGAATAAGATAGGTGCAAACAAGAAGCAGGGGCTTGAATTGGTGATAAAGGTAAAAATCTCATGTTCTCCAGGTAGTCTAGTAATTAATGTGTATTCTGATTAAAATGAGGTGGTTTGGATGTCTAATTAAAATGAGGCAGATGGAAAGAGAACATTAGATGTACTAGCCAGTGTGTGACATTGCACAACTTATCATTTTTAATTCTCATTTCCCTCATTTATACAAAGGGGTTAATGACTGCCAACCTCATAAGGTTGTGCTATCAATAGAATAAGATAATGCACAAAACCTTGGTTCAAATATGCAGTGTGCTGCCTTCTACCCAGCGGCCTTTAAGGATTTTGGTTCCCTGTCCTGTATCAACCTATATCACAAATGAGTGTTGGACAGGATGGTCTCCATAGACCCTTCTTACTGGGCCATTCTGCAATTCTGGAACAGAACAGCAGGGACCAGTGGTTTTATGTAGAGGCTGTGAGGAGTAGGAGACATTGGAGACACTCTTTACAATGATGATGAAACAGCATGCTGGAATCAAGAAGTGCTTTTCCATCAGTAAGAGAAGCCATGGAAATTAGCAGGCTTTGGGAGTGTGCTTAAACTTCCTTAAGTTTTCAGGGTGTCTTAAACTGCTTTCCATGCAAAAACCCCTCCCAGTATTCAGAAAACTGTACTGCCCAAAGACTTTATTGCATTTATGTTTTTTGCAGTTGGTAAGCTGATATATTCATGGGAGAGTAGTGAGTGGCCATCCTGGCTTTTAGGTCTAACTCATTTATTCACCAAATATGTATCAAGGCTACCCCATCCCTGGTACTCTGGGGATACAGCAATGAGTCAGACAGTAGGAGTCTTTGTCTTCAAAGAGCTTACAGTCTCATGAAAGAACAATCATGTCAGTGGTTCAATCCAGTGGGAGAAGTGCTCTGTCACTACTGAGCAGAAGGAATAGCAGAAGCTCTGCTGAGTGATCCTTTCTCCAAATTTCCTGGAAAAGGTTATTAAAGTATAAATTAATCAGAGAAGGCACTTCAAGCAGATGGAACTTTTTGAACTAAGACTCAAAAGCAAGGGACAGCTATCTGATTCAGAGGGGCTATAAGAAGTTCTGTGCTGCTAGAGCAAGAGTGATTGTTTGTGATGTGGGGTGGGCTGCAGGGATCTGGAGAGAGGTGTGAGATGATGCAGAGAAAATAGCGTGAGGATGCAGGGGACTAGTAGGTGATGGGGCAAAAGAGGTAAGCAGGGATCAGGTCATGAAAGATCCTTGCAAGTCACATTAAGGAGTCTGGACCTCATCTTGAGGACAATGGGGAGCCATTGAAAGGTTTCAAAGATGAGAGAACTTGGCCAGAAACCTTTAGTAGATGGTTAGACTAGGTGATCTTTAAGCTCTGAGTATTTTAACCATCCTAAACAGATACTATTGTATTTTCTTTGAAATTCTACCCACAGAAACAAATTCTTTAATACTTTAAAAACAGCAAATTGTACTTTTTTAGCCTTTATTTGTAAAATGGTGTCAATCTAGCAAAACTTCCATTGCTCATTTATAATGTGGAAGAGGCCATGCTGGATCGGTGTCGTGGTGATTCAATTGTGAATAAAGTTAAATCAGATTTCAAGGGATGCATAATGGTCCTACACAATAAAAGACATGGCATTAGATATACCATTGACCAATGATTGATTTTGAAGTCAGATGTTCTACATGTGTGACCTTTATCTAAGTCCCAGTCTTTTTAATATAAAATTGGGATAATAATACTATCTTCTGTATAAAGTCATTGAGATTATTGGAGATAGTGTAGGCAAAACACTTAATCCAATGACTAGCACATAATAAAAAATGTAGTTACTAATATTTCTTATTTTTTTGTTTTTTTATTTATTTTAAAAATTTTAATGTGTAACTGGGTATGGTGGCTCATGCCTGTAATCCTAGCACGTTGGGAGACCAAGGCAGGTGTATTGCTTGAGCCCAGGAATTCGAGACCAGCCTGGGCAACATAGCGAGACCCTGCCTCTATAAAAACCAAAACAAAACAAAAATTTCAGTGTGCAGTTTTGAGGTTTAAGATGGTGTTATGGGATGCTACACTGTGTAACAATGATTACTATAGTGAAGCAGATTGATGTATCATCTCGCATAGTTACTTTTTTCTTGTGTATGACAAGTGCAGCTAAAATCTACTTATTTAACAAAAATCCCTAATGCAATACAATTTTATAAACATAATTTGTAATAACAATAATGGTACGGGTACCTCTGTGAAGCTAGAACTGGTAAAAAAAAAAAAGAGTTTGGAGGGAGGTGGCAAGAAGAGGCTGTTGCAAACACACACTGTAGTTGTGGTAAGATCTCTGCTTTTTGAACACCTCAAATTCAGAATTATAGGAACTCAATTTAGTATGAAATTCTTTTCTCTATGGGGCCAAAAACAGTTTGCTTTACACGTGAATAATGGAAAATATGGTAGCAGTAGAGGTGAGGGGGTGTTAAGCTCTTTAAATATATAAATATAACATATGTGTGTGTATATATATGTGTATTTCAAGTTCTTTAGCTTTCAAGCCATGCATGTTACATGAAATAAGCTGAGTATCAATATGACCATATTGACTTATTCAAGTATCTTCAAGTATCACTTAATTGACAGCACATTGATAGTCATTTATTTTATTTTTATTTATTTATTTATTTTTGAGACAAAGTCTCTGTCTGTCAGCCACGTTGTAGTGCAGTGGCACAATCTTGGTTCACTGCAGCCTCTGCCTCCCAGGCTCAAGCAATTCTCCTGCCTCAGCCTCCCGAGTAGCTGGGATTACAGGTGTGTGGCGCCACACCTGGCTCATTTTTGTATTTTCAGTAGAGATGGGGTTTCACCATGTTGGCCAGGCTGGTCTTGAACCCTTGACCTCAGGTAATCTGCCCACCTCGGCCTCACAAAGTGCTGGGATTACAGGCGTGAGCCACCGTGCCTGGGTGATAGTCATTTATTTTCAAGAATATGTTTAAAAGCAATTAAATGGCATTTCTTTGCAGAATATTTTGTCTTTTTTATTTACTTTATATGTTCTTTTTTGTCCTCTAGCTTTCTCTAGTTACTCTCAATGTGTGTTATTTTACTAAATTTGCAGCAGTCATCATTTACTTTTTTATTCAAAGAATATTTATTGGATGCCTGCTGCATTCCAGGAAATAGGCTGGATACTGAGACAGGAATACACAGAAAGACAAGGGCCTCCCTCTTGCAGCATACATTGTAGTCATAGGTTTGGCTTTGGAATAGAATAGTGATCATCTTTTGGGAGTTGGTCCAAAGTGTCTAGTGGTATATATAGAAAAATAAATGTGGTAAAATTGAACACTGACAGAATAAGTTAATCAGAGTTGAGATCATTATACAGTATCACAAACTTTGGGACAATAGCTTTTGTAGACACTGTTTTTGTAGACAAAGTCTTTAAAATTACACAGGCAACTATTTTTGGCACATAGAAATTGGAATGTTTCCCCCATTAACAAATGCTTTCACTCCACACTAGAACCATCAAATCCCATCTTAGTTTCTCAGCCATTCGACATGAATATTAACAGGGAAAATTAAGCACTACTGGACTATTAAAAAAAAATAGACATTTAAAGCTGTGAAATATTTAAATCCAGATCTGCTCCTGCCTTGCTCAGACCGCTTAATAGTTTCTATCTGCAGAGAAAAAGCTGAACTTTAAAGCTTTTCATTCAGAACCTCCCTATGAAACCAGCCAATAGCTGTTGTTCTTCTTGATATCTTGTCTTTAATCTCCAAGGCATCCTGAAGTCTCAAGAGACCTTGGATGAAGAAGGAAAATTATGCTATCGCTATTTCCCATAACTCTGAACACTGCCTCATCTTTGTGATTTGTACCTATCCTGGCCTTCTTTTTGTAAGCAAGTATCTGGTTCATTAATGTCATTCAACCAATAATTATTGAAGATCTTCTATGTGCCAGAAATTTATAGTTTTTGTTTTCTCTTTATTTGTTCCCTTTGAAATGTATTATCTAATCTGTGATTTCTCTAAGTAAGCACTCAGTGTTGCTTTTCCAGCTGGTGCCTGGCCCACTCATCTAGAATATCAGAGCCGAGATTGTGCCACTGCACTCCAGCCTGGGCGACAGAGCAAGGCTCCGTCTCAAAAAAAAAATCCTCCTACACCAGCTACAGATAATAAAATATGCATTTAGAATCCTTTCCATAGTATTTAAAGTGCCGATGAAATGGTTATTCATAATGTTTTATCTGCTATCTTCATTTTATTCTTTTTAATTTTTCCCTACTATTAATATTAACTTCTCTGGTAAAAGAAGAAAAATAAAATAAAATAAACCCCTTCCAAATTTCTCTGCAGCCAGGAGAAAAAAGAAATCAGAGATATCCACTAGCAACCTATAAAAACAAAAGGGAGTTCTAGGCGTAATAAAACATACACTTGACAACTGATATTATCCACTGGTGAGATATTGTTCATATCTCCACAGCCTGAAATTGCACGAATGATCACCCTGGTTATCAATTCATACATGCTTACGATGGCCTGGTGGCTCTGGGAATTACCTCCTTGAATTGCTGCAAATCCCTCATCTTCAACAAATTCATCATGCAAAGTCTCCACTATAATGAACCTTGGGTAAAGCTCAGCACTCCAACATATTTTAACATGTTAAGTGCAGTGTGGCCCGTCTCAGAAACATAAAGGTTTGGGAATGTTAGAAAAGAAACTTCATCTTTCCAATTTCTTTTCCAAAATTATCTCACCACATGGCATCAATGCAGTCCTTGTGGTTTGAAAACTGAAATATTTATCCTCTCAGCAGAAGGGCCACTAGAGGAGGTTCTCACCTGGTGGGATAGAGTTCTCCTGATCAGGGTCTGTAGCCCGGTGTGGTCTGCAGTAGGGTAAGCTTTGCGGAGTTTCTGGCAGGACAAAGGCAGCCAGCGTGTTGCCTAGTTGTCAATCACAGCAAAAAATTTTTGCTTTTGTTTTTGTTTTCTAAAGATCCCATTGGTTCTCCTGGTTATTAGTCTGTTCTCACATTACTATAAAGAACAATCTGAGAGTGGGTAATTTATAAAGAAAAGAGGTTTAATTGGCTCACGGTTCAGCAGGCTGTACAGGAAGCATGACTAAGGAGGCCTCGGGTAACTTACAATCATGGCGAAAGCCGAAGGGGAAGCCAGCATGTCCTACACGGCTGGAGAAGGAGGAAGAGAGTGATGGGGGAGGTGCTACACACTCTTAAACAACCAGATCTCTCGTGAGAACTGACTATCATGAGAATAGCAAGGGGAAAATCCACCCCTGTGATCCCTTCACCTCCCACCAGACCCCTCCTCCAACACTGAGGATTACAATTCAACATGAGATTTGGGTGGGGACACAGAGCCAAACCATATCACCTGGAACTCCTCACAGAGAAAATATGTGATGGCAACTGGAGGCTATCGGACACTGCACCTCCTTCCAGTATTCTGTGCCTGGATCGGCTGCATTGTCCTCTCTGTTGAATAGAGCAGAGCAGACTCTGTGACCTACCAAACACAATTCCATGGCACGTTCAGTCAATAACTATATGTGTGTGTGGATATGTGTATGTATGTACACATATGTGCATATGCATACATACACAAACATATACACATGCATATATGTACACACATATACATTCATACATATATACATATATACAAGGCGTCACTCTTATTAGGTCCTGGGTGCTCTGACAAATCCTATGAGCATGAATGCAAAAAGGCAGATAGGGTGTCTGTCCTCATGGAACCCACACACTAATATGCCACAAAGACAATTCAAATAAAACAGAATGTCTCTGAATCTGGTCTGGGGATCACCTGCCTCCAAAGCACCTGGGACACTTGTTAAAAGTGTCAGACCCTAGGCTCATCCCAGTCCAGTGAAAATGGAAGCTGCCGGGGGTGAGGCCTGGGAATCGTTATCTTAATCTGCTCCCCAGGTGTAGTTTAAGTGTGAGGATCACTGTAATGTGAAAAATACTGTAATAGACAAGTGTACGCAGTTAATGGAATTTGCAGGAGGTGCGCCTAACAGATTTGTCCTGTAGAAATCAGAAAAGGCACCCTGGAGGAAGTAGTTCCCAAGTTGGGAGCTCGAGAAGAGAAAGAATCATCCAGAAAAATACAAGACAGAAGAGCAGTCAGAAAGAATGGTCAGCAGAGGAAAGCCAGAGAGACTATAGGAAGATTTCTCAAAGAACCCACCCCTAACATCTAAAGGGCGCCATCAATACAGGCCAGGTTAGTGTTTCCTCCATTCTCTCCATTTATCATGCTTCCAACTTGATAGTAGAAAATATCTTCCTATGCATCTTGGCATCCCAATAAGCTGCATATATTAGTTTCACTTCTTCTTCTGCATACATCTTTCTGATAATGACAATGCCATAGAAACCTGAATTTGTGTTTGGACACAGTGCAGGATCTAAACAAATACAAAACTTTCCATGTGTAGCTCTTAGGAACACTGAATTCCTGAACTCGTGTGGTGCTATGGCTCCTTGGTGGCCATCCCCAAGGAAATGGATGATTTCAGGTTTCCTATACAAAACCAAGTATGTCCTGAGAGTGAAACTTCCAACACCTACAATCGAATGGTCCATTTCTCCACTGGGTGTTACTCACTTCTTAATTTTATATTTGTTCAGGATCCAGCTTACTGAGGTCAATTAAGGTCAAGAGGAGATGTCGACTTGATTTAAAATTGGATTGTCTGCCTCGAGTTTATCTCCTTGGGCTGGGCTGTCATTTGAATTTTATGTTTTTGTTCTTATTTTTTCCTAGCATTGGTTTTTTTTCCCAGGGAGCGTTTTCAGTATTCCACTCGCCTATCTGTTTGCAAGGAAGGTGTTTGTTTCTATAAAGTGCCTGTCCCATCTGATCTCCATCATCTTTATGGTCTTGCATTCTGTCACTGCAACTCATGTCTGGCTGGGGTTTGTTATGTTTTGACAGGAGTTTGTTATAAAACTGGGGATCACGTCCGGCTTTGCCTTTCCAACTTCCTTCTTTACGGTTGCCATAAACCCATGCTGCTAAAATGTTCCCTCTGAGAAGAGGGTGAAATTCTAATAACAAAATCCTTGGGGGACAGGAAAAGGGGAGGAGGGGAAAGATAGAGGGATGAAGAGTAGGATAATTGAAGAGATATTATGTAGCAAGGACATACTAACGGTCATTTGAATATAGACTATAAAAATAATACCAAGAGTTTCCAAAGATTTGAGAAAATAATAGCAGACAGGAGAACTCAATCTAGATTACCCTGACCTGCCTTGGTACGTAATACATTTATATTGACATGGGGTGGTGTGAGGGGACTTTTACTCGAGGAGGCAGCCAAGCTCTATGTCCCTGGTCTCCTAGCTCTGGGAAATAGCAAAAGGAGTAAGTTCTGATACAGAAGATGTCTCCAGATCCCAAATGCGAGTCATACAGGACCAGGACAGCCTCAAGTCACTCTTAGGAAGCATGGTTTCTCTTGGTGGCCTTGTCTCCCCGACCTACAGTTCACTCAAAATGGGTTATTGGCCAGGGACTGAGGTGGCTGGTTCCATCTCCTCAGTCTCCTGACACCAACCACCCCTTTGCCCCACTACCTACCTGGACATCAAGTTGATTTTATTCTCAGCACCTCTGCTTGGAAATGCATTGATGCTTCTTTCCTTCTTTCCATTCATCCTCCATCTCTCCCTTTCTCTTTTGCTAGCATTTATTCCCTATGTATTGAACACACACTGGGAATCAGGTGTTTTCCATGTTATTTAATCTTTATGGCAAGCTAATAATTAAATTATAAAATAACTAACAACAGTCAACACATTATCTATCTTGATATGTACCAATGCAAAATTCAGTCATCCAACAGATATTTATTTATGAAATGCCTACTATGCATTCTGAGAGGATAACCAGTAACAAAAAGACATGGTTCTTCCCTTTCTGGAGCTTGTATTCTTGTGGGGGAATGGTTGATACAGTAACAAGTATGACATAATGTGAGTATCCACGAATGTCAGGAAGAAAAGTTAATTAGGGTAAGGGGGTAGAGTTCGCCTGAGGCAAGAGCATTTCATGGATGGTTTTATACCCTCTGTATAACATCCCCATGAGGTTGCTTCTGTTCTAATTCCCATTTATCCAATGAGAACCCTGAGACCAGAGTGATTAAGGAACTTGCCCAAGGTTACACAGCTAACATAAGGCAGAGCAGGGAGTCAAGTCCTAGGCAGGGCTGCTGCAGGTCCCCACTCTTGACCCCATGACCCACTACTGGCAGAGGCTCAGGCCTAATGAGGCCTGGGAGGAAGAATCCTAGGAGGGTTCCCTAGACCTTCTTTTTTTTTAATTTTTATTTATTTACTTATTTTATTTATTTCTTCTAAAAAAAAAATGGGATACATGTGCAGAATGTGCAGGTTTGTTACATAGGTGTACGTGTGCCATGGTGGTTTGCCACACCTATTGACCCATCCTGTAAGTTCCCTCCTTCACCCTCCATCCTCCAACAGGCCCTGATGTGTGTTGTTCCCCTCTCTGTGTCCATGTGTTCTCAATGTTCAACTCTCACTCATGAGTGAGAACATGTGGCATTTGGTTTTCTGTTCCTGTGTTAGTTTCCTGAGGATGATGGTTTCCAGCTTCATCCATGTCCCTGCAAAGGAGATGATCTCATTCTTTTTTATGGCTGCATAGCATTCCATGGTGTACATGTACTACATTTTCTTTATCCAGTCTATCATTGATGGGCATTTGGGTTGGTTCCACATCTTTGCTATTGTGAACAGTGCTGCAATAAACATATGTGTACATGTATCTTTATAGTAGAATGATTTATATTCCATTGGGTATATATCCAGTAATGAGATTGCTGGGTCAAATGGTATTTCTAGTTCTAGATCCTTGAGGAATTGCCAAACTGTCTTCCACAATGGTTGAACTAATTTATGCTCCCACCAACAGTGTAAAAGCATTCTTATTTCTCCAAAGCGTCACCAGCATCTGTCATTTCTTGACTTTTTACTAATCACCATTTTGACTGGCGTGAGATAGTATCTCATTGTGGTTTTCATTGCATTTCTCTGATGATCAGTGATGTTGATCTTTTTATCATGTTTGTTGGCTACATAAATGTCTTTTTTTTAAGAAGCGTCTGTTCATATCCTTTGCCCACTTTTTTTGAGGGGGTTGCCGACTTAGGTTTTTGTTTTTGTTTTTGTTTTTCTTGTAAATGTGTTTAAGTTCCTTGTAAATTCTGGATATTAGACCTTTGTCAGATGGGTAGATTGCAAAAATTCTCTCCCATTTTGTAGGTTGCCTGTTCACTTTGATGATAGTTTCCTTTGCTATGCAGAAGCTCTTTAGTTTGATTAGCTCCCATTTGTCAATCTTGGCTTTTGTTGCAATTGCTTTTGGCATTTTTGCCATGAAGTCTTTGCCCAGGTCTATGTCCTGAATGGTGCTGCCTAGGTGTTCTTCTAGAGTGTTGATGGTTTTTGGTTTTACATTTAAGTCTTTAATTAATCTTGAGTTAATTTTTGTATAAGGTGTAAGGAAGGGGTCTGGCTTCAGTTTTCTAAATAGGGCTAGCCAGTTTTCCCAGCACCATTTACTGAATAGCAGATCTTTTCCCCATTGCTCGTTTTTGGCGGGCTTTTCAAAGATCAGATGGTTGTATACTTGTGGTGTTATTTCTGTGGTCTCTGTTCTGCTCCATTGGTCTATATGTCTGTTTTGGTACAAGTACCATGCTGTTTTGGTTACTGTAGCCTGTAGTATAGTTTGAAGTCAGGTAGTGTGATGCCTCCAGTTTGTTCTTTTCACTTAAGATTGTCTTGGCTATACAAGGTCTTCTTTGATTCCATATGAAATTTAAAATAGTTTTTTTCTCATTCTGTGAAGAATGACAATTGTTGTTTGATGGGAATAGCATTGAATCTATAAATTACTTTGGGCAGTATGGTCATTTTCTCAATATTGATTATTCCTATCGATGAGGATGGAAGGTTTTCCATTTATTTGTGTCCTCTTTTCTTTCCTTGAGCAGTGGTTAGTACTTCTCCTTGAAAAGGTCCTTCACATCGCTTGTTAGCTGTATTCCTAGGTATTTTATTCTCTTGGTAGCGATTATGAATGAGAATTCATTCATGATTTGGCTCTCTGTATGCCTATAGTTGGTATAAAGGAATGCTTGTGATGTTTGCACATTGATTTTGTTTCCTGAGACTTTGCTGAAGTTGCTTATCAGTTCAAGAAATTTTGGGGCTGAGATGATAGGGTTTTTTAAATGTAAATGCATAGTAGGCATTTTATACATAAACATGTTTTGGATGACTGAATTTTGCATTGGCACATGTCATCTGCAAACAGAGACAACTTGAGTTCCTCTTTTCCTATTTCAATACCCTTTATTTCTTTTTCTTGCCTGATTGCCCTGGCCAAAACTTCCAATACTATGTTGAATAGGAGTGGTGAGAGACAGCACCCTTGTCTTGTACCAGTTTTCAAAGGGAATGCTTCTAGCTTTTGCCCATTCAATATGATATTGGCTGTGAGTTTGTTATAAATAGCCCTTATTATTTTGAGATGTGTTCCATCAATATCTAAGTTTATTCAGAGTTTTTAACATGAAGCGATGTTGAATTTTACCCAAGGCCTTTTCTGCATCTATTGAAATAATCATGTGGTTTTTGTCTTTGGTTCTGTTTATGTGATGGGTTACACTTACTGATTTGCGTATGTTGTATCAGCCTTGTGTCTCAGGGATGAAGCTGACTTAATCGTGGTGGACAAGTTTTTTGATGTGCTGCTGGATTCAGTTTACCAGTATTTTATTGAGGATTTTTGCATCAAATTTCATCAGGGTTATTGGCCTAAAGTTTTCTTTTTTTATTCTGTCTCTTTCCAGTTTGGGTATCAGGATGATGCTGGGTTCATAAAATGAGTTAAGGAGGAATCCCTCCTTTTCAGTTGTTTGGAATCGTTTCAGAAGGAATGTTAACAGCTCCTCTTTGTATTTCTGTTACAATTCAGCTGTGAATCCGTCTGGTCCAGGGCTTTTTCGTTTGGTAGGCTATTAATCACTGCCTCAATTTCAGAGCTTGTTATTGATCTATTTGGGTATTCAACTTCTTCCTGGTTTAGTCTTGGTAGGGTGTATGCATCCAGGAATTTATCAGTTTCTTCTAGTTTATTTGTTTAGAGATGTTTATAGTATTCTCTGATGGTAGTTTGTATTTCTGTGGTGTCAGTGGTGATATCCGCTTTATCATTTTTTATTGTGTCTATTTGATTCTTTTCTCTCTTCTTATTAGTCTAGTTAGTGGTCTATCTATTTTGTTAATTTTTGTCAAAAAACCAGTTCCTGGATTCATTGATTGCTTGGAGGATTTTTTTGTCTCTTTCTCCTTCAATTCTTCTCTGATCTTAGTTATTTCTTGTTTTCTGCTAGCTTTTGGATTAGTTTGTTCTTGCCTCTCTAGCTCTTTTAATTGTGATGTTAGGGTGTCGATTTGAGATCTTTCTAGCTTTCTGATGTGGGCATTTAGTGCTATAAATTTCCCTCTTAACACTGCTTTAGCTGTGTCGCAGAGATTCCAGTACACTGTCTGTTCTCATTGGTTTCAAGAACTTATTGATTTCTGCCTTGATTTCATTATTTACCCAGGAGTCATTCAGAAGCAGGTTGTTCAATTTCCATGAAATTGTGTGGTTTTTAGTGAGTTTCTTAATCCTGAGTTCAAATTTGATTGCACTGTAGTCTGAGAGACTGTTTGTTATTATTTCTGCTCTTTTGCATTTGCTGAGGATTGTTTTCCTTCCAATTATGTGATCGATTTTAGGATAAGTGCCATGTGGCATTGAGAAGAATGTATATTCTATTGATTTGAGGTAGAGAGTTCTGTAGATGCGTACTAGGTCCGCTTGATACAGAGCTGAGTAAAAGTCCTGGATATCCTTGTTAATTTTTTGTCTTGTTGATCTGTCTAATACTGACAGTGGGGTGTTAAAATCTCCCACTATTATTGTTTGGGAGTCTAAATCTCATTGTAGGTCTCTAATAACTTGTTTTATGAATCTGGGTGCTCCTGTATTGGGTGCATATATGTATTTAAGATAGTTAGCTCTTCTTGCTGAATTGTTCCCTTTACCACGATGTAATGCCCTTCTTTGTCTTTTTTGACCTTTGTTGGTTTAAAGTCTGTTTTGTCAGAGGCTAGGATTGCAACCCCTGCTTTTTTTTTTTTTTTTTTTTTTTTTTTTTGCTTTCCATTTGCTTGGTAAATTTTCCTCCATCCCTTCATTTTGAGCCTGTGTGTTTCTTGCATGTAAGACTAGTCTCCTGAGTACAGCACATCAATTGGTCTTGACTCCATATCCAATTTGCCAGTCTGTGTCTTTTGATTGAGGCATTTAGTCCATTTACATTTAAAATTAGTATTGTTATGTGTGAATTTGATCCTGTCATCATGCTGCCATTTGGTTATTTTGCCCACTAGTTGATGCAGTTTCTTTGTAGTGTCATTGGTCTTTATATTTTGGTGTGTTTTTGCAGTGGCTGGTACTGGTTTTTCCTTTCCATATTTAGTGCTTCTTTCAGGAGCTCTCGTAGGGCAGGCCTGGTGGTAACAAAATCCCTCAGCATTTGCTTGTCTGGAAAGGATGTTAGTTCTCCTTCACTTATGAAGTTTAATTTGGCTGGATATGAAACTCTGGGTTGGAAATTCTTTACTTTAAGAATGTTGAATATGGGCCTCCAATCTCTTCTGGCTTGTAGAGTTTCTGCTGAGACATCCTCTGTTAGTCTGATGGGCTTCCCTTTGTAGGTGACCTGGCCTTTCTCTCTGGCTGCCCTTAACATTTTTTCTTCATTTCAAACTTGGAGAATCTGATGATTATGTGTCTTGGGGTTGATCTTCTCATGGAGTATCTTAATGATGTTCTCTGTATTTCCTGAATTTGCGTGTTGGCCTGTCTTGCCAGGTTGGGGAAATTCTCCTAGATAATGTTGTGAAGTGTGTTTTCCAGCTTGTTTCCATTCTCTCCATCTCATTCTGGTACTCCAATCAATCGTAAGTTCGGTCTTTTTATGAAGTCCCGTATTTCTTGGAGGTTTTGTTCATGCCTTTTCATTCTTTTTTCACTATTCTTGCCTGCAGTAAGGTGGTCTCCAAACTGATATTCCTTCTTCCACTTGGTCAATTTGGTTGTTGATACTTGTGTATGCATTGCAATGTTCTCATGCTGTGTTTTTCAGCTCCATCAGGTCGTTTATGTTCCTCTCTAAACTGGTTATTCTAGTTAGCAATTCCTCTAACCTTTTATCAAGGCTTTTGCTTCTTTGGGTTAGAACATGCTCCTTTAGTTCATCATAGTTTTTTATTACCCATCTTCTGAAGCCTACTTCTGTCAGTTCATCCATCTGATCCTCTGCCCACTTCTGCGCCCTTGATGGAGAGACGTTGCGATCATTTGGAGGAGAGGAGGTACTCTGGCCTTTTGGGTTTTCAGCATTTTTTCATTGATACTTTCTCGTCTTGGTGAGTTTGTCCAGTTTCAGTCTTTGAGGCTGCTGACCCTTGGATGGGGTTTCTGTGGGGACCTTTTTGTTGTTGATGCTGTTGTTGCCACTTTCTGCTTGTTTGTTTTTTCTTTCAATAGTCAACTCCCTCTTCTGTAGGGGTGCTGCAGTTTGCTGGAGTTTCACTTCAGGCCATATTCATCTGATTCGCTCCTGTATCCTGGAGACGTCACTCAAGGAGCCTGGAGGGCAGCAAAGATGGGTGTCTGCTCCTTCTTCCAGGATCTCTGACCCCAAGGGGCACCAACCTGATGCCATTAGGATGCCAGTAGGGTATCTGACAACCCCTGTTGGAGGATCTCACCCAGTTGGGTGGCACAGGTAGCAGGACCCATTTAACGAAGCACTTTGACCCTTGGTGGGGAGAGTGTGTTTCACTGTGGGGAAACCCTCCCATCTGTGCTACCCAGATTCCTCAGAACTACTAGGAGGAGAAGCTAAGTCTGGTGGTCCGCAGAGACTGCAGCCATCCCTCCCCCTCCGCCTAGGGGCTCAGGCCCAGGGAGATCTGAATTCTGTCCCTGAGCCTCTGACTGGAGTTGTTGGAGATCCTGCAGGGAGGCACTGCCCACTGAGGGAGAATGAGTCAGGGTTGGGCCTGAAGAGGCACTCTGGCCGCAGACTGCCACGGCCAATGCGTTGGGTTGTGGGGACATGGGTTGGGTTGTGGGGACACGTGTTGGGACCAAGCTGTCCAGCCTCTCTGGCTCCAGCAGGGGAAAAGCACAGCCTGGAGCTATAGAAACGGGTGCCACCTTTCCCCTACCTAGGGAGCTTAGGTTGTTAGCCAGCTGTGAGTCCCAGTGCTGGCTGCTGCCCCTCCCCCAAGGAGCTCAAATGGCTTAGGCAGCAGGCAGCGGCAGCAGGTGCTGGTTGCCCTCCCCCCGGGAGTTCAGTAGGCTTAAGCAGATTCCAGCTGAGAGGCTGTAAGAATCTGCTGGTTCTGGGGTTGGGACACTAGACACCGGTGGCGTGGGTTCGCAAGTGGGATCTTCAGATCTGTGGGTTGCACAGTTCTGTGGAAAAAGCAGTTTCCTCAGCTGGGTAGCACGCTCATTTACCGTCTCCCTTGGCTGCGGGGAGGGGGTTCCCCTTCCCTGCGTGGCTTTCAGGTAGGCCACCGCCCCACACTGTTCTTCCTTCTGTCCATAGGTCACACCAGCCTTCTAGTCAATTTTGATTGGAGAACATGGATACTTTGATTGCTAGTGAAGGATTCACTCGCTTATTATGGTTTTTTCTGTGGGAGCCTCCGAACGCGGCTGTTTCTAGTTGGCCATCTTGGCCTCGCTCCCCAGACCTTCTTATTAGTTTCTATTGATGACAGAAGAGAGAGAATGAAGCCAGAGAGAGAAGCCTGAGCTGTGACCTGCAATGGAGCAGCCCTGCCCCTGACTTGTGTGGTCCAGTAGATGTCCGGTGTTCCTCTCTCCCTGTCAGAAGGCCTCTCCTTCTGGAGGGGATGGAGTGCAGACCGTTCAGAGATGTCATTCATCTTTAGGAATGGAGCCCCAGTGCCCCACTGAAAGGTGATGGGACAGCTTCAAGGAAGGATGATGGGATAGTGGTGGAATGTCCGGTGTGCTGGTTGTGTGTTTAACCTGTGCGAGACATTAGTGACGTGCGTAAGCACCGGCACCTGGGTCCAAGGATCAGGTTGACCAGGGCCATTTCAGAACGCATAGAATGCCCAGAGGCCGCTTTCTCTTGCCTAAGTCCTAAGGTTTTGCCGAAAACCTGCACACAGAATGTCAGACCCCACAGCTGGTGCCCAGGCAACGTTTCAGACTTGGGTGGGTATAATTGGGCTGTTCCGTCCTGCTGCCTGAGAGCCTATGCAACATTAATTCTCTGTCGGAACCGTTGTTCCTTTTCTTGTAGACAATTCAAGGGTCAGGAAGACAGCCCCCTGTGGACTCCTATGGAATGTGAATCTGAGCCTTTTTTTACTGCTTCTCATTTCCAAGGACCTTTACTTCCTGTAAAATGCCCCTGCAATGCTGACCTGGCATGCAAATAGAGTCTTTTTTTTGTTGTCTTTTTTTTAAAGACGTGTGATTTTCTGTGTGGAGTTGGATGTTTGTGAATCACGCACATATAGTATGATAAAGTAGAAACCCCATCAAAACTAAGTTATCTTAGATAGGAGACTTTTTTTTTTACTTGCAGAACTCAAAATTAACTTTAAAAATGAATCTTTTAAAGTGATCACTCTAAAACCATAAACCATGTTCTGGACTAGAACACTGACATATGAAAATTCCAGGTACAGGGCCCTAAAACCTTATTTCCCTGTTTTTGTGGTCTTGACTCTCTTGAACCTGAAATGAAAGTGGCCTTACCTCTGTGTTAGAAACCCGTGAGTATGCATAACAGGTTTGAGATTGGCAGACTGTCCAAATAGGTGTGCCAAGTCCACATTTATCTACTTGCCAAACATCTCATAAGCAGCTATTTACATCACAAATGTGGCATGATACTGAAATGATCAAGAAACATTCTCTGCCTTCAGGGAACTACAGTCACTGAAGGGAAGACAATAAAATTGATGATCACAATGCAGTGTGATGAGTCCCAAAGTCTGTGCATAAACAGGGTATTATGGGAGTGATAAGTAGAGCTAACATGTGTCAGGCACTGTGCTAAGCACTTTGCATGCATAGCGTCGTTAATACTTGCAGCTGCCCACTGAAGCAGTTATTGTATTGCCATTTTGTAGCTGAAGAAACTAGGGTTTAGAGAGCATAAATCAGTTGTTCAAGGTCACAGTATGAGGAAGTAGCACAGCCAGTGTATGAATCAGAAACTTTCAAAGCAGTGCTCAAGTTTATGAACACTTTAAGAATACAAAGGAGAGAATGAGACTCAAAAGGCCAGTGAGGATGGTGCTGGAGCTGAGACTTGAAGATGCCTAAGGGTTTGGATAAAACAGAAGAGACCCAAGCAAGGCCCCCCTGGGTGGTGGATGCTGAGTGAGCAAAAGTTTCAAAGAATGCAAGTGCATGGCACCACTAAGGAAGTAGATGAGATTGAAATGGCATTGAGAAAAGAGTTTGGGGGAGAGCCAGTTTATTATTTTAATTCTACAAACCTTTCTTTTGACCTCAAAATCCTCTTTCAAGGGTCATATTTTATTAGCTTCTATTTTAGTAACTGCTTAACACTTTAGAACGAACATCTTGTATAACATCCAACCCTGAAGAAAGGACCAGTTTTACCCATGTCGGCCTTCTCTCTACAGTAAGGAAATCACTTCTCTGACCACTCTTAGAATTGCTAATGGTTGATGATTCCTGGTTTAGATTAAACTGGAAATTACACACATATGTCTGTTTCTCTGGCAACATCTCTCTAACCCAGGTGAATCACATTGATATTAAAACACAAAATTCAATGAATTAGGGTGTCCCCATTGGTTTGAGTTGGAGAAGTCCTGATAAAACATATTGAAATAATTTTATAAGAATTCTTAGAGTTTGGCAACTTTGAAAAATAAAGGAGTCGATTTTCTTTTCTACTTCTCTAGTCTGGAATAATTTTTCCATGTAGCCAAGTGAATGGATTTTGAGTAGAAAACTGCAAACCATCTGAAAAGGCCAAATGTAAATTAGTCACTTGGAGCAATAACCACATGAGCTGGATGCCTGTCATTAATTATTTACCTTTATCATTTACATGCAGATAAACTTTTGAGTACTTGAGGGCTGTCACTTTGTGAGGGACTTGCTTTATGATCTAAATGGCAAAAAATTAAAAACTTGACAATATTAAGTATTGGTGAAGGTTGTGGGTGAAACAGGTATTATCAGGGCTGATAAGGAAGTAAATTGGTAACAGCATTTTGAAGGACAATTTCTGGTACCCAGTAAAATAAAATATATATTTCCCTTTCTCAGGGTCTACCCTATTGAGAAAAGAATGTAAAACAATCTCTCATGTCCCTCAACATGGGAATATGTAGGTAACTTTGATAGAGCCATACTCTAGAATACAATGCAACATTTAAAATCAACGAATGAGTCTTATGTACACTAACATATGTAAAGCTGAAAACGTATTATTGACTAATAAAAGAAAACTCCTGCCATATAAATACATTTAATATAACTTTGTGTAAATAAACACAAAATAAAATGAAACAATATAATTTAAAAATCTAGAAGGCTAGGAAACATTAATAAAAAGGTGACCCAGGAAGTGGTGAAGGCACTGAGATTGCTGGGTATAGGGTGGTCAGGGAACCTACACTTACTGGTAACTGTTTTACTTAACCCTAGCTGTTTAAACAACTAAAGTTTGATATTCTAATGTCTTAACACCATAGAAAGGTATTTTTTGCTCCAAAGTCCAAATGAGTTCTCCCCAAATGTGGCAGCTCCCCCTCCTGGTGGTAATTTAGGAAACCAGAGGCTCCTCCGTTTCCTGACTTCTCCATCCTTAGGGCAGTGAGTGGGGCGGGGAGGTCTCTGGAATCTGCCCACTGTGTCTTCAGTGTCTGAATGTCAGAGATAGGGAGACAGTGCACCAGTTACACACAGAATTATTTTACTGGCCTGTCTGGCAGTGGGATTTCCCTTCTTGACGCCTATTCTGTTGAACAAAATGAAAACAATGGAAGTGTCCATTAGGCACTGGCCACAACTCTGTCATAAGACAGCACTGAGCTAAAAGGGAGTTTGAGGATTCTGTAAGGTCTAGCTCAACACCTGGAGAAAAGAATCAAATTTATTGTGATGAGCTAGTGAGTACCTGTGAGAGTAATATGGTTTTTTCTTTTTGCACATGTATTACTAATGTGACTTAAGAACTAATTATAATTAAATCAAGACATAGAAATTAACCAACATTGATTGATTAAAAACAAGTGTTCCATTTTATTCCACCCTAACTCCAAGTAAGCTATGTAGTTTTACTTCTCTGATCATGGAATTTCTCTCCTATTAAAAGGAAGGTGTGGAAAATAATCATAGATAACCTAATTACTTTTATTAAATAATTGTCGGCATTTTGTATTTTATTTTTTTCCACATCTGTTAAGTGCCATTCATGATCACTAATCAAGAGCTAATCAGTATTACCATAGTTGAGATCATCCTACTTGAATCAAAGAAACATGTTAAGTATGTTCCTTTTTAATGATTTTTTAAAAAAACATGGAACTAGCTAAAGTTGCGTTTTAAGACCTTTAGGAATCCATTGGGATTAGGAAATGCTGCTGGGAATTACTGGACTAAACCTTTTGTTGGCCCTATCTTTCTAACTTAGCATCCAGCAAGTGGCTCAAATAGGGCACTGCTTTTACTGACATTTGTGAAAGGAATGAATTAATTCATAAGTTAAATTTATCCAAAAATGTGGTATATGTGTGCATAAGAGAATGTAAGGTTTATGCTAAGAGTAGAAAAGGTATTCAATAATTGATAATATATTAATGAATAGTTTTCAAAAGGAAAATTACTTTATTACTGAAAAGGCATGCAGTCAAATTAGACGTTTATCAGGATTAAAAAGAAAGAAGTCATAAAAGCAAGGAATAGAATAATTGTTTGTTTTTCTTTCCATAGTAAGTAACAAGATCTCAAATCAACATTTAGTACTTCCCCTAGTCCTAGATACATTCCCTAAAACTATCAAGGGGAAAAAAGAATGCCCACTACTTCCCTCATTATTTAAATTTTTTTCTGAACGTTCTGTTTTTTTTTTTAATATATATATACACACACACACACAATATATATATACACACACATATTTTCTCATCTTATTGCAATGTTATTGCAATATATATACATTATTATATATATATTCTCATGTTATTGCAAGGGTTAGAACAGGACTATATATAGGAAAGGAGGATCTATATATAGGTAAGGAGAAAGGGAATAAAAATATCAATATTTGGGAATAATAGATTATTTGGTCCAGAAAACTTTTTAAAACCTTCCCAAAACACTATTAATATTAATGAGTATTCAGTTAAATGCCTGGGTTACAAATGGAAATACAATTTTTAAAATTCCATTAACCATTTAGCATAACTAAAATATTCAAGGATCTTAAGAAATGTTAAGTATCCAAATATAGAAAACTACAAACCTCAGAGGGTGCAACGTATTTTTTGGTGGCCAGGCACTATGGCTCATGCCTGTAATCCCAGCCCTTTGGGAAGCCAAGGCAGGAGGATCCACTGAAGCCAGGAGTTCAAGACCAGCTGGACCCCGTCTCTATAAAGAAGTAAAAAATTTAGCCTGTCATGGTGGCACCCGTGTTCTCAGCCTACTTGGGTGTCTGAGGCAGGAGGATTCTTTGAGCCCAGGAGTTCGAAGTTACAGTGAGCTATGATCGTACCACTGCACTCCAGCCCAGGTGGCAGAGTGAGACCCTTTCTCTAAAAGAAAGAAAAGAGAAAAACTAGGGAATTTTTTAAAGATAAAAATAAAGATTTAAACAACTGGACATGCATTTCATATTCCTTTATAGGAACATTGGATATTGTAAAGATGTCAACTTTTTCTTAGTACATTTAATTTAATTTGAATCAATCTCTCTCCGTGTTTCTTTTTTGAATTTAACATAATTACTTTAAGATTCATATGAAGAATAAAAAACAGTACAGTTATGACAATGCTGACATAAAAGAGTAATACAGAGGGCAAAAATAAATCTACCAGATGTAAACTACATCCTAAAATTTTAATAACTAAAAGGATATTGTACCATCATAAGAAGAGAGCAAGAGCTCTGTGTAATGGAGTAGCTTATCCAGATGAGATCTTCCAAGGCATAAATATGTAACATCTGACCAAGGCAGCAGCCTAGATGATGGAAATATATCACCTTCTCTAACTAATGCTGTTGCTTCTCCCGGGACCGCTCTCTTCCCCCACCCTCTGTGCCTGATTAACGTCTCTGTATCCCTCAGCTTGGGTCTTTCTCTGACACCTCACTCTTTCCCCATGGACTCTGTACTATCTTTATGAGCCATTAGTAACAGAGCATGGACTTATTATGGAAGTCATTAAAGGACTTCAATTTCATACTTAGAGGGTGCTTGATTCATACTAAGAAGTCCAGTTAGAAGGAGGTCTCCATTGCTGTGGACTTCTCCTGTACAATGTTATTGTCTGTACTTTGGATCAAAGTCGAAAGAGTTTTGCCACCATGAAAGACACACATCTAGAATAAATAGCCCATAGTATCACTGACAGAATTAAGACCCAAAATAATCTGAATATGTCGAAGTACTGGGTTCAATTAAATGAGATGAATTCTATCAGGTTTACATGTAAGCTCCTATGACTTGGGACCTATAAACTCACACATTTATTGCATTGACTCATTCATTATTGTGTGTCAGACAATGGGGAAACAGGAGAGACAAGATGGAGCCATGACACACTTTTAATTGGTGAATTAATGATGCTAAGAATTGCTTGATCAAAAGCTCTGTAGCAGCAGGAATGGGGTCTGTCTTAGTCATCTTTGTTTCTCTAGCACTTAGCACCTAGTGTGAGATAGGGTGACTGAAGTCTTGGTCAAGTTATTAAAAATTTGGTAGGTAGAAAGTGGAAGAAAAAATGCCTATTAAATTTATAAGAGGATCAAAAATTTTTATGGCATTTGGAGACCATGTTGGCAGCTGGAAGTGCATTTAGGAAAAACAGAGTAAATTATATCATTGGCTAAAATCTTTCAATGTCTTGACATTGCACTAAGGATAAAATGGAAGCCATTTGCCATGGTTTAGAAAGTCCCACATAATCTGACCCTGCCTCTTTCTGTGACCTCATCACTATCATCTTGTTCTCTTTGACCACCCTCCTGCCACAAAACCTTCTTTCTGATACCATAACACACCAAACCCATTCAATCAAAATTCATTCCTGTCTTAGGGCTTTTGCCCCTATGGTTCCTGGGCCTGGACCTCTTTAATTCCAGATCTTCACATGGCTTTGTTCAATTAGGACTCATCTCCGTCATCACTTCTTCACGGCAGCCTTCCAGACTGGCCAATCTAAACTAGTTGGCCTTCCCGAGCCATCAGGTTTATTCTCTGTCTCCTTACTTGTCTATTTCTAGCACCTAGAACAATATCTGGCCTGTAGTAGTTACTTAATAAGTATATATGAAATAAACAAATCTTTGAAATAGCAAGACAGATCATCAGAGAGAAAATATTCAAGTAAATTAGTTTGGTTGAGAAAATAAGGCATATTAGAATGAAAGTTATGCCAATTTATAAAAGTAAAATTAATTAATTAATTCAACTTGCATTCCCTTCATCAAGAACAACGAGATCTACCTTGAACTAGTATCACCCCCATCACAGGTCAAGCATATTTTACTGCTATTGTTTTGGCTATATATAATGGTTATTTACTATAAATGAAATCATCAGTCTTGTTTATCTCACTCCTAGGACCATATTCATTTGCAGGTCAGCATAATGCATTTACTGATTTCTGAATACAGATAAGTTTAAAGTTTAATGACTCTTGGTGTTTATTATGTATCTGAATAATAGAATTTCCATTTGGATTTTTGACATATAGCAGAACTGCAGTAGCTTTAGCAGAACCACATAAAACTACCCAGATTTAGCCAACAAATTTATCTATTTTCATGTTTAGATACAAATTTTTTAAATCCTAGTATAGTAAATAATTTTAATATAATTAAAACGTTTGCCTAATTAAAAACATATGCTTGGTTATATGGTTCTCTCGAAGAGTTGCAAAATCATCAGCTACATAATGATCATATGTCAAATGGCATTAATATATTGTTAGTAACAAATTTTCCTCTTACTTCACATTTTATTAAAATCAGACTCTCAACCCCTTTTATTTCTTGGAAGCGAATTGTCTTTGAAACACATAAATTACAGGCATTTAAAATTTTAATTTATGCCCCCAAATTAAAAAGTCTCACATTAGATGATGTTTTCTCAAAAGACTTGTAGAACTTCAGAGCACTTAAACATAAACTTGAGAGTAGCAGTTTGGTAAGGGTATTTACCAAGAGCTTAGAGTCCCAGCTAACAGACTTCTAGAGAGTTAGAAACTCTCAAAATAAGAAGCAATCACTACGTTGATTTCCCTAAAAGTATTTGTGTATGTCTATTTTACCACAACCTCACCAGGTTTATGTTTTAATCTTTTTTTATTATTTTAACTTTGTATTTCAATAACTAGTTTGAATATTTTCCTCTGTGGTTATTTTCTACATGCAGTTTCTTTCACGTGAATTACTTATAAACATCCTTAAGAGTTTTTTTTAATGCATTTCATAATTACTAAAAGAGATAAAATGCTCTAAAAGGCAGACCTTCTGCTTTGGGGAGGATGTACAGTAGTTTATGTCTTCTTTATGATCTCCCAGCTTGTATTACACCATTTTGTTTCTAAATAAGGAAAAAAGTTAGTTAACATCAATGAATATCTGGTAGATAGCCTAATATCTACAAGTAATACCTACAAGAAAAGATAGAAGCTAGATCCTGCCTCCACCACACCATCACCCTATCAACTTCCATAGCAAGAATTTCTAGGGAGTAGGGATGGATGTAAACAAAACAGAACAACAGTGAAAATCTCCCTGAGGAGCTTGAAGGCAGGGATCCACAGCACAATTAGCTATGAATAAAATCTTAGCTATTTCTGGACTAATCATATTTACCTATAAAGTGTAGGGTATAATTTAAACATTGTTTATACACATTTCAGCACCTGAATAATTTAATGTATGATTTTCTTTTATCTTTCATGAATACATAGATAAATAATGTATGGTATATTTTACTCACCTAACATCACAGAAAATCTTCCTGTGTTATCTGGCTCTCCACACTTCCCAACTTTTGGAGCTTTGATCTAAATGTGTTAGAAAAATACCATCGCCATTATAATCTACTATAATCTTAATCTCACTCCAACAATATTGAAAATATAAAAAATTAAAATCGCCAGGCGCGGTGGCTCACGCCTGTAATCCCAGCACTTTCGTGATCCGAGATGGGCGGATCACGAGGTCAGGAGATCGAGACCATCCTGGCTAACACGGTGAAACCCCGTCTCTACTAAAAAATACAAAAAACTAGCCGGGCGAGGTGGCGGGCGCCTATAGTCCCAGCTACTCGGGAGGCTGAGGCAGGAGAATGGCGTGAACCCGGGAGGCGGAGCTTGCAGTGAGCTGAGATCCGGCCACCGCACTCCAGCCTGGGTGACAGAGCGAGACTCCGTCTCAAAAAAAAAAAAAAAAAAAAAATTAAAATTTAAAAAAATTAAAAAAACAAAAGAAGACATAATCCTTTTCATAGGAGCACAATGTAGATTTATGTATATCAATATTTAAATTATTTTAATTCCAGGGATAAAAGTATAAATGTAAAGTGTAACTTTGACATGTGAATGTAACAGTATAAAATCTAAATAGATTTGGAACTGGTGTGGCTGTCGAGTTAGGTGACCGCTGAACCTACATCTGAAATGTTCACTGATTTAGTCATTTTTATCTGACTGTGCAATGCAGTGGCATGGTTGACTGCATTAAAAGAACTTGCTAATCTCAGAGCTTCAGAAATGATAAAATTGTACATCGAATTCAGGATACAGGAGATACTGATAAAGAGTTCAAAATCATAAATCCAGTTTTAAGCTTTATCAGCGATCACATCATGTTATAGATACTTAGATACTTGCTACCTCTCCTGATAGAAATGAATTTGAAAGGCAGGGACAAAAATCTAATTCAAATTCAAAAATGAATCTGAAAGAGAGGGACAAAAATTTGTGTTTGCAGCATCGACCGTCGACCATGGAGCTTTATACCTACTCCAGGTTCAGTGAATGTTTACAGAAGAAATTGATGAATGATCAATAGAATGATTTCTTCAGGCGCATGGGATTTTGTTCTGGCTGTCTGTCCCATTCACTGCACATTATTTATGTATTGCACATTGCATGCGTGTGTGCACGGTGTATGCGTGTGTTTCTTGTATTTTTGATTGCTCTCCTTTGTAGAACAGAAGCTGTTGGCAAGTATAGTCTCTGTGGGAAGCAGAATAGTGCCCCCTGCAAGATATCCGGGTTTGAATTCCTGGTATCTGTGAATGTGACCTTACATGGCAAAAGGGGCTTTGCAGATCTCATAAGTTAAGGATCTTGAGATGGGAGATTATCCTGAATTCTTTGGATGGATTCAGCGCAATCACAAGGATCCTGAAAGTTAAGAGGGAGGCAGAAGAGGAAGTGAGAATGATGCCTCGCCAGGCCCCAACTTCCCCCTGTGAGTTTTGAAGATGGAGGAAGGGGCCACATGAAAGGTGTGTGAACATCCTCTAGATGATGAAACAAACAAGAAAATAGATTCTCCCTGAGAACTTCCAGAAAGGAATTCAGCCCTGCTGACAACCTGACTTCAGCCCAGCAAGCCCTATGTCTGATTGTCCGGACTATGAAATAATAAGTTTGTGGTGTTGTAGGCCACTACGTTGGTGGTAATTTGTTACAGCAACAACAGGAAACTAATACAATCTCTGACACCTTTTTAATCTCCTGCAGCTTCTAACACAGTGTGTTGCACGGAGAGTCAGTTATCTCTTGTAGCTGATCGCTCTCATCACTTCCTCTTTATTCTCTCAGTGTTTACTACTCTGTCCATGCCAGAAGAGGACTGCAGTGGTCAGGATTTCTCTATTTGCAAATGACAGAAATCCAACATGAACCAGCTTGAGCCAATTAAAAAAAAAGAAAGAAAGAAAAGGAGGGGCACACCTCACACAAGTGTGACCTCTGAGGGATGGCATTGGCTTTATTCCCAGCTGAGACTAGGGCCCAAATCAGCCCATGAAGCCTCTCTGTCAATTTGCTTTGCTTTTCTTCTGTATTCAGCCTCCTATATTTCCATGACTTGCAAGTTTTTCCTGGCAAAACTTCCCTCTTTCTTTCAGGGAAGAATTCTTATTTGACTACCTTTGTGGCTAGTGTGGTTGAAAATTATCTACTGATACATTAAAAAACACCCCAACACATGTTGGCTTAAAATACAAACATTTCTTTTATTTACTTATGATTCTGAAGTTTGTGCAAGGCATGTCAGGGACAGCTCGTCTTTGCTCCATGTGACACCAGCTTGAGGCAGCTCAATTGGAGCTCAAGGATTCACTTCCTGGACAGCTTCTCCCATGCAAGTTAGTGCTGTTTGTTGGCTGGAAGCTCAGTTGGGGTTGCTGGATGGAAGACTCAGTTCTCCTTCACATGACCTCTCCACATGACTAGGTTGGGCTTCTCATGGTCTGGCAGTCTTAGAGTAGCAGGACTTTGTATGTAGCAACTGACTTCTTCCTGAGAACAAAGTGAAAGCTTCCAGTTCTTTTAAAGGTGTAGCCCAAAACTGATACAAGGATACTCATGCCACATTCAATTGATTAAAGCCCATCACAGGGCCAAGCTCAGATTTATGGAGAGGAGACTGCATATTCAAGGGCGTGAATACCATTGTCATGGTTTACTGCGGCCACCGGACTGTGGGTTTAGTCTACTACGGTGGATAATGAACCTTTGTGACTAATCATCTAAACAGGACCATGGAAAAATGGGAGGGCAGGCTCTCAAAGGAAACAGGACTGAAAACAAACCTCCAGTATCCATGGCAACCATTTCCTAGAGTGCTAGAAATTATTCAATAAAGCAAAGCTATGTTTCTCTTTAAGTGTATTTACAATATAATTTGTACATTTTCTGGATTTGGGCAAGTAATTAAAAACTTAGGTTTAAAGTTAAAGACTCTCAAACGTTTCTCCCTTTCAACTTCTATTTTACTATGAATGAAAACGATGGTGCTATGTAGCAAACAGTGATCTAAAGGAATTAACTTGTGCAGGATTCATGATAAATAAAGTATAATGTTCCTAATCCAATGGTGGTTATTTGCCATAACCTTTTTAATGTGACAATTCTTTGGCCTACATCTGCATTTTTATAGTTTGCATTTATTCTCAACAGTATGAATCCCAAATTGTCAAATTACTTAGGCTGATTTATGATAATTAGCTTTAAGTTAGAATATTTGAAATGCATTCAATTAATTTTATCTGTGTAGTGAAGTACAATACGGATTTTAGCATTACAAAGTTTTCTTTATAATATTAGCTATGCATTTGTTAAAGGACATGGTGGACTCAAATTACTCTCATTTGAATTTTATATTTAGAAAATGAGCATGCAGTATTAGAGATTAGGCAGTATTTAGAAAATGCATGTAGAAGGATTATCTAGGATGGAATCACTGAAAATCCTGGAATATTTAGCACACACTTGTTGATTGATTTTACCTGCAGCAAATATGAGGCAATAACAACTGTGTAAATTATTTAGAGACTAGTCATCTGTATGGGGATTCCTTAAAATCATTTCAGAAAACAATTTGGCAGGGTATTTCCTTTATACTTATTTTTTCCAGGTTCATGTACAAAAGAGATATAGATCCATACAAAATGGATTATCACTGATTCTTTTATAATGAAATTAAATATTTTAAAACATTCAAGTGACGATTGGGTGATCTTTCCTAGCTAAAGCTTTCTTCGGTAGTTTATTTATCTTAAACATTATTTTTGTCTTTCAAAGGGTATTATATAGTGAATGTAAGAGATTTATTAAAAACCTTGGATTGCTTGAGAGTGCTTTAGAACTTTGCCTTAAAATCTGCACATAGGCAAAATTCCTGATATTATGAGTTGGGATTTTCAGTGTAAGAGGATTTCACATCACTGCTGAAAAAAGGGCTTGTTAGAGATTTCTAAGCGTCCTATGTCAGAAAGGCCCAGCTACTTACACAATCGCTGAAACTAAAATGGGGCAGGACCAGACACATGGAATGAAAGAGACCAATTTAGACCAAGTGAAAGGGATCAACTTCTCTTAAAATGAGCCTTTTATTCTAGAGAGATATCTTATACAGCTCCAAAAGCAGGTAGAATAATCAGCATTTACATAGTTATGGATCTCTTTGTATATGGAGATGGGAATTATTTTTTAAAGATTTCCATTGTTTAAAGCAGTCAGAGACATAGTGTTGGGAAGAGCAGATATTTTAGGTGTTTATAGACATGCAGTTAGAGACCCCAAATATTTACTTACAAGTCATGTGATCTTGAAACATTCAAAATAACCTCCTCACCCCGCCCCCCCCAACCACCATAATAACATTTTCAGGTATCAGTCCTGCACTCTCTTGGGGTTGTTCTGAAGATCCAATGAGAGAATACCAAAATACTTTACACACTACAAAGCATTATTTATATTATCACTACTAATAATAAAAATAAAACATGACTGGGTAACTGGCCTATACATGATGCATTTAAAAAGTCCAAGTAGATTGGAAGTGTCTTATTTTTACAAACATGTTCATTCCAAAAGTATACAAGGTCCAAAGTAGTTCATGCGTTTCCCTCCTATTATTTTTAAAGTACTAACCCTTATTTTATTGACTTGCAGTGGACACAAAATCTGGAGAGATGACTGGACACATTTTTCCTGAATAGTTGGGGATTATATTTTATTAACTGTAACCCAGAAGGGTCACGGCTGTTTTTAAAGAGAAATTTGCCTCTTTCTATGGTTTCTTGAGATGATCAGTATCCGGTTTTAGGAGGTTTGGCAATGGTGTTGGGTGTGTGGGGCTGGTGGGATATTTTTGTTAATGGTTTGTTTCTCTGTGTTTCTCTCCCAGCTATCGGCAGGACCCTCATCCCCCGTTACTTTAGCACTGTGTTTGAAGGAGGGGTGACCGACCTGTATTACATTCTCAAACACTCGAAAGAGTCATACCACAACTCATCCATCACGGTGGACTGCGACCAGTGTACCATGGTCACCCAGCACGGGAAGCCCATGTTTACCAAGGTACAGGACAGGCTCTGTCACATGCCCGGTTTTTTCCTACTCTGAGTGCATTAAAGAATAATAATTATGGTTTTCCTATGGAACCTGGGGCTGATTGCTCATCTCCCAGATACTTTCAACACCATGAGAGAATCTTCCTTGTCTGTGACATGGCTTGACTCTTGGGGTGAACACTGTTCTAAGATGTGTGCACGAGATACTGAGCACATGAAAATCAAAGAGGAGGGAGCCAAAAACTAAGAGGAAGAGAGGTTCTACTGCCTTTTTAATTTTAGTTGCTAGATTAGAATTGTTGTTTTATACAAAATATCTACTATAGCTGAAGGAACATATCCTGTTTTTGCGTGGTCAGCATTGTATTTGTGCTTTGTTACTGAAATAACTTTTTGGAGCTGAATTCAAATTTGAATAAGGGAAGAATCCTCTAACCATGACCCAACTGTAATCTGTAAAGGAACATAAAAACTTTAAAAAGTCAATGAAATTAGGGAATTCAATAAGCAGCTGAACAAGTATACCTATAAAAGAGTGAATGAGGGGAGGTCAAGTGTCAGGATCAGATTATCACAATGTTTGAGGCTGAATTCAAAGCCCCATGGAGGCTGTGAAATGAAAAACAGAAGAGACAGATCTTTAACCTCATCTTCTATACATTTTAGATCTACGATCCTTGCCCTACATAGAAAATTGACATATGGAGTGTTCCCTCTCACCAAAGACCTTTCTGGAACACTACAGATAATCTCTTTATGTCCTTTTGCAGGTAGAAAAATTAGTAAGAACAAATATTTAATCACAGAATCTGACAAACAGAAGTTTATTTTAATGAACACTAGTTCACTGCATTTTCACTAACACTCAACATGAAACTAATTTGTGATATTAATGATAGCAGCTATTTCTTTCAGTTCAAAACACAAATGACAACCCTCTCTTTATGCTTAAGAGAGGTTGAATCATCAGGGTTAACTGCAAAAGCCCAATGTATGAAACTGAAGATGTTATTACTTATGCAATTTTGCTGCAAGAATAAAAATATTTATTCATTGATCTTGTTGGTATAGTTTCATCTCTCCAGTACCCATGCTGGTGTACAAAACCAAAGGCAAAGGAAATGGTTATAAAATGCAAAACCAAATCATCAAATACCATGGATTCTATGGCATCTTAATTTTGTCAGTAGACTTTTTAAAATGTAGGAAAGGGTAGGGTTTTTCTTTCTTCCTGGTCTAAACAGGCAGAGAGGAAAGTTGTCATTCAGAGACAAAGAAGCTTCACACTGGATGCAGAAGTCCTGGCTGGCAATAGACTTTTGCTACATGGAAAGTAATGATCACCTGAATGATGGTTTAATCTGTCCATGTCTCACTTCATTCTGGAGATGCAGAACATTTACATAATCTTGTAGATCAGAGGGACATGGAAGCCATTCATTTTGCGAGCCATTCATTTCTAGTGTTACAAAGTCTTAGCACTGCAGAGAAAGCCTTTCTCTGCTGCTTCCTTATTGTTTTTTTTTTTTTTTTTTTTTTTTCCTCTAGGCTTAGTGTTTATTTTTAGGTAATTCAAGAGAAACATACCAACTCCTTATGCTGTAAGGGGGAAAAAAAATCCATGATAATTAAATTAAAAGCTTTGCTGTAATTAAGGAGTTGCTTCCAAAGCCAGTAGCCATTGAAAATAAAAATGCATTTTGTCGTAGTCCTTTTATATATTTACTCAGTTTCTTTCTTTCTCAGGCCAAAACTGATTCATAAATGAACATAGCTTCTCTGAAGGTTTAGTGCTGAACATTTGGGACTTGTTTTAGATAGAAAAGAATCCCATTCTTCTGACAAATCGATAAAGTGTTATTTTCATTCAAATCCAGAAACTAGGGTTTTCCTGTGTTGCTTTCTTTCTTATCCTGAAATTTTCCTCTCAGATGGTTGAGTGGTTTGTTCAGGTGTCTAAGGCAGTCACCAGAAAGACCTGAGCACTCCCCCGCACACAGCTCCCTTGCCCCAAGCAGCAATTGTTTGGACCACCCATCTGACGCGACTCCAAGGAAGTATATTTGCCGACTTTTGAAATGAATATTTCCATACCGTGATGAAAAATATCACTTTCTGAGAAATGGAGCTCAGTTACGTGGACTTAGTCCAGATGCTAATTATGCACATTTATTTTTAGGAAATTTGAAAGGATCCATTTTTTTTCTTTTTTTCCTCTCTCGATTTTTTGGTTTTTGTTTTTTTGCTCCTTGGTGATTATTATAATACTCAAAAACCTTTCCAATATTATTGTTCTTATATTAATTAAAAATAACTCATTTACATGTAATAAAATATTATGACTGTTTACTACAAAACAGTGGGCTAATGACCTTTCAGACCTTTTTACAAAGAAAAAGGGTCCAGAAGCCAATGCTTATTTTTAAAGGGAAGCCTGCTATTAGTACTTAGCATACTGTGTGCAGGCAGCATCGCAGTGTTCTAATTTAGGCTATCAATAAACTCTCATTCCCCAAATAGCATTTGACCCAGTGGTTCTGAGTTGCTTTTATGAAAATTTGGTCAACTCATGATTCAAAAATCAGCTGCAATCCTAATCAACAGAAATATTAACTATTCCTCGGGAGTATCATGAGCATTTTGCAATTTCCTGATACCAGGAACATTATCGATTATGGATAAATGTGTAATTAGAATTTTAAAACACACATTATAAAGCCTTTCTTTTGTGTTTTCAGTTTTTTAATCAAACAGAAAACAAGGTTTAATAATCAGAAGAGCAGACACCAAGGTTTTCAGAATTTAAGACTCCGAGTAATATTTATTTTTGAGGATGTGAACATGGGTGGATTCTGGGGAGGAACACTTTCTAGGGTACATTCTTGGGGTTAATTTTAGATTTTACAAACCGCAACAAAGTTCTGGCCATTACTGGACACTCTTATCATCTCTATAAAGATTGGTTTATGTTTTCTCTGTTCTCAATTTGTTATTATGAAAGTATTTACTGCTACAGAGAAGTACCATGGAAGTGTACCCACCAGTTTTCCTATATGAATACTTACTTATGTCTTTGACAGTTCATCCTTCTTACCTTAGCCTGTATACCACATTAGATTTCAGAATTTCTACTCTTCTCCTGACTCTAACCAAGTTATAATATCAATGATCAGATCATGTGTATGTTTGTGTGTGTGTGTATATATATATATGTATAATGCATATGTATGTATTTACATATGAAGTACCACTAAGGAAAATACAATGAGCTTTGCACAACTGTTAATCTAAAAGCACTACTCCATGCATGCTGTTCCAAGCATACAAACTAAGAAAATTATATAAACACTCCCACTTAACAAGCACACTTGATTTCATCAAAGCTATATGAGAATCATTGTATTATACAGCTAAATATACAGTCAATATTGCGTTACAATTAGCCAAAGAAAGAAAAGGGTTAAAAAGCTACTGGTTAGTTTGAGAAATGTTCTTTTTTAGTTCTCTTGTTCCTGGCCTAGTCTCAAGCTAGCACGTGATCGGCTGAATGCCTGCCAGCCTCTTTCTTGTTGATCCTCCGGAGACCATCTGTACTGGGGGCATTGATTAGAGTGTGTCTGCTGGGATTACATCTTTTCTGTTGCCATGCCAACTAATCAGCTGATTTTGGTTACCACAGAAACAAAATGTCAGAGCTCACAGTACGGTAACATGAATTCAGCACAACAGAAAATGTTTTCTTAATTGGGGACCCTTTTGATTTTGGATTCCAAGTGAAAGGCATCTTTTTTTTTTTTAAAAAAAAGGCCGACTTCAGATAAAAGCTACATTAATTGTATTGATTAAGAGGAATGCACAGAATTTTTCTGAAGAGAGAATATGTTAATTGCCTTTTATAGGCTATGCCTGTTTTTTATAATTTCTAAATAGGAAATACGTATATATTTTCTCTTATTTGCCTCCATTCCATTTGCTGGCTGTTGCATGTAAAGCAAATCACAAAGCCTTTGGTTTCCTTTAATTTCTATGATGGGTACAGGGTGTGGAGTGGCTGTCTAGGCCCTGGAAGGTGTGGGTGTAATTACTTGGGGAAGACCAGCCGTGACCAAAATCCTCCTCTGACCTTTCATTCAAGGAAGTCATTTATTTTTCCTTAAAGAAAACATAGTCAACTCAGATTTGATTCTAAAGATTCCTGCCTTGCACATGCTATACCCCAGTTAAACCCTTGGTTTTGACTGAAAATTAGAGGAGCCCAAGGCTTGCTGCAATTTTCCATTTGTAGGCCCATGACAGTTTGACTGCAAGAAAGGTCCCCAACTAGCTCACTCTGTTACCGTGAACAAAGGACACAATTTAACTTGACCTTACAGATGCTCCAATTGAGTCATCTGTCAGTAGGACTACATACATGCTTTCTCATTATGAAATTCTCTCCCAATAGAAGTAAACCAGACCCTTCACCTGCCCTGCGTTTGTGGTTCACAAATGCAAAACAAATATACTAGATAATTTTTTAAACGCTGACATTTAACTAAGCTAGTATTTGTTTAAATATCCAATAATCTCCCCCCTTTAAAAAGAGGATTATAGCATCCAAATATCCCTGTCCTGTTTTTGTCAAGACATTTCACTGTTGATGGCTCCCCATAGCTACCTCCCTTTTGTGAAAGCTGTCACCACAGGTGGCTTCTGTCATGCCGACACCCCAGGGGGAATTGTGTGGCTTAATCTCCATGCAACTCTTTTTAATGTCTTGGTAAATTAATTCCAAAGTTGATGATGCTCAAGGGGAGAGGTTTGGGGACACTGAAGTCTTCTCCCATTTCTATGCACTCAACTCTCATGGCTGAGACACCAGAAACAAGGCTCTGAAGACTACACAGTCAAGGGGTTTCAAGGCAAGGTGCCCACATGCCTGAGTTTACCCACAGATCCTGCTAATTGGATCTGAAGCAAAGGTCTTCACCCAGATTATCAACAGTTATCCCACAGTGTCTCTGAGGTCTTTGATAAGACAAAGATGGCACACATTAACAGCATCTTTCTCGAGTAGTGTCCCATCAACACTTGTTAGTAATTCTCCTGTACTGGCATTTGACTTGTTGAAAGAACATGTTACCTTCAATTTGAGCGCATGGAATGCACCCAACCCAGTCCTGTGGACCAAGTTGCAACCCAATTAGTGATGGTGTTTTGTATTAAATTTCCAAAGAAGAAAGTAATTATTAATATTTCATAAAAGGCTGATATAAATTGTTCACTATCTTCATGGACTGTAGTTTTACAAATACTTACATTCTCTCTTCAGTTAATTAATTTTTACTTATTTGTTTATTTGTTTTTGAGTGTTTTTTCAAGTGTCTGGAGTATTGTATGTTTGTTTTTAGTCTAGGAAATCTTTCTCCAAAAAGCTTGATCAGAAGCCCAATGCAGTAAAAAACTGAAAAATCAAAGCTGCTCAGTGAAATCCAGAAAGTCAATGAGGATCTCAAAGCCGAGATGGAGGCCCAGTTCCTCCCAGCAGAGCCCCTGAGATGTCGCCACTAGTGAAGCCCTAGGTCTCAGGTGGCACACGATGACCATTACTGGTCTAGAGCTTTGTGTTTTCTTGGGTAGCATTCTTTTTATCTGCAGCGCTATCATTTACTGCTATCCTACTACATGCCAGGCAGAATTCCAGGTAGCCTACGTACATAACTTTATTTAATGTATTTTCCTAACATCCTTACCCAAGGATATTTCTATTTCCATTTTACAGATGAGAAAAACTGGAATTTGGGGAATTTATTAGATTTTCCCCAAATTTCCAGAATAAGTAAAAAGTAGAATTGGGATTCAAAACCAGTACCCTCTGATGCCAAAGTATGCACCCACTATTTTGTACTGCTTTCCTAGGGCAGAAATGGTCTGATTAATGAGTTGTAACTATTTAAACTGAACCAATACACTACCGCCACTTCTAGCTCAGAGTTGACATAGGCTCAGTGGTTTGTGATTGCCTAGCACTTTCTTTGATTTCAAAGTTGTTAATAGCGAAAGGAATGGTAAATAAAATAGGAACTACATGCTAAAAATGCTATGAATATTAAAAAAAGATTAAAATGCTACTCTGTCACTGATTACTCTATCAAGGAAGAGACCCTTCAAAATTCTATTATGTTTCATTAATTATATATATTTTTCTTAGAAAGATAAAGTGTCCCATCCCCCTAAGACTGGCCTTTTATGCTAGCAGAATTTATCATTGCTGATGTGCTGAGATTCAAGGAATATACTCTTGACACATGCCTCTATTTTCCACATGTCAGTAACTGATACTAACTGCCTTGGGTTAAGCATTGTCCTCTGGAATTTCATTTTTGAAATAAAAACTTCCTCCAGTTGGATCAAGTTGTAGTAACTTACACTTAACCATGAATGAGTTTATTGAGTACTTTGTCCCAGAGTAGGATAACCAAGATTAGAATAAGAGCTGAAGCCTCTGTGGTTGAAGGATGATGAAAGTGGAGGAAAACTTTTTGATCCAATGTCACTATAAGATGGGTTTTATCTCCATATTTACAGACGAAGAAACTGAGGGTCATAGAGTTTCAGCAGTAAATAGTAGAATTACTAGCACATCACGGCCAATAAGCAGCTGTACAGTCTCTTGAACCCACTGATTTTAGAGCTGACATTTGTACCATGTGCAGTGGACACATCACTTGTGTCACATCTTTACCAAGAGCTAGCACTGCCCAAGGACAGAAAGGGAGACCACGCTGAGTAGCTGATATGTGAGTTACAAAAAGTGGCTTTCACAAAGTGCATAATGAATGACTGTGTTGTTTGTCACTTCTAGGTGTGTACAGAAGGCAGACTGATCTTGGAGTTCACCTTTGATGATCTCATGAGAATAAAAACATGGCACTTTACCATTAGACAATACCGAGAGTTAGTCCCGAGAAGCATCCTAGCCATGCATGTAAGTAATTTAATCTCTGTTTTGCTTTCTTTTTTTTTTTTTTTCCTCCTTCATTTCACTCAAGGGGAAAAACCCAGTCCTCTCTCTGTGAAAGAATTCCAGTAGTTGTCACGCTTTAGGTAATTAACTCTAAATATTGAGTTTTGTTCTCAACCATTTTAATCCACAGGCCCTTTTCTCCCCTTTTTCTTTCCAAGATTGGTACATTGTGTGACTATTTTTTTATATTTTATTATTTTGAACTCCAAATTGAGGTTACTTCAATAAACAGTTTGTACTTTTCTTAAATTCCATTCAGTCATTATCAATTACTGCTCTGCTTGGGCTAATAAACCTGTTACGTATAACTGGGGAATGAAATAAAACAAGAAGTTAGGAAAACAGTTTCCAGTTTTGATTAGAACCATCTGATGGGACATGGGACTCCTATATCTTCAGATTCGTGTCAGAAGTTGGTCCTCCCTGATCACGGTGCTAAATTTGAAGTGGAATATTTTGGCTTCTGTTGGTTTTGTTTGACCATAAATCACATCAAATTTACTGAGCACAAATTAGGTGCAAGGGTGGGTTCTATGCCAATCTAGAGATGTATTTTAAATGTAAGTAGGAACTAGTCAGGTGCAATCTCTTAATAAGTCGTCAAAGGCATCAACTTAAATTTAAGTCTCTCCTCTATAATACATGATGCTTCCATGAAAATCTTTGGAGCAAAATCAGACTTCATAAGCCTAATTTTAAAGACCCTGAACAATCGAAAGAAAATAACGTAACAGTAACTACCATTTCCTGATTTTTTACTCTGCCAGGCCTTCAGCTAAACATTTTGTATATCTCATGCTATTGAATTCTCACAGTCAGGCAGAGAGTTGAGCTAGTATTATTCCTATTTTAAAAGTGAGGAAACTGAGGTTCAGAGAATCAATAAGTTGCCCCATGTTTTTTAGCCCAGAAGTAGCAAAATCAAGATTTTGTCCGCGGTGGTTCTAACTTTGTCTCCCAGCTGTCCCATTCCCGGCTATTTCTCCACACATTAGTTGTCAGCCACCTCTTTCTGACTAGTTAATGCAAGCTCTGCCCTTCCCATTAGCCTTATTCTTTTTGTTGTGGCACCCCACTTTCCTGCTCCATGATTTCTGGCTGTTTATGCCCCAAGCCCTTGGTTTTTAAAGCTTAGTTTACATCCTCCACTCTCTTCGAGGTAGTCTGGAATATTCACTTCTAGTATTCTCAAAATAGACTAAAAGGCAGCAAAGGATAATAGTTGGGAACCTGGGCCCTGGATTGAGACCACATAGGGTTGGACCCTTGCTCTTGGGTGAGTTTGGGCAAATGATGTGACATCTCTGTGCTTCTAGTCCCTCATCTATAAGATGGGTACAGTAATAAAGCATGTTTCAGATCATCAAATTAAGAGTTAATGACTGTAAAGCACTTAGAACAATGCCTGGCCTATAGTGTGTCCTCTACGAGTTTCGGCGATTGGCTGTCATCATCGTCATCGGTAGCCACAGCAGCAGGAACAAGATTTTTACATTCCTTTATTATTAGTTTTCCTCTCTTCTGACTGAAATGTAAGTTCCTTGAGGTTGACCCTGACTACTTGATAGAACAAACTCTTCTTAGCACATCAGAGTGGTTTAAGAATATAGGCTCGCCGGGCGCGGTGGCTCACGCCTGTAATCCCAGCACTTTGGGAGGCCGAGGCGGGCGGATCACAAGGTCAGGAGATCGAGACCACGGTGAAACCCCGTCTCTACTAAAAATACAAAAAATTAGCCGGGCGCGGTTGTGGGCGCCTGTAGTCCCAGCTACTCGGGAGGCTGAGGCAGGAGAATGGCGGGAACCCGGGAGGCGGAGCTTGCAGTGAGCCAAGATCGCGCCACTGCACTCCAGCCTGGGAGACAGAGCGAGACTCCGTCTCAAAAAAAAAAAAAAAAAAAAAAAAAAAAAAAAAGAATATAGGCTCAATGTCAGGGAAGACCTCGTTTAGGAAATTGACATGAAACTGACATGCTCTGTTTTCTCCTGCATTTTTTATTTATATACACAAATCCAATTGGTAGTATCACTATGAGAAAAGGTATGTACAGAAAAGAATAAGTCACATTAGTATAACCTAGTCTCACGAAGGCAGACGTGGAGACAAGGGGATGTTTACTTCCCTCTCCCTCTGTTTAGTGCCAATTTGCTTATATCAATTAAGGAAGAAGGAAAGGCAAACAGAAAGAAAGAACATCAACCAAGAGACTCATTTTAAAATGGATCCCAGAAAGAATTTTCATTTTCTTCTAGCCAAACAGAACATTTGGTGTGGCCCATGGTACTTTACATCCCTTCTTAAAATGTGGCTGACATTTTGGAAAATATGATACTTACTCTTACAGTCCTGCAGGATAAAAATTGTTGGGGATATCTATTTCCAGACTAGCTTAATGGGGAGGAGAGTTAGAATTCTCTGTCTCTCCATATATATACGTGTGTGTGTGTGCATGCGTGTGTATGCGTGCGTGTGTGTGTGTGTGTGTGTAGTTCGAGTCAGTGGCAAAGTTTTCCAATACAGCCCTCAACCCCAGGCTGTAATAACACCACCACTATCACAGCAGGAAACAGAGACCAGTCCTGAAGCATGGATCTGCTCAGTCCAGGGGGACTGCCTTCTCTAAAGAGGGCGTTAGACCTGGAGCTCTCCTGGCAGAGTTCTGTGACTCAGGCTGGAGACCTGAGTGCCAAGGCCTCTCCAAGAGGAAGTAATGTCATTTCTCCCCAGGACTGAAAGCACATCTGAGCAGTTTGGTTTTTCCCCAGTCTTGCACAATTGATCTGAAAATGTCCTTGAGTGTTATATGCAAGTGTCTTCGAAATGTAAATTAAATTACCTCCAGCAGCCTGCCCTCCAAATAAAATCGACAATGTCGAGATTACATTTCCTTAGCAGCTGTAGCGCAGTCTGAGATTTTCTCAGGACCATCCTGTAGTGATAAAATACATGTGGGGTTTTTTCTCCATTTAGGCACAAGATCCTCAGGTCCTGGATCAGCTGTCCAAAAACATCACCAGGATGGGGCTAACAAACTTCACCCTCAACTACCTCAGGGTAAGATCAATCGAATGATTTTATGTTTTGGTGAGTTTGAAAAGTACTTCAGAGGTTTATATGCATCCTGACCCAAGAAGTTAAAATGAGGTACTGGTGATATAGCACAGTGTCTGTGTTCTGTACCAGATGTATGTGTGTGTGTGTGTTTTCAATGGAGGACGGGGTTTAATTAACAAAGCATCAAACCTGGAATTTGTCAGGGTTCAGTCCTATATCTATATGTCTCTTGGAATTAATTATTCAAAGGCTAGCAATGTCCCATTGTCGCAAAATGCTTTGTTGCTGCTTCCCTTGTTGTTGTCTCAAGTTCAAATGGGTTATTGGTGAGTTCACTGCCCCTATGCCTCCAGCCAGGCACTGGTCATCCCTTAGGAGAATCAATATACTGCCTCAAAGAGTCTCCTGAAGAAATCCAATCCCAGGCTGAAGCACAGATATTTCTAAGGCTTCATAAGGACTCTCTGCACAACATGTAACAGATTTGGTGGTGGGTAAAAGAAGGAGATTCTTTCTCTCTACAGCCTAGATGCCCCAGGGCCAAATCCAGGCCTGACAACAGCCAGAATCAGCTGTGCTCCCCACCCGCCCATCCTCATGCCCATGCCATTGCGGTGGCCCTGAAACACTAAAGAGCCCACTGGTCTCTGCTCAGAGGGAAACCAAAGTCAGCCCAGGAGTATGGGTGGACGGCAGGTGCTCCCAGCCAGGGTAGCTGGGGCTGTGTCCTCCCAAACCTCCGGTCTCCGCAGTCAGAATGGCTCTCTTGTGGGGCCTCTGATATAATGCGGATGGGTGGCGAGGCTTGGGGCGTGATGGTCTATGAAGTTGTTCTCTCCACAATTCAGAAGGCTGCTCTGTACTGCTGGGCATATCGTCTTGTCAGGGACCAGGAGAGTTTTAGTTTAAAACAGGGAAGATGCTCTTCCTCCTGCAGATAAAGAAGTTCCACACTATGTGTCCTCAGCTGACCCCACATAGGAAGCTGAGACTTTGAAGTCTATCCTAGACTTGGTCACTCACCCTATAGCAAGATCTTGGACAGATTCTTAGTTACATCTTTTAGCTGCATTTAACACAGATTAATAAACACCAAATTTCCTTCCTTCTCCTTCCCACTCCTCTTATTGTCATCTGTCAATGGTTGACTTTCACCCTGTGGTCAAGGCCCACCAGGTCCCCACATCCTGTGGCCCACAAAGACTGAGGTCAGACCTGTGAAGGCACTACCCCTCTCCTGACAATGATAGCAAGGAAATCATGTATAGCTTTTGGCAATAGGGAGTAGTGTTTTGAGGCTACCACATGAACACAGTGATTGCTGCATGTCAGGTTCTTTGCTGTGTATCTTGTGACTGAAGTAGTCTCATAACGGACCCTGCACCCCATTACCATCCCTGTAGCAAAGTGAGGCACCGAGGGTTTCAGTAAGTGAAGTAAGTCTCCCAGCTTTACATGCAAGTGGCAGAACTGGGACTTGAACTCAGGCAGCCTGACCCTAGAATCCATGAGCTCCACCACAGAATGCTGCTCCCTTGCTAGTGAGCATGGGAGACTGATGATATTGATAGGAATTGGGTCATGTCTTTCCTGCCTTCGCTAGAGAGTCAGCATCTATCAGTGAGCCTTCGTTCACTTTGCCAAAAATAACATCAGCTCCTTGTAGGGTTTAGTTCCAGGATTGGGTCAGACAGTCCATGTAAAGGGCTTAGCACAGGGCCTGGGGACAGAAAGTGCCCCATTTGTGTTCATTCTCATCATGTATTGAGCACCTTCTGTGTGCCCATCATTGTTTGTTGTGCTGGAGCCACGCAGAGAAACACAGCACCCACTCTCTACTCTCACTCTGGGGATGTCTAATGCTACTTTGTTTCCTGACTTGCGAATCGTGGTGCAGTAGCTATTTACCTTCCCTGCCTTCATTCCATTCCTTCTCACTCACTCGTTATTCCTGGCAGTTTTCCAGTTGCTGGGTTTCATGGTGGAGCCATGGCTTCTGTCCTCAGTTGGTAGTCACAGGCTGGTGGAATGTGGTCAGCTGTGGTTCCAGTGAAGCGTTCTGAAATAGAGGGAGATGCAAAGCCAGAAATAGCCCAAGGAATGATCCTCAGGTCTTAAGGAGCAGCTCAGGATAGAAGTCATGCTTCCTAGTCACAATCCTTCAGGCTGACGTGGGCCACTTGACAGGTCATGGCTGAGCAGAATCTCAAACTCATTGCCCAAAAGCAGTGAACATGGGCTTCTGTGGTGGTTATCCATATGGGGTAGGTCACTGAGAATGACAGACAAAGGTCATTTCTTCCATTTAGTACTGGGATTTAAGATTCTTCTAGTAGCCTTATCATCTAATTTTTTTAAGACAGTGGAGCAATCACAAAATACATTCATTTATAAAGTTGCCTTAAGATCCGAAGCCTCCACATCCATCTGAGGAGGCTGGCTTTTGCCTCAAGCCCCAGAAGGTCATCTGAAGTATTGTGCAAATAAGGTAACAAGAAGCTTCAATGCCACTCCCAGTATCAGAAAAAGAGGTCAAATGGATATGTTGGTAAATATGAATCCAAAACCTACTATGCAGTTGAAGAACTTTAAAAACGGATGCATTCTGCTTTGGAAAGGATGGATAGAGATTTTAAAGCCTCCAGACATTGAAATTTCAATATGCAGTGTCTAACATAACAAAATTAAGCAGAGCAGAAAGTAGGCAATTACAGCCATCTAGCTTCGTCAAAACAAGTTCATTTATTCCGGTGAAATTCTAATCATTCTCACGGAGACCTGCAGTCAGGAAATACACAGAGCTGACCGAATGCGGCTCTCACCCTTGGAGGGAGGAGCAGGTGAGACCCTGAGGATGACCGAGCTGTGGACATTGTGAATGCAGATGATGGGACTGAACACAGACACTCGCCAGCAGCACTCTGGAAGGGACACTGGTGACCTTGTACTTTTGAAGTGACAACAAGAACAGCTGTTGCCATTTGATTTGGGTTGTCAAATCACCTGCTGTTCCCTCTTGTTGTTCCCTCCTGTTGCATCCCAGCATGACAAGGTTAGAGGTGCCCTGAGCTAAGAGGTGCAACGATGGCTGACTCAGTGGTCCCCGTGGAGCTACGACTGGAAGTGGCTGTGTCTGCGGAGATGGCGCTCTGTCACAGTGCGGTCTCACTTCCTCTACAGGATGCCTCTGGGACCTCTGGAGGGGGCTGGGACTTGCCGACTGAGTGTCCCTGCAGTAGTTATCCAAGCCAGAGCTGGGAAGGGACCTGCAGGATGGGGAAGTCATTATTTTGTGGCTGTTGGGTATTCCGATACCAGGTGGTGGGTTTCACGAAGCATGTCCTCGTTGTACTGGGGCATGGGGAGATGGCGCCTTTCAGTAAGCAGCACGCTCTAGTGCTAGAACTTGAGCACTAGAATGGGAGAAGCAAGCCAGGAACTCGGAAATGTGTCCTTTGCCTCGTTTGCTGGGAAGCAGAAGTCCTGTTGTCCGCCTGGCATTTTACGAAGGGATCCAATTCAGCAACCATGAGAAGGCAGTGCAGTTTAGTGATCATTGGTTCATCCAGGTCAATGAGACCTGGCTGTGGAGCCTTGTCAGCTACCACCAGATCCTGTTTGCCCATTTATTCATTGTTCATTTCACAAGCATTTCTAACACACTTTCTTTGTGCCAGGTCTCTGCCCTCAAGGAGATCACTGCCTAGAATGTAAGAAAGAAAAACAAATACACTCTTGGAGAGAAATTGTTCCCAGGTGCAGTGAGAAACATAGTACTAGCTAACATTTCTGGGGCACTTACTGTGTGCCAGGCATTGCTGCTATGTGCCTTGCAGGGAGTTTCTTTCTTTCTTTCTTTCTTTCTTTCTTTCTTGCTTGCTTGCTTGCTTGCTTGCTTGCTTGCTTGCTTGCTTGCTTTCTTGCTTTCTTTCTCTTTCTTGCTTTCTCTCTCTCTCTCTCTCTCTCTTCTTTCTCTCTTTCTTTGTCTTTATTTTTTCTTTAAATACTCACAGCATCCATATGGGGTAGGAGCTATTTTTAGTCCTATTTTACAGGGGAGAAAACTGAGGCACAGAGAAGTAACTTCCCAAGGTCACAGAACTGGTAAGTGGCAGATCAGGGATCTGGACCCATGATCTGATTCTAAGCACAAAGGACAGAGAGGTTGTTAGAAGGTAGGAGAGGAAGGCTGCAAAGTCTTCATAGAGGAGATGGCCCTTGGATTGATTCTAAAAAATGAGTAGGTGATCATCAGGCAGACAAGGCAGAGGACAGTCCAAACACAGGGCCCACTGTGAAAGGAGTCAGAGAAGGGTGGAGAGTGTTAGTGGCTTGGGGAGCTCTAGGAAGTTTCACATAGTTAAAATATAAGTTTCAAGTTTGTTTTAGGTACCAACACAGGCAGGTGTTTTGAGCCCAAACCATATACCCTGGCTGAGTGGTGTAATTCAAGAGATTTTGTTTTTCCAGTAACAGCATGGTCAAGATAAGCACCCTCTCACTGTGACATGGGCTTGGGAGTAAGTTAAACAGTATGTATCTGAGAACATCATCTTCTTACTAGCTGTGTGACCCTGGGCAAGTTTCTTGACCTCTCTGAGCCTTCATTTTTTCATCTGTGAAATGAGCTACAGCATCTCTCTCGCTAGGTTCTAGTAGGATAAATGCACGCACAGCTTTCATTACTCATTCACCAAAGTACCTTTGTAAACGCTTCTGGTCTTCTTTTCTGGGTAGAGCGCATCAGAATCTTTTATTGAATTCCCCTGTATGCAGAGCTCATCAGAAGGACTCTGTGGGTCAACACACACAAGAGTTGATCCTTCTTCCTTAATTCTTGCCTTTCATCAGAATGCAAGTTTCTTCTAACTCAGTTTGAAATTGCCATCATTTCAAATTTCTAATATGAAATTCTTATATTTGAATGTTTACTGTATGCAATAACCATGTTTTCTTTAAGTAGCTTTAAATAATAAGATTTTAAAATTGAAGAAGTAATTGATGTCTATTTTGTCTTCAACAATATAAAGAAAAGAGGGGTGGACAATGCGGAAATCATATCCTTAAACATTTAAAGGAAGCCGCCACAAACTTCTCGGCTGGCATTGAGTGAAATGTGCCACTTTCATGTTGATTTATCTCCTGTAACAATAGAGTGGGCATTCCTTGCATTCACTGAACAGAATGCAAGAAACAGTAGGAATAGCATTGGTTTATACAGTTGTCTACATCTCTGATGATTTGGGGTAGTCTGCTTTTGTTCATAAATTTCACATCAATTAGCTAACCAAGAGTTTGGTGGCATCTACTTACTATATTAAGCACAAAAGGGATGGGGTGGAATGTTTACAAGAATGCCTAAGGCACATTCTCTTTTTTAAGGAGTTTAAGATACTGTTACAAGTAAGTCTGCTTCCAGTTCATACTGTCAATCTCATCTGGGGACTTCAGGTCATTCCAGAATTTTTATTGTCTCTTAATTTTCCTGAGGATACCATGGTCCTCTTCGTCTCAGTAGGGGGCTTAAATTTGACTTGTTTACATTTTTCAGTGTATTAATCAATTGCTCTGCTTCACTACACCTTCTTCCATTTGTATGCAAAGCCCTCCATGATTCTGTCTCTGCTGCCTCCCAGCCTCATTCCATGCCCTTCCCCAGCTTGTACTCCATCCTAGACCACACGAACCACCTACAGTTGATCCAAATTGGTCATGCTCTCTTGCCTCCATGCGTTTGCACAGCATGACTCACTGCCACTGCCTTGAGGTGCTACCCTTCTCTCACCATCTGATTTTCCCAAGCGAAATCCTTCTCATCCTTCAGGATTTCTTCATCTATCAACTCCTGTGAGAACATCTCTCTGACTCTCAGCTGGGGTAGGAGCCTCTCCCCAGTGCTCTGGGAGTTCTGTGCACATAGCCTCAGGATTAACTCTTGGCAGGTCCCATATAAGAATTGTCTCCCCACTCGTTTGTCTCCTGAACTAGACTCTGAGCAATGTGAAGACACATAAGTACCCAGTAGTATCTCCTGAATGTGTGCTTGGCAGATGGATGATTTGGTAAATGGAAGGCAAGATTTCAAATGATGACATGATAAAAACTACACAAAGAAAACTCAGTTGAATTCATTTGCCCTACAGCATCTAGAAAAAAAATGTTGATTCATTTCAAAAATCACTTCCTAGAACTTCACCATGAAATCTGAGGAGCAAAAGAGTTGAATGCATTGAGAAAATAAAAGGCAACATGGTATGAGGCCCTCACGTCTCTCTAGGGTGCAGATTCCCACTTAAATACTCAGAGATCCCAATGTTAAATGTTTATTGGAATATTATTTCTTCTACTTGCTCTAAATCAGTATTTAATCCTTACTCTAAATGTCATTATGGTATTTTCATTATATTGGAAATGCATTCTTTTAAGTATTGAAAACAAATGTTTTGATGAATGATTATCTTTTTCTATTTCCTTTGGCCACATTTTCTTAAAGCTAGGTTACAAATGCTTCTTTTGTTTTTTGTTAAATTTTAAAAATTTTCAGGGTACATAGTAGGTGTATATATTTATTAGTTACATGAGGTATTTTGATACATGCATGTAATGCATCATAATTGCATCAGGGTAAATACAGTATCCATCGCCTCAAGCCTTTATCCTTTATGTTTCAAACAATCCAAATATATTCTTTTAATTATCTTAAAATGAACAATTAAATTATTTTTTACTATAGTCACCCTGTTGTGCTAGATTTTAAAAATTCTTTCTAACTCTGTTTGTGTACCAATTAACCATCCTCCTTTTCCCACTCCCTGACCCTTCCCAATCTGTGGTGACCATCCCTACTCTCTATCTCCAGTTCATTTGTTTTAATTTTTAGCTCCCACAGATAAATGAGAGCATGCAATATATGTCTTTCTGTGCCTGGCTTATTTCACTTAATATAACGACCTTCAGTTCAATCCATTATGTTGTAAATGACAGAATCTCATCTTTTTTATGGCTGAATAGTACTCCATTGTGTATATGTGCCACATTTTCTTTATTTATTTGTCTGTTGACAGACACTTAAGTTACTTCAAAATCTTGGCTATTGTTAATAGTGCTGCAATAAACATAGGAGTGCAGCTGTCTCTTTAACATACTGATTTCCTTTCTTTGGGGTATATAGGAATGGAGTTGGATTGCTGGATCATACTATATTTAGTTTTTTGAAGAACCTCCAAAGTATTCTCCATAGTGGTTGTACTAATTTACATTCCTATCAATAGTGTGCAAAAGTTCCCTTTCTCCACATCCTCACCAGCATTTGTTATTGCCTGTCTTTTGGCTAAAAGCCATTTTGACTGGGATGAGATGATATTTCATTATAGTTTTGATTTACATTTCTGTGATGATCAGCGATGTTGAGTACCTTTTCATATATCTGTTTGCCATCTGTATGTCTCCTTTTGTGAAATATCTATTAAGAGCTTTTGCCTATTTTTAATCAGATTATCAGATCTTTTCCTATGAAGTTTTTTGAGCTTCTTGTGTATTATGGTTATTAATTCCTTGTCAAATGGGTAGCTTGCAACTATTTTCTCCCACTCTGTGATTGTCTCTTCACTTTGTTGATTGTTTCCTTTGCTGTGCAAAAGCTTTTTAACTTGATGTGATCCCATTTGTCAATTTTTGGGGTGCCTGTGGGGTAATGCTCAACAAGTCTTTGTTCAGTCCAAAGTCGTGGAGAGTTTCCCCAATGTTTTCTTTTAGTAGTTTCATAGTTTGAGGGCTTAAATTTAAATTTGTAATCCATTTTTATTTGATTTTTGTATATGGTGAGAAATAGGGGTCTAATTTTATTCTTTTGCATATGGATATCCAATTTTCCCAGCACTATTTATTGGATAGGCTGTCCTTTCCTGAATGTATGTTCTTGGAACTTTTTTTGAAAATGAGTTTACTGTAGACTATGGATTTATTTATATGTTCTCTATTGTGTTCCACTGGTTTATGTGTCTGTTTTTATGCCGGTACCATGCTGTTTTATTTACTATAGCTCTGTAGTATAAGTCAGACAATGTGATTCTTCCTGTTTTCCTCCTTTTGTTCAGGATAACTTTGGCTATTCTGGGTGTTTTGTGGTTCCATATACATTTTAGGATTGTTTTCTGTATTTTTGTGAAGAATGTCATTGGTATTTTGATAGGGATTACATTAAATCTGTAGACTGCTTTGAGTAGTGTGGACATTGTGTCAATATTGATTGTTTCAGTCACTGAAAATGGAATATCTTTCCATTTTTGTATATCCTCTTCAATTTTTTTCATCAATACTTTGTAGTTTTCATTTTAGAGATCTTTCACTTACTTGGTTAAGTTAATTCCTAGGTATTTTATTAAATTTGTAGCTATTGTACTTGGAATCACTTTCTTGGTTTCCTTTTCAGATTGTTCACTGTTGGCATAGAAAAATGTGACTGACTTTTACATTGAGTTTGTACTGTGCAACTTTACTGAATTTGTTTATCAGTTCTAATAGTGTTTTGGTGGAGTCTTTAAGTTTTTCCAAATTTAAGATGTTATTGACTAACAATGAAAATTTGACTTTTTTCTTTCCAGTTTGGATGCCCCTTATTTCTTTCTCTTGTTTGATTACTCTAGCTAGGACTTCCCGTACTATATTGAATAGCAGTGATAATAGTGGGCATCCTTGTCATGTTCCATATCTTAAAGAAAAGACTAAAACTTTTCCCCATTCAGTATGATACCAGCTGTAGGTCTGTCATGTATGGGTTTTATTATGTGGAAGCATCTATACCCAGTTTTTTAGGGTTTTTCTTTATGAAGAGATGCTGAGTTTTATCAAATGCTTTTTCAGTATCAGTTGAAGTGATCACATGGCTTTCATCCTTCATTCTGTTGATATGATGTATCACATTGATTGATTTGCATATGTTGACCATTCTTGCAACCCTGAGATAAATACCACTTGGTCATGATAAATGATCTTTTTAATGTGTTGTTGAGTTTGGTTTGATAGTATTTTATTGAGGATTTTTGCATCAATATTTATCAGTGATATTGGCCTGTAGTTTTCTCTTTTTATGATGTGTCTTTATCTGGTTTTGGGATCAGGGTAATACTGGCCTCTGAGAATGAGTTTGAAAGTAGTCCCTCCTCCTCTATTTGTTGGAATAGTTTCAGTAGGATTGGTATTGCAAAATTCAGCAGTGAAGCCACCAGCTTCTGGGCTTTTCTTTGCTGAAAGCCATTTCATTACAGCTTTGATCTTGTTACTCATCGTTGATGTGTTCAGGTTTTGGATTTCTTCATGTTTCAACCTTGGTAGGTTGTCTATGTCTAGGAATTTGTCCATTTCTTCTAGATTTTCCAATTTATTGGCATATACTTGCTCATAGTAGCTATTAATGATCTTTTGAATTTCTGCAGTATTAGTTGTAATGTCTCCTTTTTCAACTATGATTTTATTTATTTGGTTCTTCTCTCTCTCTTTTTTTAAAAATCTGGCTTAAGGTTTGTCTACTTTAACTTTTCAAAAAACCAACCTTCGTTTCACTGATCTTTTGCATTGTTTTCTTCATTTTAAGTTCACTGATTCCTGCTCTGATCTTTATTATTTCTTCCAGTAATTTTGGATTTGGGTTGCTCTTGTTTTTCTAGTACTTTAAGATGCATTGTTAGGTTGTTTATTTGAAATTGTTCTTCTTCATTGATGTAGGCACTTTCAGTTATAAACTTCCCTCTTAGTACTGCTTTTGCTGTATCCATAGGTTTTGTATGTTATGTTTCTATTATCATTTGTTTTTAAAAATGTTTCTGGCTCACACCTGTAATCTCAGCACTTTAGGAGGCTGAAGCAGGTGTATCATGGGATCAGGAGTTCGAGACCAGTCTGGCCAGCATGGTGAAACCCCGTCTCTACTTAAAAAAATAGAAAATGTAGCTGGACATGATGGCATGTGCCTATAATCCCAGCTACTCGGGAGGCTGAGGCAGAGAATTGCTTGAACCCAGGAGGCAGAAGTTGCAGTGAGCCAAGATTGTGCCACTGCACTCCAGCCTGGGCAACAGTGCGAGACTCCATCTCAAAAAAAAAAAAAAGTTTCAATTTCCTTGTTAATTCCCTCATTGATCCACTGGTCATTCAGGGGCATATTGTCTCATTCTCATGTATTTGTATAGTTTCCAAATTCCTCTTGTGATTGATTTCCAGTTTTTTTCCATTGTGGTCAGAAAAGATACTTCATATTATTTCAATTTTTTGAATGTTTTAATACTTGTTTTGTGACCTACCGTATGGCTGATCCTTGAGAATCATCCATGTGCTGAGGAAAAGAATGTGCATTCTGCAGCCTTTGGATGGAATGGTCTGTAAATATCTATTAGGTCCATTTGGTCTCTAGTGCAGATTAAGTTCGATGTTTCTTTACTGACTTTCTGTCTGGAAGATTGGTCCAATGCTGAAAGTGGGGTGTTATTTTTTTAAGCATTATGTTTTGTGTGACTTTAAAACATCTTATCCTGTATCTCAGCCAAAAGATATTTTCTTTGTGTGTTCTCTTACTCTTTATCCATTCAGATGCATAATTTCTGCACAAATGCAATCAGGTTACATACAAATTTTTAATGTTATTTAGTAAACACTTGCATGTTTCTACATAGTCATCATTAACCATAAAATAGCTACAAATATGCCTGTGTGGTGCTATGATGTGTTTAATCATTTCTCTAATGTTAGGCAAGGAAGTCATGTTCAAATTGTTGGTGTCATTAATACCGCTCCCCTAAACACCTTTGTCATGTCCTGCTCCTAACAGTGTTTTCTGCAAGTACAAGGCTGAATGGCAGAGGCCATGTGGGAAGACAAATAAATGTGTTTTGGAGTCAGCAAAATGTAGGTTCAAATCCTAATGCTTCCCCTTACTACCGACATAATCTTGAACAAGTTTCCTAAGCTCCCTGAATCCAATTTTTTTTCACCTGAAACTTGGAAAGAATAATATGTCTCACAAGGTTGGCATGAAGATTAGATGGACCACAGTTTGAAAGAGCCTGGCAAACAGAAGAAGCATAATAAATGCCAGTCTCCTCCTGTACTTTCTGAGTGCAGCAGATCAGGACTCAAATTGTACTGCTGCCATTTATTTTTTACATTATATTGATCAAGCGACTTAATTTCTCAGCACCCCAGTTTTCTCATGTGTGAATAATTATGTCCATTCTGAATCACAGTAACTACAGGTGAGGGTGAAAATAATAATGCATGTGACAAGCACTTCCTAAACTGTGAATTACTACTCCAGGAAGCCAAGTCCATACATTGGTTGTGGCTTTGAATTCTATGCTGAGATTCTGATGCTGCAGGCAAGATCAGAAAGAAGAGAAGGAGTGACTGATTGATGATGTCTGCCAAGAAGTGTGTGGCCTGAGGGAGCTGGAGCATGTACCTGTATTTGGAACCTCTCCCCAGTACAAGTGTTATCACAAATGTATAATCATTATCATTGGGATATTTTTGATATTATCTATAGGCTATTTGATGTTGTTATTGTTAAGTAAGTCTAAATCTTCAAATAAGCAGTATCATCAACTGAGTGTGAAAGCATTTAGGTTTCACAGTAGTGGCTTTTGATCCTGTACCTTTAATTTCCCAAGCGAATGAAGATTTTTGTTGTTGTTATTGTTATACTTTAAAGAACATTGGTCCCTGCATGTAGCCTCTGCTGATAGCAACAGGAGCATAGTCCAGTGCCTAAAAGAATTGGGCAATTAGCTTTGGAAAATGACCTCCATCAGAATGACATAAAGTGGCCTGCAGCAGAATGAGTGTGGCTGAAGTCAGCATTTGGAATCCGGCCGAGGTTTTTTGTTTCTTATTTTTGTGAGGTTTTGACTCCCAGCCAGGATATTTCCCTTGGTTACATGACAGGAGAAGGGGTTACAATTCAACCCTCTTTTCCACCTAAATGCCAGGCCAAGCCTGAGGATGAAACAGGAATCCCTGCTCAGAGATTGAGATGACCCTTAGTTACTGGTGGTCACAGTAGGCTGGAATCCAGGTATACCATTCACCATTCATGCCTTCTGACAGAGCCGCAAGATACCCTCATTAAGCCCTGACGTTGTGAGGAGGCAGAAGCTACACCAGAAAATCTCCTATGCCTCACTCAATGCCCAGCATATTATAAATCCTCAAAAGACTTAAGCATAAAAGGTGCTATTCAAAGTGTGGCCCATGGGTCACTGCAGGCTTGCAAACTGTCTGGTACCAATCTGTCATGAGTTCAGAAAATGAGAATAAGAACTGTAAGACTACTATAACTATTTGGCATTGTCAGGTAGACTGATAGTGCAGGACCAGTGGACTCATCTCATTGACTGAGAGTGCATGACTCATCTCATTGACTGAGATATAGACCAATTCAAGGGTTATCGAGCTCATATGTCAAGAGGCCACTAGTCAAAGGCTGGAGGAGCACGTGTTACAGGCAGTTTGGAAAGGACCGGCATTGAGCTCAGTAACATGAGTCTGATTCAGAAACCAGCTCCACCGTCCCCAAGGACCCACCAGAATAACAATATTCATAATACCATTAGTTCCCTCTCTATATATATTAGGAACTATATGCTCCTAATGAAATGATAAGTATCATTATCCCCATTTTACACATACACATCCATCAATGCCTAAGGCCACAAAGCCGATCCCACAGCAATGTTTTCCTGGGCTCAGGCCTGGCTTGTTCTCAGAACCTGCTACACCACTCCACTGTGGTGTTGAGAACTGGGACCTTGGCGTGGGTCCATAAAGGAGAGACAGTGCTTTAGAGAAGGTGAGGGATTCAGCCTCTGAAACAAAGCTGTCAGATCTCATTCTGATTCTCCCTTCCTCCTCCTTCACCTTCTCCTCCTCCTCCTCTCCTTCTTTTCTTCTCCGCCTCCTCTTTCTTGGAGAAAGGCCCCATCTGAGAGGAGGCAGAGAAAGCCCTTTGGAGCCATGGGAATGCTGCACACAGAGAATGATTAAAACTTGGAACACCCGAAGGGCACTTTTAATTGCATTTGGAGATAGAAAAGTAGTACATATGACTACATGATAAGGGAATTAAAGCAGTTAACTCTTAAAGAAGTGAATAACCGTAAGTTACAGACATGTCAGGGTCTAGAAAACAGTGATTTCTGAAGTCAGGCCAAAGAAAATGACTATCAGCACATTAAAAAATATATATATATATACACACACACACACACATATATACACACACACAAAATAACAAATACATATATATATACACACACACACACACACATACACACAAAATAACAAAACAGTATTTCAGCAGAGCAATTCTAACTGAAAACAATTTCAGAGCCACAGATGCCACCAAAATTTTTGGACTTAAGTGTACAAATAGGGCCTGGATTAAAGACAGTAATTTCCCAGTGTCAAGCACTAGAGAAAGAGAAAGAAATTGTTGTTTAACAAGACACTGAAAGTCAAGATAGATGGTAAGGTGGGAAATTGGCAGTCAGTCTAAAGGAAAGCTGAGGGATTTGCAAGTTAAGTGCAAGATGGAGCTCAGATCCGTTGCTCCTGGGAAACAGCCTTCCCAATTGTCTAGAATGGTTAAAAAACAAAAACAAAAACCAGTATATCAGGAAAATCGGGAGAGCGAAGCATGGAGGGAGTTGTTTGAATTTATTTTTGATTTAAGGCATAGTCAGGGAAGTAGCTTGAAATCTGAAAAGGAGCCGGCAGGCTTCACTGCTTAGTGAACTCAGTCAACACCCTTCTCTGTGTCTGGTCTCTGATCACTCTTCCACTTTGCCCAGGCAACATCTCGCTAAATACAGAAAACTCAAGTTCTTCAAAGACAGCAACTGTTACTATAGATTCTATGGCCTCATCGTCTGTCCCTAGCAGAGTTTGAGGCACACTATAGGTAGTAATAAACAAATATGTGAAAGAGAAGAAGGCATATGAACCTAATGTCACTGGTCTTGATCTACATAATGAATTTGGGAACAGCTATAAGTGTTTACCATAATTAAGATAAAATAAATACAATTTAAAGCATCCACCACACACCTCTGAAAGGAGAAGAAAGGGCAGTGAACTAGTATCATGGAGTCCTACCATGGGCAAGGCACAAAGTTGGCTTTATTTAATCCTAAATAGACATTTGAGAGGGAGGTGTTAATGGTCTAGTTTTACGGAACAAGAAACTGAGGCTCAGAAAGGTCCTGGGACTCATCTAACTTCATGCAGAGGGTAAACCGCCAGGCTGGGATTACATCCCATGTTGACCTAGTGCCCTCCTCACTATCACGCTGCAGAAATGTTACATCCTAAGAGATCTGGATCGAAGACCTGGATTGAAGTCATTTCTACTGAGATGACCAGGATTCTTTGCCAAATTGCCCACAGATGCAATGGATCGAGAACACCAAAAACTACTCAGAGCTTAAGCATAATGGGATCAAAAACCCTCCTGGACTCATTCCATGATACCTCCCATCCCTGTTGATCTGAGACTTCAAAATCCCAGGTTTCAAGGCCACCCTTTATCACCCAAGCTCTTATCCCTATGCTAGTGTCAGGACATATATTTTAAAAACGTAGATCAAGCTGTGTCACTCCTCGAAGGAGAACCTTAAAACCATTCATTTGCTTAAAATCGTCTGGTGACAGCCCACTGCACTCCAAATAAAACCCAAAATACTTAGCTTGGCCTGCAAGACCTTACAGGATCTAGCCTCTCCAACTTCATCTCCTTGAAGCTCCAGGGCCCCCTGCCCCCAACTTCTGGCCTGATTTTTGCTTTTCCAACATACCAAGTGTCTTATCTTGCCAGGGACTTCGTACTTGCTGCATCAGGACCCTTAAATAGCTGTAGAGCCTTGGGCAGTTGCCTACCATTTCTGTGCCTCAATCTCCTCACCAATAAAACAGGGATAATAGTAGTCCCTTATCTCAATGAGTAGTTGAGAGGGTTCAATAAAATAGTACCAGAAAAGTATTCAGGATAAAGCTGGCACATAGTAAGTGTACAATAAATATTTGCTATTTTATAATTATCATCATCATTATCATCATCCTGGCACCTGGAATACTCTAACCAAATTTTTTTATGACCAGCTCCCTATTATTCAGATTGCAAGAAGTCTTTCCTGATTACCTTATCTGAGGCAACCTTTCTACCTTAGTTATTTTCTCTCACACCTCATCATTTGTTTTGTTTTTTGTAGTATTTTTTCATCAGTTGAATTATCTTACATAATCATCAGTTTACCCTTCTATTGTTTCTCTGCCTCCTGTGGCTACCACTGAGATGTAAACTTTCTGAAAGCAGGCATTGTGTCTCTTTCTCCCCAATGCCTAAAACAAGGCCCTGATATGCAGTGAATAGAGGGTCAATCATTTTAATTCTGCTCAACTTGAGATGTGCTCCTTGAAAAGTCAGAGTGTTAAAAAGCAAACACTTTGTGTTACCTTGGAATACTTGAGAGCACTTCTGCGAAGGCTATTAACTGTCCTTGACATCATAGAGTGAATGCCTGCAGCACTCTTTCTCCAAAGACCTGATGTTCTTATTTGCAATTCATAAACAGCCCTGTATGTGAGGGTAGGTGTGGGGTGTCATTAACTTTATTTGATAAGCGTTCCTTATCTGTAAAATAAGAGAGCTAAACATGGCTTCTAAGCCCTTTTCCAACTTAAGCATTCTAAAAAGAAAGAATACAGAATAGAAATATTAACAACTACCACATATTAAATAATAAATACCATGCTACAAATGAGGAAACTGACACCAAGCAACTGGATGGAGGGATGGATGGATGGATGGATGGATGGATGGATGGATGGATGGATGGAGGCTGACCCAGGTTTATCTGCCTACTGGTATAAGATGGTTTGGGGTGGTCTTTTCTTGGTATTCCATTTGAAGGACTCATTCACTTCCATTCAGCCCACAAACACTTACTAAGCATCTGCTGTACGTCTGGGTCTACTCTGGTCCCCCTATTTGATACTACTCATGTCTGTGCTCCTAAGAATCTCACACATTTTGCTCTGATCTCCTTAAAATTTTTTCTTGGCCAATCATAGCATAAGACTCAAAGTCTACTCAAGAAGGCCCCTAATTCTCTCTTCTCTTCAAGGCTAATTTCTAAACTTTGTGAAAGAAGGTAGGGATGCAGCAACCTCTTTTCCGTTCAATCATGCCATGGATCGCTATGGAAACTTTTGACTTAAGAGCAGAAGTCAACTCTAGAGAAATGACAATGTGGATTTTATTTTTTGAAACTATTTGTAGCCTTAGGAATCGAAGAAGTTGTTTTTCATCCTTCCTTTTTTCAACTTTCACCTTGGATTCTGTCTGTGCTTTACCTAAAGAAAAAAATATATGGCCACCTACCAAATTCTTGAACCATTTTACCATGAGTAGAAACCTTAAGTTGAAAAACAGAGGTCTGCATGATGTTGATTAACATTGATTAGCAGAATTTACACATATATACAAAATGGCCAGTTACATGTAACTTCATAAGTTTTGGAATTCTTGGTATCTCACTAACAGAAGGCAGGAAAGATAAGACCTTGCTTTGGAGAGACTGTGAAATTTCTCCGACTGTTGAAGAGGGGTCAGGCCTTGACAGTGGGTCTTGTCCTTTGTCAATTACTTCAACATTAATTCTGCAGTTCACCCTTGAGCAACATCAGTTTGAACTGCGAGGGTCCACCTATATGTGGATTTTTAAAAACTACAGGCTGTTTAAAAATACAGTAATCACAGGATGGGAAAGTCATGTATATGAAGGGCCAATTTTTCTTATCTGCAGGTTCTGCAGGGTAGGCTGTGAGTATGCACAGATTTGGGTATTCATGGGGGTCCTGGAACCAATCTCCTGAGTATGCTGAGGGATGAGTGCATTGCATCTGCTAGCTCTGGCTTGCAATTAAGAACAGGAACAGTTACTCTTCTGTAAAATGGGTTTCGGGATGGGTTAGTGGGCTAACACCCACCTGCACAGGTTAAAGAATAAATGACGCCACTTACATTGAAATGCTTTGTAAGCTGTAAGTTTCTCTTGCAAAAACAGACATCCCTCACCTACCTTCAATGTCCATTCTCTTTCTATCCTATTTCAGGAATCAATGAGTTTTCAATAATATTTCAGATAAATCCTTTGTACTCCCATTTAAGCCACTCAGTATCCAAAACTAAGGAACAAAATTGATTTATACAGCCCAGTACACCCATTATTTTAACTAATTCTCTGATTCCTTACTCTCTAAATCTAGAAGTAGGTTTGGATGGTGAGAGATAATTGAACTAACAGCCACCATTATTGTCACCATCACCTTACAGTCTAATTTACACAGACAAAAATAATATTGGATTGAATTATATGAAACTGCTATTTTTTTCAGGTCAAAAGTTGTTAAATATTGACTATTTGATATGGTTCACTCTAATATTTAAGGGACAGAGGTCCTCTGTCCAAAATAGGCCATCACTTGGTTCTATGATTTTCCATTTCTCACCGTCATTTTCCAATTCCTAATCAGTATTATAATACTGAATATAACAGCCATTTATGGCCAGATGACTCTGTGCCAAACACTGCAAGCCATTTAACCAACCCTCACTATCTCATTTTGTTAAAAAAAAAAAAAAAGTATTTGTACTATAATCTATCCATATAGCACAAAATTCAAAGTGTGTAAAAATACTTAAAATGTAAACTTTTTACGCCTATCACCCAATCACTCAGCTCCCCTCTCTAAAGAGAGGCAGTTAACATTGCCAGTTTCTTGCATTTTCTTCCAGAGATATTCTATGAATATACAAGCATATATCGTTTTAAACACACACACACACGCATGCACACACGCACGCGCACACACACACTGTATGTCTGCAGTGTTAAGTGTTAAGCAGTGGCATTCTTTATAAAAGCAATAGAAATATATCCCAGAGAAGGTTATCACTCTAAAGATATACCCTAATTCATTCTGCCTGTATTTTATTGATGGACATTTAGGTTGCTTCTAATATTTTTCTACTATTCACAATGATGTACAAATATCTTTTCATATTTGATTTTGCATAGGAGCAGCTAAAAAACTAAATATGTAGGAGAAATTTCTAGAAGTAGAATTGCCAGATGAAAAGATATATACATTGTAATTTTGATAGATATTTTCAAGTTATTCAACTTAGCGGTTGTACCAAGTTTCAGTTACACCAGCAGCATATGAAAATGACGATTTTCCCACTTTTCAAGAACTAGAAGTTATTAAATTTAAATTTTTTCACTATTAACAGTGAAAAATAGCATCTCATTTTCATTTTAATATGTATGTCTATTATTATAAGAGATATTTATTATCTTCTCATATACTTAAGAGCTGCTTTATTTTCTTTCTTGTGAATTGTTTGTTCGTATACTGAATCCATTTTTTAATTGGGTTGTTTTTCCTTACAGATATGTAGGATGTTATATTTTAAAGAAGCAACTTTGCTGTGATGTACTAAAATTACATTACAAGTTCATAAGGTCTTTTTTTTAACTTTAGATTTGCTTTCCATTGAATATTTTTGTTTTTGTTTGTGTGAGATGATGTGGTGTTTTCCCTATGTCATCCGGTTTATGTTTTGTAATTAGTAACAGCCCTCTGAGCTAATAATAATAATGATATATTCTTCGATGTTCTCTAATGCCACCTTTAAAATGGGGTGATTTTTTCTTTATGTTTAAATAATTGATCCACCTGAAATTTTAGGGGTTACAAAGTGAGAGGAAACTGTTTAGTTCCTCAGTTGCCCAAACACTATTCATTGACTGATATGTCTTTTTCTCACTGATTTGAAATATTATTTTTAGCATATTTCTAAATTACCTTAAGTATTCAAGCCCATTTCTGTATTCCAATTCCTGTTCTCTATTCTTTGTATTTTTTGGCTTTGAGTTCTTGATCCAATATAACACTTTTTAAATTATTGTTGCTTTATAATATATGTTAGCATCTGTTAGAATTTGTATAACCCCCTCATTCTTCTTTTCAGGATTTGTAAATCTTTGTGGCTTTTTTTTTTTTTTATTTGAACTTTGGAATTAGATTATCTAATTTGAAAATAAATTAGTTGGTATTTATTGAAATCCGGTTGAATTTACAAATTTATGTTGGGAAAATTGCTATTATGATGATGTTTGGTCTTTCTGTTCAAAATCTTGGATAGTTTCTCCAATGAACTCCTTTTTGAGATCTTTCTTGTGTCTCTTGGTAACATTTTGAGAGTTTCTTGTGTGTGTGTATGTATAAATACATATGTGTGTGGCCATATGCATATATTTAGACATATATATGTATATATTTTCCATTTCTTAATAACTTTTATGATCACAAATTGGGTCTTTTCTTCCATTTTGTAGTTTAATTGATTTGGTTTGTACTTATGAAAGTTATTGACTTCTATACATTAATTTTATTCCCAGGCACCTTATAAAATATTCTTAATATTTATATTTTCTTTAGTTTACCCTCTTGGATTTTCTAGCTAAAGTTTTGTATCATTTGCAAATAATAATGATTTTAGCAAGTCTTTTAACATTTTTATATCTTATTTCTTTCTTTTGTCTAATTATATTGGCTAGTACCATCAGAAAAAATGTTAAATAATAGTGAGGATAATTAACATCCATATCTTGTGTCTGACTTTAATGGGAATGCTTCTAGATTTTTTCATTAAGCAAGGTGATTATCTATGATTTGAGATAGACATAGTTCTCATGTTAAGGTAATATCTATTCTTATTCTATTAAGAGCTATTTAATGTAAAAAAGTGGATGTTGGATTTTATCAAATGTATTTCTGATGTCCAAGGAGATGGTGTTACTCTTTTTTATTATTATGCATAAGTATATTAATAAGAACAATTGATGCTTATTTGGTGCAATTGATGCTCAAGGCAGTATTTTAATTTCTTTACATGCATCAACTCATCTAATCTTTGCCCAACTTAGAACTAGGTATCATTACTGTTCTCACTCCAAAGTTAAGAAAACCCACATGCATAGGTTATGTAACTTGGGCAAGACCAGAGAGCCAGTAAGTGGCAGGTCTGAGCTTTGAATTCGTGCTGATTGTCTTGTCTGTAAAACTAATTTCATCATGATAGATTTCTTGTTAATAAATCATTATTTCATTTCCAGAAAAAAATCCACTTATTCAATATATATCCTCCTTTTGATGGGCCACATTACTGCTGATGATATTTATTAAAATTTCTTGTAATTGTAAAAGAGAATAGGATTCAAAAGAGAAATTCAGTTGATATTCCCTCTTATATGATGTCATTGTCAGTGTTGAGTGTTATTAATATCCTAGCCTCATGACCATTTGGGTAATATTCTTTTTATTCTTTCTCCAAAGCAATTTGGATGACATTGAAGTTATTTCACTTTTAAAGGCTGTGCAGAATTCTCCTATGAGACTTACATGGCCCTAATTCCCCTGTGAAACCATCTGGGCCTAGGGCTTTTTTTGTGGAGAGTTTCTTTCTGGTAATTTTTTTTTTATTTGAAGACCCTGCCTTTAATATATTTTAACATACACAGTGAATAAATAATAAATAAAATTTATAATATTATAAAGCTTACCTAAAGCAATGGAAGCTGTTGAAAGAAAGATCCCTTAGAAAAGTGAATGCATTTGAAAGATTTTAGGAAAGAAAAATTAGTGCACTTTGATGACTAAATTGAATAAGGACACCTCACAAGAGATGGGGGTGACAATGATGCCTCCTGCATTTTAGCTTGTAGAGCCGGCTGGATGCTGTCCCCCTTCACTGAGTAGGGACAGGAAGAATATTTCAGTTGGCTTTTGCATGGGTGGTTAAGTGGAAGGAGGCATTGAGCTGGGTTTGTTTGTTATTTTTTATTTTTTTCCAAGATGGAATCTCACTCTGTCACCCAGGCTGGAGTGCAGTGATGAGATATTGGCTCACTGCAACCTCCACCTCCCAGGTTCAAGTGATTCTCCTGCCTCAGCCTCCTGGGGACTGAGGCTGGGACTATAGGGATGAGCCACAGCGCCTGGCCTGTTTATTTTTTTATGTGTTGGACTTCAGGGCATTTGAGACACTGAGGGCTATCAAAAAGGCAGTTAGATATAAGCTATGAGTCTTTTGAGTATCTGGTAATTAAAATCTTGAAGACCATTAAGAAGGGGGAAGCCCCAAAAGAGAGGAGAATGAGGGAAGGGAAGAGAGCCTGGGACCCAGCCATAACCCTGCAAGGGTGTTAACTAACATTCAGCCTTGGACAATCACTGTAATTGAGTATTTGTTCTATTTTACTACCCACTGAGAATCTTTGATGTCAGGGCTTCTATGGAGTCTGATCTGGAGATCTGTGGAATAATCTTTGGATCCTCTAAAAGAACAGCCATGAATTGGGGACTACAGGGCCTCCATGTGTGTCCATGATCAGGTCCACCATAGTGTGATTGCCTTCCAGTCTTTCTGCTGTGCTGGTTTAGAATATCTGATGAGATGGTTTTGAATATTTTTGATAATACTGTGGTTTGTAATTTGGTCCATGAACTCAAAGAGACTCTTGAAACATGACATGGAGGTTTTTAATACAAAAAATAAAATAAAATAAAATCACAGATAGAAACGAGATCCTGGAATCCTGAAGGATATCTGTCTTCTTATGAAAATGCTGCAAATTCTTCATGAAAGGAAAGTATGTCCACAGTTTTAATATGACTCTCTGGAATGATCTCTGGATATGATAATATTAACACATAGAGTTACCATTTAAAAATTTACTTGAAAAAAGATTAACTTAGGTTTTCTGACCATAGAGTTTTCTAGAAAATTTTAGAATCTGCCTCCCCCAAATTTGAACCTAAGTAATATTCTTATGTTATTTCTTCCCTTCTTAAAAATGTATGATGGACTGATTTCATTATGCACAACTACGAACTGGTAACAAGATTGACTCATTTAAATAAAAGTAGTTAAAACCATGTTTTCTGTTGCTATATTTATTTACATGGAGTCAATTCAAATTTTAACTGCATAGGTTCACTTAGGTTTTCTCTTATTAGAGGTCTCTCACCCCTCTTTAAACCATTACTTTATTAATTTCCCAGTGGCTTCGGGCAATTTCTATCTGCAACAATGACTATGTGAATAAACAGTCTTTATTGTTCGTGGTTTTAAGATGGAGCAAAAAACCTTTGACATACTTAATATGCTGATTATTAGATGAAGTCCAAGGAATAGTCATTAGCTTTGATAATGCACAAAGCAGTCTACTACGGAGTGCCCACTATATTCCAAAGCCCGGGGGTTCTAAAAAGGAAGATGTATTGCTTGCTGTCACCAAGCTTATCAATAATAACTGAATAACTGAGTACTTACTATGTGCCAGGCATTCATTCATTCTCATATCAACTGTTTAAAGGATGCCTACTGGATGCCAGACTTGGGTGCTAGGTGCTAGAAATATGAACATAAGCAAAATCAAATACATTCCTACTCTTATATGCTTATGGTTGGGTGAAGGGGCATTTATTTACGAAGTGATATCACAAAAATACATGTATAATTTCAAATTTAGAATAAAGGAACATAATAAGTCTATGAGTGAATATAACAAAGGAAATTTGCCTCCAGTCTGGGAGAATTCTCTGAAGACTTCTCTGAGAAGGTAATGGTTGGACTGTTTTAAGGATGAGTTCGTTTTAGCTAGAGGAGAAACAGGGGAAGAACATTATACTCCTCTGCCATGCTAGAGAATCAATCCTGACTCAGGAATCAATCCCGACAGAGGTTCCATTGCAGAAAGAAGAAGGAGAAGGGCCATGGCTGGATCATGGGGTGATAGGGAGAGTGACACGAGATTGAATTGGACAGGGGTGAGTGACAGCAGAAGTGGTGGCAGATGACACAGAGCCTGTATTCCATGTTTCCGAACAATTTGACAATAAAGGAGGAGACATAATCCAAACACCTGTTTATGCATCAGTTGAGGCAGTGAGAGCAGATATGTCTGTCATGTGTGCTCAGAGAGGAGAGCCTCCACTTTAGAGGATCAGAGAAAGCTTCCAGGCAGAGGAAAGGAACATTTAAGCAGGTTTTTGACAGTGAATAGAAGCTTCACATTCAAGAAAGGAGAGAAAGGAACAAGCCAGGGCAACAGAATGTGCAAAGGCTTAGAAAGATCAAGGAAGACGGTGTATTCCAAAGGCACGACATACTTCATGTGATTAGCATGTATGTAGTATGTGCATGCAAGCACATACATGTTTGTTAGTGTATGTATGTGCATCTATGTGTGTGTACACACACGTGCAGGATGGTTGAGGTAAAAATTCCTAAAAGACCCATTTAGAAAATTCAGGTTGAGGCATTCGCAAGGCAGTATGATCTGCCATGCTAAGGAATTTCCCACAGTAACAAAGTTTTTTAAATAGATGTGACACCTCTTATAAACTTGTATTTTTGGTTTAGAACAATGTTTCTCTTAACTCTACTGAACATCAGAATCACTTGGGGAGCTTTTAAAACTCCTACTATTCAGACCACATTCCAGATCAATTGAATCAGAATCTCTGTGAGGGAATCCAGACATCAGTATTTTTTTTTTTTCTAGGTGTCTTACCCATATTAACTATAAAACAAAACAAAACAAACAAACAAAAAACCTCCGTATTTTCAGAGCAGTTTTAGGTTCACAGCAAAATTGTGCAGGAGGTACAGAGATTTCTCATATAGCACTGGCTGCATCACATGATCACATGCATGGCCTGTCTCCCTATCAGCATCCCCAACCAGTGTGGCACATTTGTTACAATCAATGAACCAACATTGACATGTCATAATCACCCAAAGTCCATAGTTTCCATTAGGGTTCACTCTTGGTGTTGTATATTCTAGAGGTTTGGACAAATTTATAATGACATGAATCCATCATTGTGTATCATAGAGAGCAATTTCACTGCCCTAAAAATCTTCTGTGCTCTGCCTGTTCATCCCTCTCTCCCCATTTAACCTCTGGCCTCCACTGATCTTTTTACTGTCTCCATAGTTTTGCCTTTTCCAGAATGTTATATGGTTGGAATCATGCTGTTGCCGTTTCAGACTTTTTCTCACTTAGCAATATGCATTTACAGTTCCTCCATGTCTTTCCACGGCTTGATCACTCATTTCTTCTCAGTGCTGAATGGTATTCTATTTTTTGAATGCATCAGTGCATTTTAAAGCTTCCCAGGTGATTCCAGTGTGTAGCCAAGCTTGAGAGCTAATGGTTTAAAAAACACTCCGGCTTCATGGAAAAGTTTAGGGACCAGGAAGGAGATCCCAGGAGTCTTCCACAGTAGATTAAAAGTCTTAAAATGGCGGCACCCAGTGGCAATGGGAAACAAAAGATGAGTTTCAAAAACCATTTTGGCTGGCTGGGCGCAGTGGCTCACACCTGTAATCCCAGCACTTTGGGAGGCCGAGGCAGGCGGATCACCTGAGGTCAGGAGTTCCAGACCAGCCTGACCAACATATAGAAACCCCATCTCTACTAAAAATACAAAATTAGCCTGGCATGGTGGTGCATGCCTGTAATCCCAGCTACTCGTGAGGCTGAGGCAGGAGAATTGCTTGAACCTGGGAGGTGGAGGTTGTGATGAGCCTAGACTGTGCCATTGCACTCCAGCCTGGGCAACAACAGTGAAACTCCGTCTCAAAACAAAATCAAACACAAAAACATTCAGGCCATTGAATTACAATAATGATAGACGTCTAATGGAATGTCAGGGGGAGGGGAGAAAGACGTCGAGGACAGATTCTCAGTTTCTAGTGGTGGTGTCATATCTAGACAGAGTGGTGGCTAAGAGTTTGAGGGTGTGGGCATGAATTCCTACTTGGCCAATCACTAGCTACGTGGGTGACCTTAGGCAAATCACTTAATCCCGCAGACCTCAGTGTGCTCAGGTATAAAATGGGGATAATAGTGGTACCTATTTTGTAATGTGGAATATTTAAGCTAATTCACACAAAGGGCTTAGAAGAAAACTCTACATAAAAGGTTCGTTCTTCACTGTTAAGAACTGCTGAGACAGGGACAGGGCAGGACATTTCCTAAGAAAGAACTTAAACCTAAGGTAACTGATAGGAAAAGAAGCTTTCTTAAATGGTCAGGTTCAAGAGTACCAATTCCATTAGTACCTGCGGGCTAAGGATTATTGGTTGAGGTACAAAAACAGAAGAAAAAAAAAAGCAGCAAAAAAAAAAAAAAAAAGAACCTCTCCATGCCTCAGTTTTCTCACCTGTAAAATGGAGGCAATAAAAATATCCTATTTTCAGGCCAGGTGCAGTGACTCATGCCTGTAATCCCAATGCTTTGGAAGGCTGAGGTGGGAGGATTACTTGAGGCCAGGAGTTCAAGACAAGCCTGAGCAACATAGCAAGATCCTATCTCTACGAAAAATTCATAAAATAAAAATTAATTGGGCATGGTGGCATGCACCTGTAGTCCCAGCTACTAAGGAGGCTGAAGTGGGAAGATCACTTGGGCCCAGGAGTTCAAGGCTGCAATGAGCTATGGTTGCTACTCACTCCAGACTAGGCGACAGAGCAAGGTACTCTGTCTCAAATGATAATCATAATAAAATCCTGTTTTCAGGTTACTGAGGATATTAAATCTGCCAAAGAAAATCCTTCTTTGCCTACCTAGCGTGGAGAAGGGCTATTTCTTTCTCTGACCTGGCTCCTCTGAATGCATGGAGATTTGGAACTATGCTGTCTGCACTGGACGTGTAAGAGTGATTGGTAATCTGGAGGTTGACTACACTTCAGGCCTGCTCTGTGGTGGAGTCGGTGCCTTCCACCTCCTGGCCGCAACCTGCCCAAGCCCATCCTGAGTCTCAGGCTGTGTTTTCTTAGATAGGTCCCTTCTCTGAGTGATGAACATCACCTGCCAGTAGAGATACTATCCTTGTGATTGTTCATCTTTTTTTTTTTCACTTCAGTTTCTTTGTCTTCAGTCATCCAAGTCAGAAAGTGTCAAAAAGAAACCTTTGAAGAAATCTTTATGGATCTGTGGTACAAAGGCATTTGTTGAGAGTAGCCTACAACTTTGCTTTTCTTGAGAGAGGAGCTATTGCTTGGATTTGATATTAAAACAGTCAGCTTTCGGGAGCTTTGTGCTTCAGAAGTCATCATCTTAAAAACAGAAAATTATGATATTTGGGCGAGAGGGGATGGGATAAAAAAGAGAAGAGTAATAAGCGTCATTTTAGAACTATCTCTGAGGGAGACTGTGTTCAGTCCTATGGTAGCCTTTGTTTTACAGGTATGCCAAGTAACAAATAAGAAAAAAGGTGGAATCCTAGGTAGTTGCAATGGCTGAATGCTTAGAAAAAGAAAAATCTTGGATATTTTTAGTTTGTTAGTTATTTTAAGAGCAAACTTTTATTAACAAAACTATAATTCAGAGCATTAGTTTAAAAATGGGAAAATTCTCAATAAGATAAAATTCAAAAAAATTGGAATAATAAAGAATGGATTTTTTAATGCTTTGTACACACTCCTGGGTCACCGCCATCTGAAATATATTCATTAATTCATTGATTTGTTCAACTAATGTTTGTGTGTAAGCATTTACGATGTATCAGACACAAACAACAGTAGAAAGTTCTTCTTCCCTGCCTTCAGGGAACTAAAGCAGGTACACAAAATATAATACAAACCAACAAGGATAAAGGCCAAATCAAACGGAAGATTTATTTTTCCACAATCTACCCTCAGGACCTGGAAGACAGCCTACAAATAGTAGGGGCTCAGCAAATATTTGTTGGATAGGTGGATGAATGAATGAATTATACACCTAAGACTTAGAAAGTAGGAAGGAAAGAAAATATGTAAAAAGAATGAAGAGAGGATGTTTGCATACCACATACTTCGTAATATCTTTAAGAAACTCAAATATACTGTGTTCCCTCAAAATATTTCCATTGCAGAAAGATGAAAAAATAAATAGTTGGCCAGGCACAGTGGCTCACACCTGCAATCCCAGCACTTTGGGAAGCCAAGGCAGGCGTATCACCTGAGGTCAGGAGTTCGAGACCAGTCTGGCCAACATGGTGAAACCCCTGTCTACTAAAACTACAAAAATTATTTGGGCGTAGTGGAGGGTGCCTATAATCCCAGCTACTCAGGAGGCTGAGGCAGGAGAATTGACTGAACCCAGAGGGCGGAGGTTGCAGTGAGCCGAGATTGTGCCATTGCACTGAAGGCTGGGCAACAGAGTGAGACTCCGTCTTAAAAATAAATAAATAAAAAACAAAAATAAATAGTTGAAGTAAGGAAACAAATATTTACAGAAGGCTTTTTCATGGAGTTGGTCCCTTTGGTTACATACTAAAGAAATTTATGAATCCGTCTCAAACACACAGGTGCCTTGAAAATAGAGTTAGCCAACATGCAGTTTCCACAGTTAAGATATAGTTTTCCTTAACTTCAAAAAAATTGTATGAAATGTTTTAAGATGAATAGAATGAACAATAATGTATCCATAATACAACTTTTAAAAATCTTAGCATTTTAGAATACTTCATTTGAGTCTTTTTATTTGTGAAATAACCACATTACAACCTCAATCGACCCTCCTAAATTCCGTTTTACTCTTCTCATTCCCCAGAGTAACCACTATTCAGAATCTTATAATTACCATTACTTGCATTATTTGATGCATAATTGTGCATGAATACATTCAGAAATAATATATGAATTTCTATTTTCTGATTTTTAACTTAATATAAATGGTGTACAAAAAAGTTCAGGTCCTTTTGCAACTTTCATCTTTTCTTCAGCAGTATGATTTTAAGATTTACTTACATAAAGCCATGTTGCTTTTATTCATTTAAGTACAGTAAGGAGTTGTATTATAGAAATATGCAAACATTTATGTATTTTTTTTCCCATTGGTGGACATACAGGTAGTTTCCAGTTTTATTGCTATTATAAACTGTGCTACTATAAACACCATTGTATAAGTCTCCTTGTTTATATGTGCCAAATTTCTCAGAGGCACACATCCAGGAGTAGAATTATTTGCCAAAATGCCATGTGCATCTGAAGCTTTGTTTTCCAAAAGGCTTGTGCCAATTTGCACTCCCACCAGAAGCACGTGAAGGTCCTCATCATGCCCATTCTTGTCAACACTTGATATTGGAATTTTCACCAATCTTATTAATATCAAATGGCTTCTCATTATTGGTTTCCTTCTTTACTCTTTTTCTTCTAGTTTACTAATGTAACTTACCAATGTAATAAAGGAAAATGTCTTGGAAATACAAAATTATGACTTTCACACAGGAAATAGACTCTCCATTTGCTTCTGAGAGCTCATTCATTCATTTATCTAACAAATGTCACCATTTTAGGTACTGGGAATACAGAGATGAATAAGACTTACTCTTTGCTACCCAGGAACCCAGGGTCTTGAGAAGGCAGATATGCAAAACAAATAAGATGGGCTAGAAAACACGATGATTTATTGGGTATAGAGAAGGAAACTGCAGAGATGAGGAGATTAATTCTAGTAGGACCTAAGGCGGCTTCCTACAGAAAGTGATATACCAACATAATTCAGAATGAAGAGGGTTGAATAAATACAATCCTCCAAAGTAGATACTACTATTCCATCTTACAGGTAAGGAGAATGAGGCCTAACGTGTTTATTTAACTTACTTAGGTAAGATCTTTGATTCCAAAGCCAGTATACACCAAAGGATGTCACATTGTTTAAGAATTCCTGAAGACTCAATTGGTACCAAAGTCCCATGAATACAGATTGGGCAAGCTCAGAGAAGGACACATCTAACACTGGTGATCACCCATGTGTTTAGGTGACTTGCACACCATTTGAATTTTTGGTTGCTTTCAGCCCTCCTACTAGAGCCATTAATATTTTTATTAATTTTTGTATTTTTTATTTTTTGCTGCCCTTTAGCAAAATATTTTGTAACTGTTACAGAGAAGAACTGGTATGTCTATGGGACTCTACCATATTCATACTTCTGCTCTGAGCTTAATGGCACCAATTTCACGAGGAAGTAACTTTTCTAATCCTTTCCAGGGGCAGACAGATCATAGGGGGTATTGTATATACTGAGAATACTTGGGTTTTTAATCTAGGTAACATTGCATGTCTTTCAACAGAGGTGCGCCTTGGTCTGTCCTAGTTTAAGCAGGAATGTTCTGCTGCTGTGTTGAGAATAGACAGAAGCTGGATAAGGGGAGAAATATGAACACCAGTCAGGAGACTATTGCAAAAATCCAGACAGAAGATGATGAGGGCTTAGATCAGAGTAATTGCAGTGGAGATGGTTCTCCTGGATGTATTTTAAAGATTGAATCAATAGTATTTGCTGATAAACTAAATGTGGGGTTTGAAAGGAGAGATCAAGTCCCTTCCTATTTTCCTACTAATTCCTCAGAAAATTGCTAACCAGAGCAGTGAAGTTGGTCTTGTTAAGAGTAGACCCCTAATGCAGTTACAACTTCCCATGTTAACTGTCTCCTATATGGAAGCACTTGGTTTTCTCTGTCAACCTGTTGTCAACACTAAACCACTGAGTGCTCCTAAAAGCTGTGGGCTGGGCATTCAGATGAAACTAGGAAAAACTTTGAAACAACGCTAAGGTTGCAAGAGTCTCTTAGAAATTGTGTACTTGTTAGCTCTATGATACCTAGATAAAGCTCTGAACAGGAGAATGGCCTACACCAGAGTCCTTCAACAATTCTAGGTTGTAACTGACCTATAGGTTTCAGAATCCATAAAGCCTTTGTACTCCAATACCTCCTAATCATATAAGATGCCATGCTTCTATATCTTCATTTGCTTCTAGGCATAGGTCTTGGGGTCTTGTTCTATGCTCTTAATCTTCTAGAAATCCTATTCCTTGCCCTTTACCTCCCTAAAAATCACATCTCTGCCACTAGCACATTTTGCTGTTTTCTTTGTGAAACGCACTCTGTGTATAATGAATCAGTCGGTAGACTACAGGGTGTTGTGCTTTGTTGGAATATAAACAGTGAGTGACTATTACATGTCCCAAAAGGCTTTCAGCTAATTGTTAAAACGGAGGACTTTAGGACTATAATTTGGTAGCCAGATCCTTTTTCTGGCCCACCCTGTCATTCGTCACCCAGAGGGATGCAGAAACTGGTAAATAAATGGTTATTTATTTGACAAAGATTCCCTGAACCCCCACTTTATGTAGGCTGCATTCCAAGTCTGCAAGGTGCATATAGGAATAAAACATAATTCCTGCTTTGGAAGAGCTGACAATCTAGTAGAAGAGGCAGATAATAAACAGATCATTACCCTTCAGCCTGCAAGGCAGTGGAGAGCGTCTGGAAGAGGCTGCATCAAAGCTGAATCCAACTTGAGGAGAAAGGTGGGAGGATGAGAAAGAATGGGTGGAAAGAGGAAGAGCATTGCAGATGAGGGAAAGATTTGGGATCAGAAGCCTTGGGTGAATCTTATTATGGGACTACCTGGAAGAAAGCAGCCTCATCAGAGTCAAAGGGTGATCTATGGAACATAGGCTCCTAAGGCACTGCACAGATGGGCACAGAGATACTCTTCAGAGCCACCTGCTCCATGCCTGTGTCTTTATCCCCAGATGAGGATGAGGACTCGCTAACCTTGAGTTGGGGGTCAAGAACCAGGAAAGTTCAGGCCAGGTGCGGTGGCTCACACCTGTAATCCCAGCACTTCGGGAGGCCGAGGCAGGAGAATCCCTTGAACCTGGGAGGCGGAGGTTGCAGTGAGCCAAGATGGTGCCACTGCACTCCAGCCTGAGTGACAGAGCGAGACTGTCTAAAAAAAAAAAAAAAAAAAAAAAAAAAAAGAACCAGGAGCATTCCACATGAATGTTTGTAAATTTTTAAATTTATTTAAAAATAAAGAAAACATACTTTCTATGTGCCAAACAGTATTCTCAGTCCTTTGTAAGTATTATTATTGGCCTGTATTACAGATGAGAAAACAGAAAACTTGCCCAAGTTCAAATAATAAGTTAAGCCTAAATGAGGATTCAAGTCCAAACATCTAGGCTTCAGAGTCCAGGTTCTAGGCCCCTCCCTCCCACTGCTGCCTCTATAATTGAGGTCTAAGTTGGTTGTGTAAGTAGTTCTTGAGTAGTGGTATGAATCCCCAGTCTGCAGCATCGGCAACTGAATCAACAAGGAGCAGGCAGAAGCCCTAGGCTGGATATGTGTCTTGAGAAGGAGCTGTCTGTAAGACATCCCAGTGAGATGCCAAGCATCTGAAACTCAGGAGCAAGGTCTTGGCTGAAGCTCTAAAATTGGGGGTCTTTGGGCTTAAGGGTAGGAGTGAAGGTCTCATTTGGGTGAATATATCAATTTCCTACAGCCACTGTAACAAATTACCACACCTCATGGTTTAAATCAACAGAAACATATTCTTTCAAAGTTCTGGAGGCCAGAAGTCCCAAATAAAGGTGTCACATGACTGTGCTCCCTCTGAAGGTCTAAGAAATCCTCTTACCTTGCTGTTTCCAGCCTCTGGTGACTGAGGGCATTCCTGAACTTGTGCAAGCCTAACTCCATTTTCTGCCTCGGGTCTCTTCACACGGCTGTCTCTCCTCTGTGTCTCTCTTTGTCCTCTCCTCTTCTTATAAGAGCATCTGTCATTGCATCGAAGGTCGATCCTAAATCCAGTATTTATCATCTAGAGATTCCTACATTAATTATATCTGCAAAGACCCTATTTTCAAATAGTTTGCATTCACAGTTTCCAGAGTTAGGACTTGGGTGTATCTTTTGGGAGGACATTATTCAACCCACCGCAATGGACGAGCTTGTCCTGAGAAGATCTTGAGTGAGGAGGCAAGTCAACCTAGAGGAGAAGAGTGGGGCAAGACCAACACTGGGGGAGAGACAGCTAAAGAACCCCGGGAGGAGGCCAATAAGAAGCTCTCAGAAGTTGAAGGAGGTCGCCAGGAGAAGAGAGCTAGAAATTTAAGAAGGAGTTTTATACATAAAAAGGACGGCATGGACAGCAAGGTTAAATACCACTGAGAAGTGTGGAACATACAGAGTGGTGAGCAAAGAGGGGGTTTTTAGTGACTTTGGCAAGAACCATTTTTTCAGCTTGGCACTGTGGATGGGAAGCGGGTGGCAAGGAGCTGGAGATCCTGGTGGCCAGTGCTGTCACACCATGTGCAAGCTGTAAGTGGCAGTATGCACGGTAGCATCCTCAAAAAACCCAGATGAAAACCCCACTCTCATATTCTTATGTCCCCAGATCCTCTGATGCATACATAAAAGTGCATTTCACATTAATTTCTCACATACAGTATGTTGAAGTGGCAGATAAGTGAGTGACTGTATCTATCTATCTATGGTAATTATTTTAGATGGCAATACTTTGACTTTCTGTTTCCTTTAAATTAGTTTTAAGTAGTAGGGGGTCAATTCACATTTTATAATTCATCCAGAAGTTGTTTTAATTGTGCCTTCAAACATAGATACCTGTGCTCCTTAAATGCAAAACGACTCTCTTTTGATAAGATTAAATGGCCTTTCTTATTTTTTTTTTTTTTATTTCACTAGTTTGTTAGTACTAATGTGAATGGTGAAATAGCAGTGCATCAAACTGATCTCAAGGAGAGTTTGGTGCTTAAGAAATGCTAGCCTGAAATAAGAATGTAACTTTTCTTACAGTTACCAGAGTTCATTTCAATTAAATCTTAATGAGGAAAAATGAGACAAATGGGTTCATGAGCATTACCTCTCAGACCTTTTAATTTTTATAAATTCACTGGCAGAGTTAGACTTACCCTGTTGCAATTACTTCATTTGGCTCTTGGAAATTTCACCTCGAATTGCATACGGCGGGTGCCAGAGGCAATCATCTGCTTCAGGGCCTAACTCTTGTGGTCATGTTATCCATCTAAATCTATAATCGGAGAAGGGGCATGTTAGAAAGGTGAAAAGTACCATTTGTCACAGCATTCTTGCGTAAAGATGGCTGGGGCTTTGGGAATAAGCCGGTAGGGGCAGTTTTTCTTCTCATTAGCTATTTTATTTGTAACTGCAGGGGCTGTCAGAAGCATGGACTTAATCATCTTCAAGTTTTTCTGCATTAATATAAAAAGGGTTGCATGAATTTTTGGCAAATCATTGTCCCCATGAGGGTATCAAAAATACTTTGCTGGTGAATACAGAATAACCCTTCTTTGGGGAGCTCACAGCTGAGTTAAATATGTAATTGAAGTGGATTTATCCAGAATGAGACATTTATGCTGATGGTGTACACGTTTTGAAGATTCTGAACCTTCACTCAGAGTGTCTTTTCAATTCTCCACGGGTAAAAGTTGGGAGGAAAGTACCAGCAGCGCTATTAATAGAATAACAGAGGGCAAGGGATGCATTTTGCAGTTAGATATGATTATCTCTTTATCCGCTATGTCTTTGCATGCATTGTGGGGTATCAGGAGGAAACCCAAGGCCCTTCATTCTGTGAAGAGCACCAGAAATATCTATCCTGCAGAATCTCAGACTAACGGGAAACTGAAAGGCAGAAGGAAGGTGGAGGCGGCGGGGAACAGAAGGAAGGGAGGGAAGAAAAGAGGGAGGCAGGGAAGTAGGGAGGAAGGAAGCAGGGAGGGAGAGAGGGCAGCGCGGAACAGAAGGAAGGGAGGGAAGAAAAGAGGGAGGCAGAGAAGTAGGGAGGAAGGAAGCAGGGAGGGAGGGAGGGAGGAAGGAGAGTAGGCAGATCCAAACATCCTTTTTTTTGCTACAGCTGATGTTTCTCCATGAAATCCTTCTTCCCTTGGTCTATGAGCATTATGCTGCCTTGGTTCTCCTCACTATCCTCACTAGCTGTCCTCTGTTCATCTCTTGTCCCAGGATTCAGTGCACACATTTCTTATTTCTTTTCATACCGATTTCCTAGAACATCTTATTCAGTGCTATGCATTTTAATACAATCTCTAAACTGACAACTCCTTCATTTATTAATATATTCCCAGCCTCCACTTCTCCTGTAAAGTCAAGCCTGATACAACCAACCTCCTCAACGTTTTCACTTGGAAGTCTAACAGACATGTTAAATTCATCTCGGTCAGAACTAAACTGATTGCTCCACGGTTTCCCAAACTGGCCTTTCCTGCACACCCTCAGGTCAATGTCCCTGGTGTTTCCTCTCACTCCCCTCTTATCTCTCAGCCCCATCTACCCTGTTGGGAAATTCTGCTGGTTCATCTTCACACCATGCCCTGAATCCGACAGCTTTCCCCTTCTCCCAGGGACATGGCTCCTCCAGCTGTTTCCACTCAGTTGTTCTCCACCACTGGGTGAAGCAGGCAGATTGAGCCTTTTATGCTTAAATGGAAAAACGTTATAGCACCTCTGCCAACACCTCCAGGGTTTTGTCATCTCAGAGTGAAATCCAAAGTCCTCCCCTGGACCCATGAAGCCCACTTGGCCTGGTCACTGTCAGCCACCCCCATGGTCCTCCCCTCCACTGTCTTCCTCCATCACTCCCCCAAGCCAGCTGTTCTTTCTCAGACACACCAAGCATGCTCCCTGCTGTGGCTTTGGACTTGTAGTTCCCACATCCTTGGCTGCTTTTCCTCCAGTTGTTCACAGGATTCACAGGGTGCTCTCCTCTCCCATCTTTTCTCCAATTGCTCCTCAAAGACCTTCTCCCAAAAATAGCCAGCCTGTGCCTACACACATGCATGACACTGCTTATGATCCTCTGTTTTTCCTTCATAAAGTGTAACATTTCCAAACCCATTCTGCCTGTGTTTGTTTATTGTTTGCCTCCCCATAAAAGCAGGAATTTAATTTTTGTATGTTTCCATGTCTCCAAAGTCTAGCACAATACCTGCAATAGACTGAGTATGGAGTAATTATTAGGAAAGAAAAAAGAGAGAGAGAGGGAGAAAAAAACAATTATTTGATTTTTTCTTGTAAATTTGTTTAAGTTCTTTGTAGATTCTGGATATTAGCCCTTTGTCAGATGGGTAGATTGTAAAAATTTTCTCCCATTCTGTAGGTTGCCTGTTCACTCTGATGTAGTTTCTTTTGCTGTGCAGAAGCTCTTTGGTTTAATCAGATCCCATTTGTCTATTTTGGCTTTTGTTGCCATTGCTTTTGGTGTTTTAGTCATGAAGTCCTTGCCCATGCCTATGTCCTGAATGGTATTGCCTAGGTTTTCTTCTAGGGTTTGTATGGCTTTAAGTCTAGCATTTAAGTCTTTGATACATCTTGAATTAATTTTTGAATAAGGATATGAACAGAAGACATTAATGCAGCCAACAGATACGTGAAAAACTGCTCATCATCACTGGCTATCAGAGAAAAGCAGATCCAAACCACAATGAGATACCATCTCACACCAGTTAGAATGGAGATCATTAAAAAGTCAGGGAACAACAGATGCTGGAGAGGATGTGGAGAAATAGGAACACTTTTACACTGTTGGTGGGACTGTAAACTAGTTCAATCATTGTGGAAGACAGTGTGGCGATTCCTCAAGGATCTAGAACTAGAAATACCATTTTCCCAGCCATCACATTACTGGGTATACACCCAAAGGATTATAAATCATGCTAATATAAAGACATATGCATGCATATGTTTATTGCGACATTATTCACAATAACAAAGACTTAGAACCGACCCAAATGTCCATCAGTGATAGACTGGATTAACAAAATGTGGCACATATACACCATGGAATACTACGCAGCAATAAGAAAGGATGAGTTCATGTCCTTTGTAGGGACATGAATGAAACAGGAAATTATCATTCTGAGAATGATAAGCAAGGACAGAAAACCAAAGACCGCATGTTCTCACTCATAGGTGGGAATTGAGCAGTGAGAACACTTGGACACAGGAAGGTGAACATCACACACCAGGGCCTGTTGTGGTGTGGGGGGATAAGGGAGGGATAGCATTAGGAGAGATACTTAATGTAAATGACGAGTTAATGGGTGCAGCACACCAACAGGGCACACGTATACATATGTAACAAACCTGCACCTTGTGCACATGTATCCTAGAACTTAAAGTATGAAAAAAAAAAAAAAAGTGAAGGCACAAGTAATAAAACCATTTGTAAATTGGTTAAAAAAATTATTAAGGATTATTTAGAGTTTAGGAAACAAGGGTAGGTCAATGAATAGACTATTGTTTTTGGACTTCAACCTTGTATTGCTGTGTCCACAAGGGCCCCTCTGATGGCCTTCTTTGGCACTTGGAATGTTTTTGAATGGATTATAAGGCTCATCATCATCTAGCCTCTGCTTCTCTTCCCTTAGTTCCCTCTGCTACAGCCACTTGGCCTTTGTCAAATAAACCACGCCCATCCCTCCTCCAGCCTATGGGAAGGTTCTTCCCACACATCATCACATGATTGGGTCCTTATTGGATGTCCTCTTGAAAAGACCTTCATCAAACCTGCTATTCTCATTTCTGGCCATTTTCTATCACATAACCCTGTTTTATTATCTTCATGGCATTTATCGCCATCCAAGATGTCTTGTTTATTTCTTTACTTTTCTCTCCTCTCTGTCCTAGCTTTGGAATATGAGGCTTTGCGGACTGTGGCCTTCATCAGTCTTGCTCACTGCCTTTTCCCAAGTGTTTGGAACCCAGTAGGTGTTCAGTCATTATTTTCTTAGTGGATGAGTAAATGAGGCTGCCTTCTGGGGTACTGACCTTCTTGTGCCCTCCTGCCCACCCCCCCACCACCTGATGTTATCACAAAGAAGGATTGTATATGGATTTCCTGTTATGTGCACATCAATGAGGAGCCGGGCATCTAGGAAACAGGAGACTACCAGAAGTTCTTGCCAGAAATTTCTCCAGGAAGTAAAAAAGGAGGAGGCATAAAATAGTTGGGAAATAAAACATGTACAGCAAACCTAACTAGGTGCATTTTCATTCCTCTAGAAAAAATCTTTTCAATAGAGACTCCCTACATATTCCCCAGAGCAGCAATTCTCAACTCCTATGCATCACCCCATCAGTTGTGAGTGCTGTCGTACATGGTAGCCAAATTACCAAACTTTGTCATTTATGTTTTATGTGATACATGAGGTGAGATTTAAGGTCACCCTTGTGGCATCCTTCTCTTGCATTGGTTCTGATATGTGTTCTTGTGGGTCTGAGGGGTGAAGTGATAAGTGGTATGTTATGAGTTGCAAATGTTGCAAATATTGCACAGATTTTCTCGATTGCTGTTCAGCCTTTACCTGGGATGCCCCAGGCAGGGAAGTACACACTTGACTGTCATCCACAGATTCAGGAACCCCAATCATGGTGTATTAGGCCATTCTTGCATTGCTATGAAGAAATACCTGACACCGGGTAATTTACGAAGAAAAGAGGTCCAATCAGCTCCTGGTTTGGCAGGCTGTAGAGAAAACATAGTGTTGGCATCTGCTTGGCTTCTGAGGCGGCCTCAGGGAGCTCTTACTCGTGGAAGGTGAAGCTAGAACAGGAACATCACATAGAGAATGCAGGAGCAAGGAAGCAGGGAGGGCACCACACTTTACACTTTACAACAACCAGATGTCATAAAAACTCACTATGGACAGCACCAAGTGGATGGCACTAAACCATTCATGAGAAACCCACCCCCATGATTCAATCACCTCCCACCACACCCCACTTCCAATACTGGGGATTATAATTAAACATGAGATTTGGTGGGGACATATATCCAAACCATTTCACATGGTGATCACCTGGATTTCACCTGTTCCATGCCCCCACATAACTCTGCAAATACTCAGGTTCTATTATACAATAAGCACAATTTTAAAGTTTAACAGGTAATCATTATGTAATCAATCCTTATACTACTAATTTGGTAGACATCACTATTTTTCATTCTGTAGCTTATCCAGCATTTCATGGAAAGCAAAGAACTCTTGTTGAACACAGATAAGATGCTTCTCTGTAAATTTTGCATTTTCTTAATTTGGGATAAAGATTAAAAAGTTGTCAAAAACTGAAAGCCCAAGTCAGAGAATCATCTGACATGAAATGCTATCATTACTAAAATTAATAAACCTGACTTGGAGGTCTCAGTGTATCCCAAGCAAAATGGTCAGTTTTTCATAGATTTTTTAAAAATAAAATCCAATTCTATGCATATTTATTTTGTTCCAGACTCTTCTTGTAAATAATTTATTTTTCAAAATGATTGTCACAGCTCTGCCCTCGAGGAACTTACAATCAAGTAGGAGAGGAAGAGACGTTCAATAAATGATTCTCAAAGGACATGGCCAGCAACTCTAAGTGGTCCATTGAGGCTTACAAATGAATTGGAAAGGGACAGTTGCTGGGAAATAAAATACAAAACAGGTAGAAAAATTGCCAACCTTTTGAGAACTGTAGTAGTTAAGATAGGATGCTGGAGTAAAGATAAGACCCCAAATTTCAGTTGGCTTAACTCAATAAAGACATTTTTGCTTTGTAAAGTCAGGTTTAGGTTGGCCACCCTTCTTCATCTTGAAGCTACACCATATGGAAAAATGATGCCCAAGGTTGTAGTATCAGGGGTAAAACAGTTAGGCTTCACCATAACCTGGCACTTCATGTCCACTCCCAAGCCCACTGATATGGCTTGGATATGTGTCCACACCCAAATCTCATGTTGATTTGGAGGAGGGGCCTGGTGGAAGGTGATTGGATCATGGAGGTGGATTTCGCCATTGCTGTTCTCCTGACAGTGAGTGAGTTCTCATGAGATCTGATTGTTTAAAAGTGTATGGCACCATCCCCCACACCGCACCTGCTCTGCCATGGTAAGATGTGTTTGCTTCCCCTTCGCCTTCCGCCATGTTTATAAGTTTCCTGAGGCCTCCTAGTCATGCTTCCTATTAAGTATGAAGAACTGTTAATCAATTAAACCTCTTTTCTTCATTAATTACCCAGTCTCAGGTAGTCCTTTATAGCAGTGAGAATGGACTAATACACCCATTGTCCAGAATTAGTCACATGACTCCAACTTTATTGTGAGGATGGCTGGGAAATGCAGGGGAACACATGGATATTTGGTGAACACCACTTCTGCCACAGTAGTGGTGGACTTTTAGTGAATATGATTAATTTTGTCTTACTAGATAAGAGAAATCACAGTGGAGTTTTGGACTCTGGATGAAAAGACCATTGTTTGACCTCTTTTGGGGGAGTAATTGAATAAATTTGGCACAAATTTATTTAATCACTTGGAATCTAAACTATTTTTGTGTGCCTTGCCTGCTTTATGGGATCAAGCAGTATGCCCTGGTGTATGTGGATGTGTTTCATAAGCTGCTAGGTGTGGTGAAAATCTATTCTAGTATCATTATCACCACTATCATCACCGTGGTCACCTAAGTGAAAGGGGCAGAAACTGCCCTGGTCTGTGTATGTGACCAGAGAGAAGTAAAATCTGGGCTAGTTCCATGTCTCTCCTTTTTCCTTGAAGTACCGTGAACTCCAAACTTGCTGAATTTTTGATGATTTCCCAAACATGCCTGATCTTTCCTATACCTTTTTACATCCTTCTCCCTCTGCTTAGAATGCCTTTTCTCTTCTTTTCTCCTCTCTTTACCCAGATAACACCCACATCTCCCAAAGCTTAACCCCAGAAAGTACCCATGTGCCTCCCAAAGCCTAACCCCAGATTATTCAATCTATAAAGGTTTTCCTTGATCCCCAACTGTAGAACAGCTTGGGTACTTCCCTACATACATATCTCGTGTGAAACTTTGCCTGCGTATCACTTAACCATTTACACGTCTGTCTCCCTGATTAGCTTGCAAGCATCTTAAGATCGGGGACTGAGTCTTACCCTTGGTTCACTAGTACAGGATCAGGACTTGAGGATGCATTAATTTCCAATCCCAAATCAAACACTTACTGGTTGTGTGGCTTCAGATGAGTTATTTCATCTGTCTTTGCCACAGTTTCCTCATCTGTAACATGAGGAAAGCAAAAGGTACTGACTTGGGGTTGTCGTGATGATTAAATTAAAAAATACATGCAGAGTGCTTAATAATAATGCCAACCACATAGTAGAGGCTCAATAAATATTTGGTGAATGAGGAAATAAATAAATGAATGAGTGAGTGATCAATTGACTCAGTCTTATGATGGTTTTACTTAACAAATAAGCAAACTAACTAAGGCTTTGGGGGAAGATAATCTGCTTAAGTTCACACAGCTAGTTTATACTGGCTGACTCTAAAACTTGTCCCCTAGCTGCTATAGGTGGCCTCTAGCAGGTGCTCAACAAGTGAGTGAAATAAACATCAGAACTGATGAACCAAGACAAGCAGGAAGGAGAAAAGCTGTTGAAACCTCCTGAGGACACTCCCTAGCTTCTGCTGAATCTTCGTCATTGTGTTTTGTTTTGTTTTTGTTTTTGTTTTTTTGCTTGTTGGGCTTTTCTGATTCCCTCCCAGCAGATATAAAAAGAAAACAGCCTGGGCAGCAGGATTGGAGGCCTCTGGGCACAGAGCAGGGATTTTTCATTCCACAGGTCACACACCACACTCAGCAGCATGGCTCACACAGTCAGTCTTGATTCTTAATGCTAGGAAAAAGCAAAACAGGGCTCGTTGTTCTGCTCTGGGCCTTTGGTCCAGGCTTATTGGAGAGTGATTACACTTTTCTTTTTTGCCACTTTAAGAGGGGAGGCAAGAAATCCCAGGACACAAGCCAAACAGTGCATGGGTTGGGTGTGACTCAAGCACTCGGCACTCTGAGAGCCATTTCAACAAGCCAGCTCCTCCTTGGGCACCTAAATGCCAGATTAGCCATGCCCAAGTACCTTGGCTCAAGCCCTGATGCCAAAGGGATAAAGCAGCACAATATAAATGTAAAGCACCCTTGACAGTTTGGCTCACTTTCTTTCCCTGGGAGGCAACTCCTATAAGTAATAAGACCTTCTTGCCAGTGTCCTGTCCTATACCTATACCTTAGATACCTTAGGCATCTAAGTGAAACTGGAACTTCAGAAACCAGTGGCAGTTAAAGACAGATGGCAGAGGAACCAGATCTACTGCTGCTCCAGTATGGACCAGCTAAGGGGCAAGGGTGTTGCACACAAGTTCTACCCCTCAGTTTCAATGCCTTTAAAAGGAAGTAGAGGATTCCCTCATTGACCCTCCTCTCAGGATTGTTAGCAGGATATTAGGAGCACTAAATTGCCCTCCATGAAGTTCTTTGTAAACTGTTGTAATTTGTGCCGACAGATAACTGTAGAAGATAAGCAAGCATTGACTTCAGACACCGTGCTGCACCTAGTTCCCAATACCCCACTGGGCTCTCTTTCCAAAACGAAGGTCTCCTCTGTAAAGAAGAGAAGAATGGAGAACTTATGAGACTGTTAAGGATTTCAAAAGTGCTTTTGCTTTAAATATGTTTCACACATACTTTGTTTTTTCCTGAATTATTCTTTCCAAGAGAGCAGTAGATCTGTACTTGGGTCTTCACCCAGAAGGAAGAAACTAAGGAAATCTTCACATTTCCTTCTAGAAGAAGGGAGAGCAAGGGAAATTGTTGGTTTCTTAGTAAAAACTACATTGTGTTTTCCTTTTCCCTGTCATACTCTCCCATAGTTTGCTTGCTTTGTCACAAAGAATAAAAGGGTTTTAGAAGTCTTGGTGTTTCTAAGAGCCTTAGTTCTTGAAACAGTCTCTCCACATGAGTAAGGAAAACTCTAAAAAGAAAGAAAGTCCCTCTTTCACAAACAAAACCTAGACACTCAGCCACACACACAGGATTATACCAATCATAAAAATGTAAACTGTAAAAACCTCAGAATTGCAATACAGAAATATGAGTAACATTATGATTGACAAAGCACCAGCACTGGAGTGGGCACAGCACTTCATTTACATAATCCTGTTTCATTTTTAGAGCAGACCTAAAAAGGGCTTTATTTTGAACACAGACTGAGTAACTGGCCTAAGGCCACATAGTCAAAAAATAGGGAATGGGATTAACACCCACTTGTTTGACCCCTAACCTGTACTTGTCCTTCTAGGCCTTCCTCCCAGCCCTGCAAATCTTTGGGAAGGTGTTCAGCAGCCCTGACAGTCCCCTGCTGAGCCATTCTCCATCCCCTGACCCACCTGAGTCATGTGATTCCCAACGGTGGCAGAACTGGAATTTCCTCTACCCTGGAATGACTTCCTGTTGAGTGAGAACAAACGTGCTCATTCTATAGTACAATTTGAGTTAACACAATGGCTGTTCATCACATTCTGGCTCCTTTTCTCACTCAGCTGCCAGGTCCTTTTTGTGTTTCCCCTGAAGGAAAATCATCAACTTCCAGTGGAGGCACCAACTTCTCTGGACAGTAGCAGAGGTCATCCGGGCATCTGACCAGCAGCACAGCAGGCTGGAGCACTCAGCGAGGTGTAGGAAGGCGACTTCGCTGGGGTGGACCACAATCAATTTGGAAAGTCACAGCCCTCAGACATTTACCATAAAGCAGGAGTGATTGAGAACCTTTTTCCTAGCTACTCATCTTCCCAAGGCAGCTCTATCACCACGGTCACACCCAGCCAGGGAGATAAAAGGCTTGCTATCTGCTCCTGCACAAATGAGCTACATGGGCATCCTTCATATGGGCTGTTCTTCTCCTGGTCCAGTACAGAAAACAAAGTTAGTTGCTGGGGAGAAAGCCAACCATCCTCTAGGGGCAAATGCACTCCCCTTACCCTTTGTGGCCCAGTGCTCCGTCCAACTGTCTTGCAAAATAAGCATACTTGGGATTGGGTTTTCGTGCTGTGCAGCTTCATCTGCTTTGGCAAATAATACTTTGAGGCTTATTTGCAAGGATCTTTCCCAAGTCACAAAGGTTAACAGCATAGTGCAGTGGTTAGAAATGCATGTTTTGTATTTTTCCTTTTACGCAAGTTCAATTCCTAGCTCTGTTGCTTCTTACCTGGAACCATAGGAAAAGCATTTGAGCTTTCAACACATTGGTATCTTTGTTTACACATGGTGATGATAATAAAACCTGCTTCATAGAGGAGATGGTCTGTGGAAACCCAGCATAGGGCTTAGCATAATGAAAGCATTCAGTAAGTGCTACTACTATTATTTACTATTATTGTCCAGCATTTACTAGAATCAATAACTAAACCATCTTGACCCAGTTCTGATATGCTTTTCTCCCAGGAAGCCTTTGCCAACACAGCCCTCCCACCCTAGTCTGGATTGAGTATTCTTCCTTGGTATGTTCCGCAGCCCATGTTCTTCTCCCGTAATAGTGCAAATCACCCAGGCTTGAAGGAAGGGACTATGTCTGCTTTGTTGATTGTATCTGACATAGAACCTGGCACACAGAATGTGGACACTCAAAACATGTTTGTTGGATGAATGAATGAATGACTGTAAGGAAAGCTTGAGGTCTCTGCCATATTGAAGAACCCAAGAAACAATCAGGCACCAAAGGCTCTATGAAAGGAACCTGGAGGGACAGTGACAGCACAGTGACAGGAAGCGGTGGCAGGACAATTACGCACATCTGCCTACCCCTAAATCCCATCGGTGCCTTTTATATTGTATCATGTTAGATGAGGGTCTCTCCTGTCTGTGAGTGGTTAGCTCCCCTTCTGTGTCATCCAAATGGTTTTCTTTCAAGAACTAGCAATTACTTCTGCCCTTCTCTCACACAATCACAGCAGTTGGTTTACCTGAAGCCCCTTGCCCCAGATGCACGGAAAAGCCTGTTAGGCTGGAGAAATTCTTACCTTCTTTCAACCTGTGAAAAATGACAGCTGTGTATCACTTTGGGGAGAGTTGAGACTGGCACAAAACTCAACTCCAGATGTGTCGTAATTACATTTCTGGCTTTATTACACTTCTTAGTATGTGGTTTGGGTCTGGTCACTAGGATGGGGTGGCCGTGCTGATGTCATGTCCTGAGTTGAGAGACCTCAGGGTGCACAGAGGTTTTGGGAAGGTCTTTATGATGGAAAGAGTGTAGTGTCCAGATAGATGGATAGCAAGGGGGACCCTACAGAAGTTCCTCTGAATCTGTCCTAATACTTCTGAGTCAGATATCCTCTTCTTTCTTGGCATCTCAATTGAGTTTTGCTCTTCTGATTCATCGTAGAAAGTGAAAATAACAATTTCATGTCACTTTTGGTCTACCACATGGGCAGAGTTATTTTTCTAATAATACATAGTGTATGTAAAGATACAGAAAAAAGGAAGACCTTTTAAGCTACTTGAGAAATATAAATTAGCACAACTATGTGTTCCAATACATTTTTTCGTTACTCAGAACTAGCATAGGCCTTTAGCAAAATCATCAGTGATAAAACATGTACTCCCCTTACCCCAGTGCTAGAGACGAGAATTCCTGCAAGGCCAGCTCGGGGTGTTTAGGAGGGGAATGGTAATTATGAGGCAAGTCCCATTGGGGTAAAACGCGGTTTCTGAAATGCCTACTAAGGCATCTTGTTCATCAACATAAAAGTATCATGATACTCCATGGGTTTAGGATGGAGGCTGAGACAGAATAAGAACGTCGAGGATATTAATCACATTTTGCTGCATACAAAATTTGGAAGCACAGCCAGATTCACTCAAGCTTGGACTTTAAAATGGGTTTCCTCCCTGCAGGCACCGTGCACAGAATATTTATTGTTATTTTGTGATCGTCAGAGGAATGTGAGTTGCACACGCTGCATCACTCTGATGGACTCCCCTGCCCCCCAAGTTTATGATAATTTACCTTGAGAGCTAAAATTAGATCATGGCATTCCATACAAAGGAATATGCTTCTGTAATTAATAATGCAGAGTCCTCACATGCTGTATGGTGTGAATTGCATTACTAATTGTATTATTATGAATGTGGTTTAGAGTATTATTAATGCAGGAAGTATCAATACTTAAAAGCCTCACTGACATGAAGATTTTTACTTCAGCAGGCATGAGCTGGCCTGGAAGCATTAAATACTCTCTTGCTTAGAGGCATTAATCTGTACTCTCTTTGAATACATTTAATTAAAAACTTCACCTTTCCAGGAATTGCTTTTATGCAACCCCAAAATGGAATTTTATTGGAGGACAGGTCTTTTATATAAGCACCCATTTGTTCAGCCAGGGTGACGTCCCTCGGACAAGGTGTCTGGTAACGTTAGGGACATGGTGAAGAAGCTGCCCTTCTCTGTCACGGTCTTGCTTTCTTGAGAGAAGTCTCAGCTTTATAGACAAAAATAAAACCATGTTCAGAGTCAAATGCCAGGACACACCATCCAGGATACAATTTCATTGTGTCATTTGTCGTTGCTTCTTTAGGACCCACTTAAGTGCATGTTAATCTACCTTGGAACTCAGCAACCAGGGCTCTGAAGTTTGCAATGTCTTGTATGTGTAGATACTTGCAGATGCGATTTTGCTTTGTATCCTCAGATCCATGGGGTAGCTATTATTATTTCCATTTTTGCAGATATGAATGGTTTTTTAACTTTAGAAATGGAATCCTTAACCTCAGACTAGAGGTTAATCACATGTTGATAGCACCGAGGCTTGAAGAGAGTCACACAGCTGGTAGGACCTGGCTGAGATTTGAACCTGGGTCTGTCTCTAAAGCCAAGTCCCTTCCTAGTTTTCTTCAGGCTCAGGCCAGTGACTCTTCTATCAAGGGTAACAAGCCAACCCACTGAAGGGGACTGAGAGGTTTCCTGGGATCTGGAACTTCTAGTTTTAAAATCTGGGACAGTCCCAAGCAAACTGAAGCAAGTTGGTCACCCTAATTCTATCTCATAAGTCCTCAATTTACTCCATCTTTTCAGTTAATTGAGATCTTGAGTTTATTATAGACAGGATATTGGAGTCTGTTGATTGGCTCCCTTCCTAGAAAGTGGCTGCATGCTAAGAATGTCAAACTGGCACACAAAGAGCATTTGTCACAGGGAGGGATAGAAATTCTTTGAAGCAAATATGACAGAAGAAGTCCCACACAAGGCGCATGGATCAGTTACCACAAGATGCTAATACCACAGTAGAAGATTTCCTGCAGCACTGGATTTGGGGAACCATAATGGTTATTATTCGGAGCAAGGTGTCATGGAGACAAATAAACAGACATGGTCTATTAGGGTAATGGGAGAAAAAAGCAACATTGATCAAATATTCACCTCTCCAAATAATTTGCAGCTGATTTCGGAAGCTCTTCATGAACACACCTAAGAGAACGAGACTCTCAGATTTTACTAATAAAGTTGAAAATATGCTAGTGTTAATATAGCTGGCACGAAAGAATAGGAAATAAATGCCTGAAATTTGTCAGCTTATTAATCATTCCTTTGTAAGCAGTGCTTTTACTTTCGTTGTTGCAACATCTAACCACAGTTCATTGGCTAAAGGCCAAACTAGCTTTTGCATTGGCATATTACCGTGCGCTATGGCCCTATGCTTCTTGTCTGTTTATTAATGCTGCAGACTTCCTACAATTCAGTCTGAAAATAGCATCAGTTTTGTGAAAAATACTGCATTTGTGCTTTAGCCATGGTAAGGAAATATGGAAGGGTGTGTGTGTGTGTGTGTGTGTGTGTGTGTGTGTGTACCTGAAGAAAACATTGTGATGCCGAAAATCCATAATTGTTACACTCCTGAAAACCTTATTTTTTTGGCATACCTAAAATTAAAAGAAAAAATTCAAAGGGAATAGTGGAAAGAGAAGGATGAAGAGAGAGGCTGATCCCCGCCCCTGCCCCAAATCCCAGCTATGCATAATCTGTTTATTTTTAGTACACAAAATGATCATTCTAAGTTAGAATGAAACCTCACAAAAAGCCTTTTATTAGAGGGTTTTATCCTTAAATGAAACTGTGTTCCCTCATCTCAGGTCCTCTCCTACCTTCCTCCATCTGTTTGAACTGCAAAGCGTTCGTGGAAAAACTACGGATGGGCATATTTCCTTACAAGATATCTGGAAAAAATATATTACTTTGGGTGCTTTTCGACAGAACATTCCTAGACAAAATTTATTCTAACTATAAGGTTTTCCTAAACCATATCCCTGGTATGAAGGTGTCTATCTATTTAGCCATGCCAGCACTCAAACATGAATGACACAGTGATGATTTCTCTAAATCCATGATTTATTTTGGACCCACAAGAACTTGAAGAAGACAAATAAGATTTGAGAAGCCGTGTGAACCTGCGGGAATTGCCAGGGACACAAGTGAAGAGTGATGGAGGATGTGTTTCATCATCAAAAGGAAGAACAGCAATAGTGATAAGGTCCCATGGCTGCACAAATAGAGAAAGTGAATGGTTTGCATATCAGGCATATCAGGTGTTGGGATTTGACGCAGAACTCCTGAATAATATGTTGTTTGCCTTTTGGAGGAATTAAGAGGAAGGAAATGTCATTCTTCACCTTCACACATGATTATGAAGAGAGATGGTAGGATGATAAATTGTCATTTCCTAAGCTGTTTCTGAAAGATACTGCTGGGAGCAAGGGTGACAGGGAAGTACCAGAGGAACTGGGACAGCCCAAAGTGGCCTGAGAAAAGAGGACTTGGCAACATGCTTTTTAATCAGCCTTTGTGTCAGAACTGTGTGCCAGACGGAGGGATAACAGCTTTGCAATAGTAGAGCATAGTGGGAAGAACGTGGGCTGCAGAATCATCCATTTGTTCAACAGGTGTTCATGGAGTACCTGCTGTTTGCTGAGCACCTTCCTGGGTATGGGTCAAAAGAAGTTACACTGAAACCTGGTTCCACTACTTTCTAGCTATAGGTCTGGGGCAAAGCACTTCATCCCTCTAGAAAACGCCAAGGATGGTCTCTGAAACTAAGGATCCTAAGTCCTAATCTATAACCTTGTTGGGAGGACAAAATGAGATCATTTATGAATGGTGAGTCACTTAAATCTCTGTAATCCTTAGGTTGCTCATCTGCAAAATGAGGATAAAAATACCCAAGTCGTAGAGCTATGGTGCTGTCTAGATGGAGTAACAGAGTAACGAGTTGTGTGCCAGCCCCCTAAAATAGTAGATGGCATTTTAGGAGTCCGTGTGTTGACTCAGGTGAATCCATTTAAGAAAGAACAAACTTCAGGACAGTCTCTGTGAGGATAGATGGGAAACTGTCATTTTGGGAAGGTTCTGTACCTCAAAGAAAGCCTGTATCGTGCAAAAGATTCCAGAAGAAAGGAGGTATATGTTAACCCTTATTTGATGTTTTCAGACCAAATGAATATGTGTTTTGAATCAGAAATAAACTAGGTCCTTTTTCAGGACTTAAGGTACTAGGTTCTGCCTCAGATCATGAGGGACATAGTAACAGACTTTGCTTTCAGTGTGCCCTTGGGCAGCTTACTTTCTGCTGCTGGGCAAACTGATATTTGCCCATACATAACAGCATTGGAAAACAGAAAGTCCTGAATGTTGTAGGAGAGTTATGGGTTTCAGGAATTTTCCAAGAGCTAGCAAGGAAGTTTGAGACTAGACCCAACCGAAAGCAAGTGTCCTATTTGAAAAGGGGAAAGTGTTACCATGTGTCATGGCACAGTGAAAAGGGCAAGACCTTGAACAAGGAGAACAGCCACAATTTCAAGGCTGACACCGAGGCAGCAGTGTGAGGTCAGGCAGAGCCTCTTAACACAATGAACTTTGGCTGTCACTACTGTAAAATGTCCAGGAGTAGGCTAGCTTTCAAAATTCTATAATATTGGGAGTCTTATGATATCTGCTTGCCGGTTTATAAATAATTTGAGAAACTGAGACTCCACCAAATGTAGTAGCCCAGAGTGAACTTGTGGTTGTGTTTTCTTGCCTTTCTTACTGGAAGGCACCTGGGTTATTTCTGCCAATTAGACCAGCCATTTCCGATGAATCTGCTCACCCCAAGCTTCTCAGTGCTCACAAAGGGCGTGAAGAACACATTCATTCTCACATCTAGGGACTCAATGCCAGAATGGACAGGATCAGACAGATGTCAACCATGAAACTTTACACATACACACACAGAAACCAAAAAAAGTGGAGGCTGAAGCCGCAGTCTATTGCATCAATTTATTGGCTAGAACAGAAACTGATTTTCAAACACCATATATACAGATCTTCTGTAAAGGACCCAGGGGACAAGGATGCTCTCAAAGCATGGAAAAATGAAAGGGAAACAATGAGATGGAACACAAGGAAGAAGACAAGGAAGAGAAGCTCCCTATGTGATTAAATGCAGATAGGTGGAGGAAAAATAAAAAACAAGCTTCCATCCCTGATCCCTCTCAAAGCTTTGAATACTCTCTGAGGGAAAACACACAGTGAAATTAGAAGTGATGCACATTGAAATGACACTGGAGAAGTGGTGGCAGAAGGCAGGGTCCTCAGTTCTGACCCATTTCTACTGAGGATGAAGGGACATGGGCCCTGCTGCACCTGCAACCTGGCCTGTCAGTGGTTTGCCGCATTCATTCATTCAACATTAATTTATTTCTCTGCTTGCCTACTAGGATCCCAGGCTCATAAGGAAGGCAGACACATATTCAGCTCATTATACCATAGGATGATAGAGATACATTCCCAAGCATGGGCATAAAAATTAAGATGGGGGTAATTGATTCAGTCTGGGGGCCAAGTTCAAGGAGGACAAAGCTAATGAGTCCCTAAAAGCTGCATCCTTGGGCCCGTTACTCATTCCCTCTGGTTTCCCTTTCCTCATCTGTATAGTTAAAGGTAAGTAAACACCAAGTACTGGTAATGATTAGAGGTAGTGAGTGATTTATTAACCTTCTAAAAGAGTTTTATAGTCATCATTTTTTCTCCTCTGGCAACTGTTCCAAGAAAAGCCAGGTGCGTTTGAAGATTGAAATGTGTGTGGCTTCTCGGGATCTTGGTGTAGACTCTGCTGCTCTGAACTAACTGAGTAGACAGGTGTCATGACACACTTCTCTCTTCCTGAGTTCCAGAGTGATGAAATGGGGCTTTGAACGTAATGTCTTCAGCCTCGTGAGGCCCCTATACATCTGTTCTTTGCCCATGTCCCTTACGCACTGGCTCACAGACCAGATTTCTTCTCATGAATCACTTTTTTCCTCTTAACATCTTCTGCTCTCCCACCAGGCACTTCTCTATACCTTACTGGTTCTGGTGGCAGGGGGCACCGCACAAGTCTACCAGTTCGAAGGCCTGCTGCCCTCACAGTTTGTGTGTGCCTCTTCAGCAAGGCTGGCCGAAGGCCCTGCCCTCAAGTTGCTTACCGTCAGCCCCTCTCCATTCTCAGGAGGCCCCAAACACTGGTCCACCTCTGCTCAAAATCCTCCAATGTCAGCCAACTTGCTTGGACCAAAGGCCAACATCCCCATTATGACGTTTGTAATCCATTAGGTTGGTGCAAAAAAAAATTGCAGTTTTTGCCATTGCTTTTAATGATAAAAACCACAATTACTTTAAAATATTTTTTCATTTCCGTTAGGTTTTTTGAAGAACGAGTGATATTTGGTTACACGAGTAAAATTTTTAGTGGTGATTTGTGAGATTTTGGTGTACCTACACCCAAGCAGTATACACAGAACCCAATGTGTAGTCTTTCACCTGTCACCCCCTTCCCTCCCTTTCGCCCTGAGTCCCCAAAGTCCATTGTGTCGTTCTTATGCCTTAGCATCCTCATAGCTTAGCTCCCACTTACGATTGAGAACATACAATATTTGGTTTTCCATTCCCAAGTTACTTAACTTAGAATAATAGTCTCTAGTCCCATCCAGGTTGCTGCTAATGCCATTAACTCATTCTTTTCTATGGCTAAGTAGTATTCCACAGTTTCTTTTTTTTTTTTTTTTTCATTTTTTCCCCCAGCTTTATTAAGGTATACATGAGAAATGAAAATTGGATATGTTTAAGTACACAACTTGATTATTTGATATAGTTTTAGTGAAATGATTACTGAAATAAATATAATTAACACATTCATTACCTCACATAATCATTTTGTGTGTGTGAGGTAAGAAGACTTAAGGTCTACCCTCTTATAAATTTAAAGTTTACAATGCAGTATTATTAAATATAGTCATCATTTCTGCTTTTATGAGTTTGACTATATACCACAGTTTCTTTATCCACTCTTTGATTAATAGCATTTGGGCTGGTTCCACATTTTTGCAATTGCAAATTGTGCTCCTCTAAATATGCGTGCGCAAGTGTCTTTTTAATATAATGACTTATTTTCCTCTGGTTAGATGGGACTGCTGGATCAAATGGTGGTTCTACTTTTCATTCTTTAAGGAATTTCCATACTGTCTTCCATAGTGGTTGCACTAGTTTACATTCCCACCAGCAGTGTAAAAGTGTTCCCTTTTCACCACATCCATGCCAACATCTATTTTTGTTTTTGTTTTTGTTTATGGCCATTCTTGGGAGTAAGGTGGCATCGCATTGTAAAAACTGCAATTAGTTTTGTACTAACCTAATAGTTCCTTACAGTCTCTCTGAACTCACCTTCTCCTGCAGTTTCCCTCATCTCTTCACTCCAGCTGCACTTCCCTCCTAGAAGTTTCTCAAGGAACTCAGGTCTTTGCTCTTGTTCTTCCCTCTGCTCCTGAGAATTCTGCCCTAGCAGAAATGCTGTCCTTCTGCCTGGAATGTGTTCCCCAAATATCTCACCGTCTAACTTTCTCTGAGATTTGGGTTGCCAGATAAAATACAAGATGCCCAGTTACATTTGAGAACAGATAAATAATAAATAAGTTATTAATAATATATTACTTTAATAAATTATTATTTATTATCTGAAATTCAGATTTAACTAGACAGCTTGTAGTTTTATTTGCTAAATATGGCAACTATATCAGAGTTCTTCACTTAGAAGTTGCCTTTTGGATGCTTATATTGGTTTTCTATTGCTGTTAAGATACATTACTACAAACTTAGTGGCTGGGAACAACACAATTGATGATCTTGTGGTAGATCAGAACTCTGATACAGATATCATTGCACTAAAGTCAAGGTGTTGGCAGGATTACGTTCCTCTCTGGAGGCTCTCAGGGAGAATCTGTTTTCTTGCCTTTCCCAGCTTCTAGAGGCGTACACATTCCTTGGCTCCTAGCACCCTTTTATTTTCAAAGACACAGTGTCGGGTCAAGTCCTTCTCGTGCTGCCATCTTTCTGATTCCACCTTCTGAATCCTTCTTTCACTGATAAATACCCACGTTAGTCAGGGTTCACCAAGAGGTTGGATGGATATATAGATGATAGATGATAGACAGATAGATGAGAGAGAATTCATTAGGTGCCTTGGCTCGTGTGATGACGGAGGCTGAGGAGTTCTGCAGTAGATATCTGCCATCTGCAGCCCCAAGGAAGCTGATAATGTGGCTCATGACAAGTCTCAAAGCTTCAGAGCCAGGGAAGCCAAGGGGGTAATTCTCACTCCCAGGCTGACGGTCTGACAACCTGAGGGGTGGGGGTTGGGGGAGCACTGCTTAGTGCTAGAATCCAAAGGCCAGAGAACTTGGAATTCTGATGTCCAAAGGCAGGAGAAGAAGGGTGTCCCAACTCCAGAAAAGCGAGAGAGAATTCACCTTTTCACCTTTTCTCTGCCTTTCTGTTCTATCTGGGCCCCCAGCTGATTGTGTGGTGTCTGCTTACATTGAGAGCAGATCTTCCCCACTGAGTCCACTAACTCACACACCATTCTCCTCTGGAAACATCCTCATGGACATAACACAAATACCCCTTTCCCAGGTTTTTAGGTATCCCTTAATCCAGTCAAGTCGACACCAAAAATTAACAATAACAGTACCTTTGTTGTTATATTGGGTCCACCTGGATAATTCAGGCTCATCTCTGCATCTCAAGGGCAGTTAATTAGCAGCTGTAATTCCCTATGCCATGGAACCTGCTGTAGTCACAATTTCGAACCATTAGAATGTAGATATGTCTGCAGAGCCACTATTCTCCCAGGTATCCACATTTTCAACCCTCCCAACTCCAACATTTCATATCTCTCTTCCCTATGTTCCTTTTTCTCTTTGGTACTTATCACTAGCTGACATAGTGTATCTTTTGTTTATTTAATTTATTTATTATCTGTCTCCTTCATTAAAATGCAGTTCCCTCAAGAGCAGTGATTTTCTTTTTTCCTGCTCACAGCATCCCCAGCACCTAGAACAAATACAGAGCACATAGTACACATTCAGTAAATAGGTGTTGAATGAATGAATTAGTGAATGAATGAATGAATGAATGAATGAACTGCAACCTCTGCCAACTCCATTTTCATACAGTGCTGGCATCATCAACATGAATCTTACTTTTCACCAAACTCCCTTCTATCCCTGGGAGAGGAGATGGCTGCAGTTACAAGCGCACAGTGATGAAATGGCCGGGGAGCAACTGAGCAGCTGAGTGCTGCGTTATTGAGAAACTGTTCCTTTCCTTTTTGTCAGAGCAGAGCTGGAGAGCTGTTGCCTGGTAGAAGCTCCCAAGAAGGCAGCCAAGAAGACAGCTGTTCTAAATGCAGCCACGCTTTGCGTGCCCAGAACCGAGAGAGAAGACCACATCCCCACACTGATCAGCAGCCCCGAAATCCTCCCAAACAGCAGCCTTAGGGACACAGCCCCAAACCCCAGCACAAAGCTGTCTTTCCAGTCTTGTGGGTACTTATCCCAGGGCAGGAGGCAGCAGTAATCACTCAGTTAGTGTTCAGAAGGGATTATAACTGCATGAACAAGATAGTCATGTTCCTTGGAAACTGTCACTGACAGCTCTCAAGGAACATATCCAAATTCCCTTATTTGCAGTATTGCAATTATAAAGCTGCATTTATAAATGTTAGTGTTTAAATGTTACCTTACAGTGAGTACCTAGTCTTTTAGGTCCCTGAGAAGAATAACCAATGTGCTATAAAAGCTGCATATTTCCCGTGAGGCAAGGATGGATGATTGCAAAGGGTTCCTATGCTGGGGGTCAGTCTCCAAGCAGCCATTGTTTGCCTTTTGGGATATTTGGTGCTTTGTTTCACCAAACACATCAAAATGCTGATGCTTGTCTCATGTTCTGGAAACATGGATGAAAGAGCAATATTGCATTTGACACATTTCAGTTTAATGTAAACCCTAATGGCATTTGCAGAGGGTTTATCACACACAGAATGTTTTTGCCTACATCATCTGTGCCTCTCAGCTCCTCTTTGGGGCAGAAAGTGAGGCTTTGATTTAACTGGACCCCTGCCTGCCTGTCCACTGCAGCTCAGGCTCTCAGCCCCTCCCTCATACTCTCTTTCCACGATGTGGTGGTTTCCAATGCCCTGTTCTCTTGCATTTACACGCATATTTCCTCTGCCTGAGATACCCTCCCTACCTCTGTCTTAGGAATCTTTTCTTTCACCTGGCTGACTCCTAATTCATCTTTGTATGTCTCAACTTAAATATCGATTCCTCAGGCAGCCCTTCCTGACACGTTTTGCCCTTCTTTATTATGTGCATCCAGTTTGGAATCCTTGTTTATCACCTGTCTCTCCCTCCAACAGGGAGCCTCAGGGGAGGGAGCCGCAACTTCTGTGTTCACCATTGCATCTCGAGTGCCACTCTCCTTCCTGAGCATATAGAGGATGCCTGATAAATACTATGTGATACATGCTTGAATAATGTGCCCCAGGTTACTACAGTTATGAAATGGATAAAGCAAAATCTGGTCCATTTGTTTTCCATCCTACCACATCCCTATTTTCAAGCATTCATTCCTTCCACAAACATCAGACCTACTGCTTGGTACCTTGAAAGAGAAATAAAGTAAACTCACAAGATACAGCCCAGCCCTCTAGTTGTTTAGAGTCTAGTGGGGGGCACCCTAATAGTTAATTTTAAGTGTCAACTTAGCTAGGCTGTAGTACTAGTTGCTGTAGACCTCTCTTACCTACGGTTTTGTTTCCTGCAGTTTCAGTTACCTATGGTCAACCACGGTCAGAAAATATTAAAGAGAAAATTCTAGAAATAAACTATTCATAACTTTTAAATTGCCATTCTGAGTAGTGTGATGAAACCCCACACTGTCCTGTGTCCCATCTGGAACATGAATCATCCCTCTGTCCAATGGATACACACTATCTACCCCACCCACCCATTAGTCCCTGAGTAGCCTGCTTGGTTATCAGATTGACTGTCGCAGTATGGCAGTTCATGTGTTCAAGTAACCTTTACTTTAATTAATAATGGTCCCAAAATGTAAGAGTAGTGATGGCTGGCCATTCAGATATGTCAGAGAGAAGCCATAAAGTATTTCTTTCAGGTGAAAGGTAAAAGTTCTCAACTTAATAAAGAAAAAGAGTCCTGAAGTGAATAAGATCTACAGTAAGAATGAAAGATGTACAGTAAGATCTACAGTAAGAATGAATCTTCTACCTGTGAAGGAAGATAAAGAAATTCTTGCTATTTTTGCTGTTGTACTTAAACTTTATTATAGGTATCTACATATAGGTTTTAAAAAACAGTATATATAGAGTTGGGTACTATTGAGAGTTTCCAGCCTGTGGAAACACTATGGATTTTGGGACCTGGTAACCCGTAAAATCACATGAGCCAACTCCTTAAAATACATATGTACATACATGCGTACATACATGCACATACCCTATTGGTTCTGTTTCTCTAAAGAATCCTGACTAATATAGTGACCTACAATAGTCAATGTCTGAGGCCATTTAGAGTAATTCTGAGCCACTGGCCTTCATTTTTAGTGCCTTGGCTCAACTGTAGGACAATAATTCGCCAATAAGAATCTTTAAAACTTACCAGAAATTTGCTTGTACCTCTCTAGGTGACAGACAGCACTCCGTAGATGTTTGTTAATGATTGTGATGTATTTCCAGGCAGATGATTCCTCTTTCTTTTGTAAACATCTAGCTACTGTGCCCTAGAATTTAGAGATGCTGCTAGAACCCACAGATGGGATATTTGAGGCAATAGCCCAATGGTCAGAACAAGTTATATATACCTTAGACAGAGTGACCAATATTTTTTTAGACATCCATTGTATCATCAAAATCTAATTTTCAGGTTGTGTGTGTATATATATTTACATTTCTCTCTATATATACAGAGATACATAGAGTTGTTCCTCAGTAACCATAGGGGTTTGGTTGCAGGACCCACAGACACCATAATCCCCCATATAAAATTGTATATTTGCACATAACCTTTGTACTTCTACTCATATATTTTAAATCATCTCTAGATAACTTACAATGCCTAATACAATGTAAATGCTAAATAAGTAGTTGTTATACTGCATTGCTTAGGAACTAATGATAAGAAAAAAGTCTGTACATATTCAGTATTGACACAACCATCCATTATTTTTTAAATATTTTTGACCTGTGATTGGTTGAATCCACAGATGTGGAACCCCCAGATAAGAAGGGCCAATTGTACATACATGTAAACATGCACACACACGGCAGGGAACATCTATAAAATTTTAACAGATATGTTATGCCAAGTTTCAAAGTGTCTTCTGTGAACCCCCTGCCCCACTCTTGGTAATAGTCCAATCATAATAAACATGTATAGAGCACTTTCCATAAGCCAGAAACCTAGGTAAATACCTCAAATAAATTTGCTTCTTTCTCCTAGTTACCCCACTAGTTAGGTACTAAGGTTATCCTAACCTTGCTGATGGGGAGACTGAAACGCCAAGAGATTAAGTCGCTTGCCCAAGATCACCCCCTTATTAAGTAGGTGGAGTTTGAACCCAAGCTGAATTTGCTTGCCTAGCCACAACACATGAGACTCCCAGACACCAAAAGTCCTTCATCTTGCATATATTGTCTAATTTCTTATAAATCATGTATGTCAAACAGAGCCCACCCAAGAAAACAAAACCCACACCTGCTAATTTAATAGAGGAAATTTAATGTAGCATATGCTTTTAAAGATGTTGGAGATAGACAAACAATCAGAGGAAGATGAAGAAGCACTAAGATTAGCAATTGCCACTCCTGGGGCTAGAAGAACAAAGGCAGAAGGTGTAGGGTCACATGGTGTCAGCTGGAACTGTAATGGATGTGTCTGATGACAGCTGCTGAAAAGGCTACCTAAACTACAGAGAAAGCAAGAAATACCCCTCCTTATTTCCTTAACCATAGAGTAGGTTGAACAGGCTCCCTCAAAATTCATATTCCCCTGGAAACTTAGAATAATGTGACCTTATTTGGGAGAAGAGTCTTTGCAGATGTTATCAGTTAAGGATCTCAGCATGAAATCATTCTGGATTTAGAGTGCACCCTAAATCCAATTACTGGCATCCTTATAAGAAGAGGAGAGAACAGAGACACAAGGGCAAAGGCCATGTGCAGATGGAGGCAGAGATTGGAGTGATGCAGCTACAAGCCAGTGAGCCCCAAGGATTGCTGGTGCCACCAGCAGCTAGGACAAGACATGGCAGGATTGTTCTTGGGAGCCTTCAGAGGGAGCTCAGCCCTGCCTACTCCTTGATTTCAGATTTCCAGCCTCCAGAACAGACAGAATACATTCCTGTTGTTTTAAGCCACCCAGTCTGTGGTACCAGGATATGGCAGTCCTAAGAAACTAACACAACCTGCTTCTATCTAATCTCCCTGGGTACCTCCAACTGGCCAAACCTCTCCTGAAGCCAGTTGGCAAAGAGAGCTGGGAAATAATGTGCAGGGGCTTGTCTCCTGCCATGCAGAGCTGGAAGGAAGGAGCAGGTCTAAAAGCAAAGAAGCAAATAACCTGAGCATTGTGGAAAGGGTTGCCCATGCAGGAAGACATGGCAGAGAAATGATGGCTGTAGCATCAGAGGTAAAGAAAAGAACAGAAGGGGCCTTGAATGGTCTCTTCATGGGCCTAACGGGTGCAGCAGAAATCATGAGCTTGGCTAGTCTGACGGGGCTGCCCCAGGGTAGGAAAACAGTCCAAGCACTTCTCCCCTGGGTGGGTCTGAAAAGCAGTCAATGGCCTCCTTCCCGAAAGCCTCAAAAGTGAAATCGGGGAAGATCACTCTGGAAGAAGGATGGTCCCTTCAAGACTGGAGTGACAGCTGCTGCTACTCTCCTCTGCCTGAGAACAGAGGGACTCCCTGTCTTCAGGGTTGGATGCGATAACTTTCATGAGTAATCAATTTGCAAACAAACTGAGAAAAGGCAACACATCCCCCGGTTGAATCTTCAGATAAAAAGGAGGATGTTTTGAATTTGACAACCAATCTATCTTTAATCCTATCAGGAAATAAACCTGAATCATAATCTGATATTTTGGAATTGCATCGCTTCTAAGGGAAAGTGTTTCCTCTATCCCTTGTTTTTCTTCTTCAGAGCAGAGTGAGTTTAGTCATGTGGATGCCTGTTATTCATTCTTATCTGCTTCTTGGTGGGGATTATTTGCTTTTTTTTTTTTTTCTTTTTGATTCCATGTATTATCTTTTCATTATGTGTTTCCTAATTAGGAGAGACTCCTTCACTCTTAGATAAGAGTTTGTTTCTTAATCTCCCCCCACGACCCGCATCATCTGAGGTCTTTCTAGTACAGATTTAGCCAGAGGAGTAAATTACTGGTGGTGGGGCGGTGGGGAGGGGAGGGCGAAAAAACCTGGCTTGTGGAATTGAACATTTGGTATTTATCACTGAATTCTAAATATAGGTTATTATCAGAGACGTTAGCTACTAAAATGCCATGTACCATTGACCTGATTACTACTCTTTGGGGCATTCATTGTATCTAGTCACCCTAAGACTTGCAGAGACCACATGACTGACTTCCCAAAGAAGCTTCTCAGTCCCATAACACATTGAGCTCCTGGCTCAGTGGGGCTGGCCTTTAAGGCCACAGCACTTCTCATCACAACAGTGTTCATCTTTTGAGTGCTGACCTAGTTCCAGGCTTTTGTATTAAGGGCTTACTTACTTTGTTTCAAACTGTCAGAGATAAGTAGTATTATCCCCATTTTCTAGATGAGGAAACTGAGATTCAGAGAGGCTAAAATTCTTGGCAAAGAACACATAGCTAGACAATGGCAGACTGGAGGATTTGAACCCAGATGAATCTGCTTCTAAAACCTACACCCTTTTGCATCACCTACCTCTCTGTGTAGGTTTTGGAACCAGATTCATCTGGGTTCAAATCCCCAAGTTTCATGTATTAGCTCTGTGGATCAACACCATTTGCAAAGAGAAACTCAAAAACAGTGAGAGGCTTTGAACTTGGTATCTTAGAAGTCATTTAAGCCACTGATATTCAGAGAGGTAGACAACATAGCACTTAGGAGTTAATAGTACAGGGTTGAAGTCAGAGATACTTGACTGAACCTCTTCTCTGCCCTTCAAATAGCTGTATTGCCTTGGATACACTGTAGGAACCACATTCTTTATCACTGTTCTGGATGATTTAATGGGTTTGAGTATGAGTTTTCTCACCTGTAAAAGTGGGCCAAAAGGTGGGAGTGAGGGTTAATGATATAATAATATAAGGTGCATACTCCAGGGATAGTAGACTAGGCATTCTGTAGATACTATTAAGTTATGAGTCAACAAATGTTTGAGTATACCTAATGCCATGTTAAATGAAAAGAAAAGTAAAACCTAGCTTGCCGTATATAAGAGGTGAACAAGGCTACAAGAAAGGAAAATTTCTAATGCAAATATAAACACTGGGATGTGCAAAGATTCACGATAAGTGCTATAGAAGCAAAAGAGTCCCTTGCAGGATAGGATGGTTGGAGACAGAGGTGGGATTTGAGCTGGACCTTGGAGGACCTTAAATGGTTCAGATAGTGTGACTTAGTGTGGGTGAGTGGTTCTCAACAAGTAAAGGAGCTGTCTCCAGAATATAACTCAGCTATGTCACTGGGCATATAGTTTAGTTGATCTGATACCTTTTTAATGCAAAACTTTCACAATAAAGGAAGCAGTGAATTGAACATGCTCGGCCTCAAGCTCTTTATCCTATTATGAAGATGTAACAAGTCATTTGCAGCCACCTCCTTGGAATAGTACTGATTTAGTTCAAGCGTCAACAAACTTTCTGTGAAGGACAAGATAATGAGTATTTTTTAACGTGTAGGCTGTCCAGTTATGAGTTTTGCTGTAGCACAAAAGCAGCTATCGACAGTAAGTAAGCATGGATATTTAGTCCACAGGTCATAGTTTGCCAAATCCTAGTTAAGACGACTGGGAAAGAGGAGAGAAGGCCTTTTAAGCAAGAAAAACAACACAAGCAAAGGTCCGAGCAACACGTTCACCTAGCAACTCTGCAGAGACCTACATACAAAGAGTAGAAGGTTCAAGGCCATAGGATGTCACACAAAAAAGATGGAATTAAAATGTTGATGGTAGACAGAGCCTACGTTGGGAGATAATCAAATACTGCTTTGTAGTTCACAGCCAAATCTGACAAGCACCACCTGTTCCTGAGATTCAGGCAATGAGATGCCCCAAAAGAATGGGTATGAGTGTGTAGTGAAAAGAATCGAATTTCTCCAGGAGAGCTGTCAAATGAAAAGCAAAACAAGAGCAAAACACTGCACTGTCTACATTTGTTAGGCCCTCTGTTAATATGAAAAGGCAGGAATCCTGGGACTGAGCTAAGAGCTTCCTGCCTGACCAGGACATACATATGCATTGTGCAAAGCATTTTCCATGCAGGAGACAATCATTTATTTATCAAATGAACAAATTCATCACTTCAGAGTACACAGGACCATGCCTGATTTGTCTGCCATTAACAAATGACTCCTTGCTATAAATCTGGCCAAGCTATCTATTATCCATCCATCCATCCATCCATCCATCCATCCACTCATTCATCAAGTTCCTGTTGTGATTACAAAATTTCATACCAAAGGGTCAGTCTTGGGGTCAGAATCTCAGAAAAAAAGAGGTCAGAAGCATAGGGGAGCAAGCTCAGCCTAAAACATTCACTAAATCTGCAAAAAGATGTCCTTGGAACTTTGCCAGGATGAACAATGGCTTTCTTAGGGATCTTATCTGGACTTGACAGGGACCCCATGTTTATGGGTTTTATATTCAAAGAGTGATCACGGGCCTTGCTGATCCCTTCCCTTTCCACAGTGTCCTGGGATTCCTCATGGTATTCTTCACTCCGGTCCTACCCCAGGAAGAGACCAAACAAAAGTGCAAGCCTGCATGCAGACTGCTGCAGATGTCTCAAACATGTTGTCTGTGGCCTCTCTTTTTAGGCAAAGGGGAAAAGTCCAGTGGGCACTTTGTAGCTGTCCTGGCTGTGCAGATTAATTTTTTCATCATCAAAGGACCATGTGTTATTATGCTCAGTTCCACAATGTGCATTTGCCTGGTGATTTTTTTTATGTGTGAATATGGAGTGGGGTAATGAGGAAAAGGCATATATCTTGTAACCTGGCTCATACTTATTACAAACAGGGGACTCTTCCTAGAGTCAATGGAAGGGGCTATAGAGGATTCAACAACCACCAGAAATTTTGTACAAAATTTGAAAGACAGGCTGCATAGCCTTCACCGGATTCTCATGAGGGTCTCAGACCTCAGGGAGAGTAGGAACGGCAGCTCCCAAAAGATTTGACTAGCGACTAAGGGAACCCACTCCCCAAACCTGCTTCCTGATTTCATTTCATAATGCCCCAGGCCTTTGCTGTTGCCAAGATGCGCTGGCTTACTGCCAAAGAAGACAGGCTCTTATCTGAGTTAGTTCTGCCACCTACAGCACACAGCCCAGCAAAGCCATTGCATGCTTGCAGCAGAGAAGAAACCTCATTTGCATACATGAATAAGGGGAGGGCTGCCTCTCCAGCCCCAGACTCTCCACTGGAAGAAAAATGACTGGGGATTCTTGATTAGCATTCAGAGATGCAGGCTCCTTTGGGGTGGGTTACAGCGATGGAAAGATATTTTTACATTAAAGGGAAAGGGATAAATTTTGAGGATTAGCACCTGAAAAAGAAATGTTGCTGAAAGCCCAGAGAGGAAAGTCACTGCAAAAAAGGAAAAGACAGTGAGCTCAAGAGTCCTCACAATAAGTGTAACCCTCCCATTTCATAGCATGCCCAATGCTAATAGTCCTTTCTAGGTCCAAACGGGTCACCACCACCATCTACCTTGTCGTACAATGAAAAATACTTGCTTTGGAAGAATGTGATTTCCTAAGGCAGGATAGTTTTCTTAATATACTTAAAGCAATTTTAAGGATTACCTCTAACGGCAGAGATTGTGTTATTCTCATTTTTGTGTCCCCAGCACCAAGCAGAATGCTTGATACTTGGGAGGAAGCTCAGTAAATGTTTGTTGATGTAAAGTAATAGAAATGTAGTTTGTATTGCAACCTATGCATGCTTGCTAATATATAATCATAATATCTACAGATTATTAAATAGTCATGCATTAGACATATTAACTCAAATTCTCACAACAGTATATAAGATGGGTATTGTTTTGCAGGTAAAACTGAAACCCAGTGTTTTTAAATAACTTACCCGAGGATGCATACCTAGTGACAGTCAAAATCCATACCTAGACTTCTCAGCTTGTAGATCCATGTTTGTTCCACTCCATCCATGTATTTTTATCTCCAGTGTAAGCTCATTTATAATGAGTGGTAAATGAACCAAATGTAAATAATTTGAAAATGTTGAAAACATTTTTAACTGTTTTAAATACTAAAAAATATACTGTAAAATGTTTCCCAGTCTTTAGGATTTCTCTGAAGTTTTTCTTACCATTCTTGCTTAATAATAGAAGCAAATATCTTCTGAACCTGTGTGGATCTAGCAGTGGTACTTCTTTGAGGGATGACCCACTCTTAAATCTACTTGCATAGAAAATTGTGGAATCTTTCACTCCTTTTGGTCTGGTGAGCATTAATGGCTTGGAAAGGCAATGAAGTAGTCTGTAACTTACACTTTGATTTGTAGCAAAGCATCCTTTTTACAATTTTTATTTTAGATTCAGGAGGTACATGAGCAGGTTTGTTACACGGGCATGTTACGTGATGCTGAGGTTTGGGCTTCTATTGATACTGTCACTCAGATAGTGAACTTACTACCTGATAGGTAGCTTTTCAACGTTCCCTCCTGCTTTTGGAGTGCCCAGTGTCATTGTTGCCATCTTTGTGCCCATATGTACCCAATGTTTAGCTCTCTCTTATAAGTGAGAATATGCAGTATTTGGTTTTCTGTTTTTGTGTTAAGTCACTTAGGATAATGGACTCCAGCTGCATCCATGTTGCTACAGAGAACATGATTTTGTTCTTTTTCGTGACTGTGTAGTATTCTATGGTGAGTGTGTACCACATTTTCTTTATCCAGTCCACCACTGATGGGCTTGATTCCATGTCGTCGCTATTGTGAGTGGTACTGCAATGAACATGAGTGAAGGTGTCCTTTTGGTAGAAGGATTTGTTTTCATTTGAGGATATACCCTGTAGTGAGATCAGCAAGGAATTCTTAACAGAGGAATGCACACATAGAGTCTTCATGATGTTGGAATATGGAGTTAGCTGTATAGTAACCTTGCCTTTTTCACAGGTTTTTCCATATTAACACTCTAGACTTCAAAAAGGACATCAAAGTAAGCAAGACTGAAGACCCAACATTACTAACCCAGGTCTCATTACTTTACAGCCTGGTTTAGTAGGGTTGGTGTCTTGGTCCCTTTGATGTGCATATTCCTTGTGTTGTTCAGGCTTTGAAATCTTATTTTCTTCCAGAGAAATTGCAAATGTAAGAAAAGTGCAGCTGACCCTTAAATGGGGCAAGTGGTTTAAGCAAGCTTAGGTCAGTAATAGGTACAAACAACTGAAGAATCTTTCTAGGTAAAGATAATTATCATCCTTAGACTTAAGAAGGAAGGAAGAGAACTTGAGAAAATGGGAAGAAGTGAGAAGAGAATGGACTTAGAACTGGACACCACTGGGGTTTGTGCATGTCTTGCTGTCTCTATTATCTATTTGAAAGCCCTGGATATATAGGTTAGTGGACCACAAATTCTAGTTGCGTTTGTCAGAATTATGTGAGGGCATAGGGATACAAAAATGTGATTCCTTTTCTTACCTATCGTAAGGGTCACTCCTATAACAAAAGACAAATTAACAAGAGAAAAGTGTAACATATTTATTGAAGCAAAGTTTTACATGACACAGGAGACTTCAGAATGAAGACCCAAAGATACAGGAAAAATGATTCATTTTTATGTTTAGGCTACATGAGGAATGCACAATTGCGATGGACTGTGATTGGACAAAAAGAGTATGACCTAATGGTCACAGTATATTACTCTCAATGTATAGGTATAGTACTCAGGTATAGTACTCTCAATGCAGGTATAGTACTCTCTAATGGGAATAACTGAGTAGGGAAACCCAGCAAAGCCTGTCTGTTCAGATTCTTCTTTGTCTCTCCGCTCAGCACTCCTTCCTCCTGGGTATGGGACAGGATCCTTGCTGGAATGGGGGTCTTATGACCTACTTCCAAAGCGGATCACAGAATTTCTTTATGGTCAGCTCTTATACAGAAAGGCAGAGGGAAGTTAGAATAATATGTTTAGATTTTATGTCTACCTTTAGCAGGGATAGGTTCTGGTTTCTACGATCTTCCTTGGGGAAGAGGCATTCTAGTTTATATGGCTTGCTGTGGGGGAGAATAAGGGGCAGGAGACAGTAGGGCAGGAGAAAGTAGAAGACAAACTTTGCTTTATACAGAGGCCTTCATTTGGGGGTATCATTTTCTGAGCCCCAACAGGAGTATGTAGATTTGGAACCCCACCTCAAGGCCCAATGAAACAGAAGTGGCATAGCCCCGAAATCTGAACTTTTAACAGTCAGCCCATTTGATTCTGATGGAAATGTTTCTTAGACCACACTTCGAGAAACGTCGGCATAGGAAGATCCTCCAGATTTTCTAAGAATCACTCTTTAAATGCATCTACTCATTTGAGTTAAACTAGGAACACAGAGATAAAAGGAGTCTCAGCCTTCGAAGCATTCATGGCCTAGTGGTAAAGGCAGACTTAGAAGCAGATGGTTTCATAGCATGAATGAGTGAGTCCATACAGCAGAAGGAGCTGGGTGCTGTGGAGAACTGGAGAGAGGCACCCAGCTCAGCCTGTGTGGGAACAGGTGCACATCTGGGAGGAAGGCTTAACAGAAGAAGTAACTATGTCTTCAAGGATGAGTGAGTATTCTCCAAGAGGAGGGGAGAGAAGAATTTCAGGTAGAGAGAGCTCAGAGGACCAAAAGCAGAGTGGCCTCTAGAGACATGTTCAAGATGAGGGATGGCATAAGAAGAGAGGCTAAAAAGGAAGGTAGGCTGATGATGCCGAAGACTGCACATCTGTCTTTCATAATAAGGTGATGCTTTTTCGCAGAAGAAGGTGCATGGCCAATATTTATATCATTGTAATTGCAATAGTGATCAATGTACAATTCCAAATTGTGGTCTCTGTCCTCATAGGTATAGTACTGTCAATGCAATGGTATTCTGATAAGCTTCCAGTTGAGAAGGAATTCGGAAAAGTCCAAGGCAATCCTAAATGGTTTTATCTTCTTGTTTTCCTCATTAATCTTTGTCATCAGACGTCTTAGACCAAAGTAAGGCTGAAAAAAATCTAACCAAAGGAAGGAACAAGGTGGCTGTATGCAGAACCACAAAAAAAAATCCTCCCACATTGAATGTTGACATATGTTATTTACAGTATCGTCATGTATAAAATACAGATGAGTACATGAATAAAAATAAAATAGCATTCACCATCCACCTTTCTAAGAGTTAAGATCAAAAAGTGCCTGTAGTTTCCACTCTGTTCTCCAGTTTAAAAGATGAATTTCACTACCAATCTGCATAAACTAGCATTGTAACTCACAGCGTGTGCTTATACAAACAAGAACAGAAACCAGAGTAGAAATCGAAGCATGCTGAAAGAAGAGGGTTTTTTGTTTGTTTGTTCGTTTTTGTTTTGTTTTGTGTTTTCAACCAGAGAGAGTTATTTGAATTCAGAATAGAGCTACATATATCCACCCCATTGTCTGTACAGGAGTGTGTGTGTGTGTATGTGTGTGTGTGTGTGTCTATGTGTGTATCTGTGTGAATCACATTCAGCTGTAATATCATATTATAAATGATAATTAAGTAGATATAGTCAAGTTTTTGTAATATTTATTTTTCCTAACATTTATATAAAGAAAATCAAAACCAGGGAAATAAAAGTATCCTCAAGGCTGTCTACTTGATTCCAGCTGTTAACATTATCTATTGTAATTAGTATTATAAAGTAGTGAAATGCCAATGTCTTTGAACTTCTTGCAGTTGTGTGTAATACTGGAGCCAATGCAGGAACTGATGTCGAGACATAAAACTTACAACCTCAGTCCCCGAGACTGCCTGAAGACCTGCTTGTTTCAGAAGTGGCAGCGGATGGTGGCTCCGCCAGGTACACCCTCATTCTTCGCTCTTTCTCTAAATTCGTTTTCAGAGGTGTCTTCCAGGGATGAAGTGATGTGAAAAGGAGGAAGGTGATCATTAATGTAACAGGACAAGTAGCTTATTAGGGATATTCTGACCATGGTTGTGGACATAGAGACAATGAATTTGTGACATGCGAACATCCTTAAGAATTATCTACAGTCTCCTTGCTTACCAGATTAGGACCTGCAACTCAGAGAGGTAAAATGACGTGTTCAAGGTGATCAAGAAGGTCATTGGCAAAGTTGAGATCAGAGCCAGGGGTCCCTGTCTCCCAAGCTAGTGGTTCTTCCACTGAGCCAGATTGCTGGCTTTTCACAGCCTAATGTTTTAGGTTTTTTGTTTTTTTAAGAATGGTAGAAATTATGAAAAAGAACAAAGAAAGGGAAGATAAGGAGGAAGGAAAGGAGAAAAAAGGGATAGAAAGAAGGAAGGAAGAAAGAACAAAGGAATTAAGGAAGAAAGGAGGAAAGGAATGAAGGAAAAATGAAGTTTGCTCTATTTTTAAAGATATATTGTATCAAAAGTTCTGATCATGAAGAGAATACATAAGCCATTCCATTTCCCTCACTTCCCTAGAATGCAGTTTAGATACTACAGTCTCCTGCTGGGGTTCTGAAATTACCGCTTCAAGTCATCATTAATTGTCTTCCTATCTAATACACTTTCACTCCCAGGCGTGTGTTGAGCCTCATTGATCATAAAAGCAAAACGTATCCCTTCGCTAAAAATTATTTTTATAAAGAGTAATTATTAACACGAGGCACATAGCTTTCTGAATCACAAAATATAATGGTCACCTTCGGCTGGTAATTGGCCAGGGGTTTTACATAAAATGAATATAGCAAATTTAATCAAGTACATATTTAGAAAGCTGAGAAAATAAGTGTTATTTTATGTAGAATAGTTACATCCCCATCTTATGGGAATTTTAGACTTTTGGAATATTATTTTCCAAATATATTAAATGTGCTTAAATTGGCTTTATTTTTTCTTTTAATGCTAATAAGGCTTTACAGAAAAAAAGCAATCCACTCAGCAAATGCTTTGAGCACCTATATTTTCTAACATAGGTGTACATAATTAATATATTATTCATTAATTCCTTCATTCATTCAATAATTATTTATTGAGTTTTACTAGGGTCCAGACATGGTTCTAGCCACTGGGAGTTACCACACTGAATAAAACATGCAAAAATATTGAATCCTTACCATAACTTTAAATATATTATCTCCATTTTATATAGTGCGCTCTGAGACTTAGGGTAGTAATTTGACACAGCCAGTCTCATGGCTAACAAATGAAGGAGGACTGTGTCACAAAAAGGTTTTTATGTCTCCAAAGTCCATTACTTTACTACCACAGCCACCTACTGTTAATGGGAATAGTCCAGAGTTTGCATTTTAGGTACATTTGCCCCAGTGTCATGTCAAATTACAAATTTTAAAAGTACCAAATTTATACTCTTAAGGTCAAAGAAAGAAGATGCTTATCAGCAGTGGGCCTGAGTATCTGCTGGACTTTAGAATGTCCTCCTCAACCCTTTATTCAACTCCATGTCCTGGAACAGTTCTATATCCTGTTCCTCTCATCCTTCAGAACAAGCACCCAGAACTCGATGGAGGAAAATGATAGACCATTTGATGAAAATCTTTAAGCATAAGAGACAAAATATTTACGAATGACAAAAAAAATAGTAGATAAGTAGAAAAGTCAAAAGTCAGAAGTCAGGGATACTCTTTGGACTAAGTGGTCTTTGAAATGAGCCTTAGAGGAAGATCCTTCCCATTGTCCATCAGAAGTGGCATAGGTGGGGTTTTTTTTGTTTGTTTTTGTTTTATTTTGTCTTGCTTTGCTTTGTTTTTGAGACACGGTCTTGCTCTGTCACCCAGGCTGGACTGCAGTGGCACAATCATAGCTTATTGCAGCCTCAACTTCCAGGCTCAGGTGATTCTCACACCTCAGCCTCAAGAGTATCTGGGATCCCTGGTGCCTATCATCACACCTGGCTAATTTGTATGTATTTTGTGCAGATGGGGTTTCACCATGTTGCCCAAGTTGGTCTCGAATTCCTGGGCTCAAACAATTCACTAGCCTCGTCCTCCCAAAATGCTAGGATTATAAGCATGAGCCATGGCACCCAGCCAGCATAGGTGTTTTAAGAAAATTTTACAAGGCCCTCTTATTTGGTTCCAGTGTGGCCCTGAGTTGCCTTCTCTCCATCACAGTCAGGTCTAAAATAGAGTTAGCAAAAAGGATGCTCTTACTTGCCATTTCCAACTTATTCAGTAACTGGCAGGAGAAGGCTTCTGAAACTTTCTCATTTATGAAACAAAGATTAAAATAATAGTTCCTAAATAATAGGATTTTTTAAATATAAAATAGTGCATTGGAAACATTAAGAATAGTGACAGGCATTGCATAATGTTCTATACCTTATAAGTAACAAACAAATAAATAAAGAATATTTATCTTACCACACTTTACCTTGGGTCTCTATATTTCCATTAAAATGTTGCCCCATCCTTCAAGTCCAAAATATTTTTCTCTATTTTTGAATAGGCCTTTCTTTAAGAGGTCTAGTTTCCCCTCAGTAATATACTGGCTATACCATATACTCAGACATATTTTTTTCTTGCAATTTTGGAATAGCATTCATTAGACAGCAGGGCCCAAACCATGGGTATTCCTTCTGAACTTGGGAATCCCTAAGCTCCACATCCACAGCTGATGGAACTGACTTTACTTGAGAATTCTATAAAGGTATAATAGAGGTGGGCTGCAATATAACATTTTACCAGTAGATGCTGCTGTTGCACACTGGCTCACGAATCGGCTATCTAAAGTTCCTACTTCACTCTTACCTTGGAGGTACCCTAGGGATCCCAGGAGTCCTCTCTTTGTTTTAAAGAGAAGATACACAAGAGGAAAAAAGTTCCCCAAATTTTCTAATGGCAAAATATTTTAAATCCAATTAAGAAAGTGGTACTTGTAGTTACACCCCTAAAAAATATTTTTACAAAATTAAATATATATCATTAGAACAATTAAATAAAAATTATTTGATCTACATACAAAGAAAAGAGTGACACATATTTTGTGCTAAAAATACATCTACAGTTTCCTCCTTTTATTCTTTCTAAAGCTATAAGAAATGGAAAATGGTTTAAATATTCTACTCTTAAGTTTACAAAGACAGCTTCCTTAGGGGAACCATACTGATGATTGCCTTGTTGCTTTTGCCCTAGAACTGATCCCTCTTCCCTTTTCCATATTGCAGCAGAACCCACAAGGCAACCAACAACCAAACGGAGAAAAAGGAAAAATTCCACCAGCAGCACTTCCAACAGTAGCGCTGGGAACAATGCAAACAGCACTGGCAGCAAGAAGAAGACCACAGCCGCAAACCTGAGTCTGTCCAGTCAGGTACCTGTAAGTCTCGCTTTCCTCTTAGGCCCGAAATCCTAACCGCCTGCTTCCTACTTAGAGGGCCCAAATTAAAGTTTCTTTTCACTGAAAAAAAAAAAATCCTGGGCAGATTGGAGGTGGGGGAGGGAGGAAAGACAGGGACAGAGGTTGGGATGGGAGGGAGGAACTCTGCCATGGAAACCTTCCCCTGCAAACTGGGAATTAGAAAGGAATATTAAGAGTCGTGCTGCAATGGGACCTGAATTAAAAAGCCATCAGAGTCACAGACAGGAGATATGTCACTTAAGGTTTAATTAAAATATCACTTAGCAGCATGCCTGGTGGCATATTAGGGCCTCTCAGCACCATCATTGGAGACCCTGTGCTCCACTGGAAACTAGCTCCCAGCGGCTCAGTCCCATATTGTAATTCGACTGGGCCTTCCCCAACATGGGCATCCTCTCTTATTTTAAGACTCAGGTAATTAACCGGCAGCCACTAAAAATGCAGCTCAGTGAAGCTCTCTCTTAGCCCTTTTCATTAGTTAAGGGGGAGGATCAGCCTCTGGTTTGGTCTCAACTCTCTCGAACCCTTGGCCCCTTTCTTTCATTTCTTGATCTTGACAAAGGCCATTAGGAAGGGGACTTCTTTGAATTACAAAGCTGACAGCTGAGGGTAGTCCCATATAGTGAAAACTGCACAGGAACTCTCTTCATCTCTTATTCATTCTTCGTGAATTCTGTCCCTTCTGCCTAAATCCCTCCCATCTCCTAACTCCCCAGCCCCTTATTAGACTATCTCCTTTAAGTCCTTAGCTCCTTTAAACTGCTTCTGTTCCTTCTCTGCTGTCCCTGTCATACCACCCTGTCACCAGCTGTTTGGCCATCATTCAAATCCTGAGATTTTCTCAGTGCTTCGTGGATACCTTTTAGATACTCTGTTTTCCAAAGATGCCCTATTTCTTGTTACATCCCTCAACTAGTACAATTTTACCTTTTCCGTCTTTCCCACGTTTTTCCCCCTCACCCTTCTTGCTCTCATCCTTACCCTTATTGTTCTGATCCTGTTCCATCGCTTCCATGTGGGAGTGGACCTTTGCACAGGGATTCCTCACTTACTTCCAAGTGTGTATTTCAAATCTGCCCCCACCCACTTGTACCTACTTTCCATTGGTCAGTTCTCTTTGGCCAAAACCAACCCCATCAGTACCCTGAGGATTCCTTGGGCTATTGTTTCTCTTCTCCTGTCTCCCACAGACAGGGGGTATACTTTTCATTCCCATTGCATTAGAAAGAAGGGGGCATGGGGAGAATGACCAGCCTAAAATGGAAGATACCATGTTACATTTTACAAAGTTACAAATTGCAGTCTTCAAATAATGAAAACAGTCTCCAGGTGGTCCTCCACTTTGTGAGCTAGGCTTTACACCTATTACCTCTGAAGCTCAGGGGGAAAAGCTAAAAGAGGAAAACCCGAGTCTCTTTATTAAAAAAGTATCAAGTTATACCCACTCCTGGTGAAATTTTGAATAGAGAAAATGGCCTGATTTAGATAAATCAGCTGAAAAAGTATACACAGGAGCCCATTTATTTATCCAATCCTGGAGTTAAAGGCAGTAACATTCGTTAGTTTCCTCTAGCAAATAGGAAAAAAGTACATCTCAGAGGATTCTGGAATGGTGACATAGCTACTTAAAGGCACTGTAGCTGCAAGAATCCCAATCAGTTTAACAGATGTTTTCTGAGCTCCTACTATGTGCCCACACTGTGCCAGGTAGCAGCAATACCAAGGTGAAAAACAACAACAACAAAGCCCTGTCATCAAAGAGCTCACCGTCTAATCTAGGGATGGCAAGGACATTTTCTCTCTCCTGCCAGCCCTCAGAGTATGGTATTGAGGAGGATTCTAAGGTGTAGTCTGGGTTTGGTGGGCCATCCATTAGTGATATCTGACATGGTTGTAGAAGTTGAGAGTAGCAGCTTACGTGTCATATATTTTGGCACATATGGACTAGTCAGAATCATTTCAATTTCATTTGAAAAAGGATATAGCTTCTGTACTCTGTTATGCTCCTGTCTTCCAAATCAACAACTGTATTTTACTGGAGGTTGCCTGTATCCAGAGGGTTTTTAACATGTTGAGACCCTTTGGATTTTGTGTGATTAAAAGCAAGGCACCGTTAGGAAGTGAGAGTTGAATTTCAACACTATCTCCACACCATGCAGTTAAAGATGTTTTAATAAAGTAAAATTGTCAGATGTCACAGAGAGACAGAAAGGACAACTAGATTAGGAAAATGTACAAATTCATATGTGTCCTGGAGTTGAATAGACATTAAATGATAAGCGTTGGATGACTTGTGGTGACCACATCTTTTAACCCTGTCTACTGAGTTATCAACACTATTCTACTGGTTAACTAGAGATGCTACCTGCAGGCATCCACTGTCTGATCCAAAGGCATGTGCCACTATGACCACAGCTGTGGTCTGTGTAGCTGCTGCGGCAGCGATGTGTGTGTCTGGCGAGGGCTAGGGTTTAATCCTTGGATTCTGCTTCTCACTCCATGAGCAGGGGCTAGGAGCGATCCCGAACTGCAGCCTCAACCCTGGGAGGGATGGAGACCTGTGTCATTCAACAGCAGTGACCCCTTCTGGCCAATTTAAGGAGAAGCATTGAGGGGCCCTGAAAGGAGTCACTTCCAGTCCTCCTCAGAGGTTGGTGGTCTTTGCACGGGGGATTAGTGAGAAGATGTGAAGTGGGTGAGAGCTGGTGGCGCCTCTGGGCTTCCAGCGAGGAGCAGAAGTTGGCCTTGTGGGGATCTGAGGGCGTATGGACCTCTCTCAGATGGCTTGCTGTTGCCTCTCGTGGACACACAGGATAGAGATGGGAAGGAAATGTACTCTCACTGCCAATGTTGGGGGGATTTTTAACAAAATGGGGAGAAATGTTGCTAACAACCCCTAAGTAGAGGCAGCCTAGAATGCACATCATGCTTTATTTATTTTGTGTGAGAATGACAAATCCAGACTACCAGAGCAGATAATCACTATCCTAGTCTAGAGGCTTAGAAGAACCAATAGAAATGTGCACATAAATTTATAAGTGGCCTTAACTGTCTATGTGCATATGAAGCCCTTAACTTGCCATTTGTCAATTATGTACACACACGCACATACACACACATACACACACACACGCTCTCACACACACACACACACACACACACAACTACATATCTAGCTAGGGATTTTTTATATAATTAGTAAACCATGTGTGACATCCCTTTGAAATTTAGTACATTTAAAAACACCTATGCCTAGACGTCTTTTCCAGTTGCTCCTAGAACAAAGATTCAACAAACAGATTACAAGCCTGTCGGCTCCATTGGAAATGATTCAAACCATTATGTTCATAGTACTTTCCTTGAATGACTGTTGTTTTCTAATTCAATGAATGCATTTGGAGTGTTGGGAGCTTTTCTTTTAATATCATGCTTAAGTTGGCTGCTTTTTATTTTCCTCCTCCTCTTTCAAATTATGCTTCCTCATACTCTCCCATCCTCTCTCGATGACTTTGGAGTCACAATACTAATGCAGACCCATGTGGTTGGTTCTAACATCCTTCTCCTGCCCTGCAATGCCTTATGCATGTGTTTTCCAAGCCCTTCAAGTGTGCTGGACACAAGTCATGAAATGAGATTAACCCTCATGTCATGCTCTGTACAACCTAGCCCTATTTTTCCATCTCCCTTTGTTCTTGATCGTTAAGTGTCATCTCCTAATTGCCTATAACTCAGTGGCACTCTTTTATCCTGAACACCCCCCAGCAGGTAACATTGCAGCTGCCCAGCTAACCAAATACCATTCACGTCTCTGCGGTGGCCATATTCCATCTAAAATCCTGTCATCCTTTCTGCCAGTCAGGACAGTATCTACTTTGTATCTCACCTTAACAGTCTTCATGAGTCTCCTTCCATGTCACTGTCATTTCTGGTTCTTCATTGCGTAATAAATAAATCAATCTTGGAAGCACAGAGCTGAATATCCCCTGGCATTTTTATTGCTGGGTTTACCAAGCTCACATTTTAGTCACTTACTCCATTTGGGACATTTCTTTTTAAAATCATTTTTATCTATTCACAAGAATGATTAGTCAGAAAACATAGTTTGGAAACCTATTAATTATCTCCTCTAACTCAAGAATGGTGGGGAGCAGAAATAGATAAAACAAGGTTTTCCATTGTAAAAGACTAGGGGATAACTAAGGGATTTGTTCAATGGGCACTTTGAAAATTCTAGAAGGGATTTAGAGATCCCACTGGCCCTTCTCCCGACGGTAGGCAGTATTCCATTCTACTGCCCCAGGAAAACCTTCTCTGGGCAAAGCTCTAGTAAAAAGAATTTTTGCACAGTTGTCGAAACATTTTATTGAATTAGCCTTTCTACTGGAAACCCCACCCTTTCATCTCCGAAAGCATCTGGCTAGCCCTACTTTCTCTGGCCTCAGTGGAGGCTGATCACAGTTGGTCACTTTCCTGAAGTTACTGCACTTTTGAGTGGAGTATTGCTCAGAGCCTGCCCAGAAGAATCCACCTGACAGATGTCCTGTCCCATGCCAAGGTCATTCATCAACCCCATATAGTCCCCTTTGAGCAAAGAAGCTGGAGCTCTGCCCCATGTGTGCATTCTTCTTCCCCATCCCTGGGCCTCTCCAGCTGTGGCCTCCCCATGCTCCCAGCTACAGTAGGTGGCTTACTTATTTGCATGGAAGGACAATTTGTACTTAAAAGAGTGATTAGATGGATTCTTCTTACACGCTTCCATCTCTGATGACTACCAGCTTCATCAATGTAATTATAATTAGCGTTCTTCATCTTCCTTTTATGGCACCAGCTGGACAGACTGGTTCTCTTTACTGCCCAGATGGGTGGCAGGGTTGCCTGTGTGGTGATAGGTGACAGGCACCATGAAATAACAGATGGTAAATTCAGGGCTTGTTGGCAATCAGCAGGTTTTTGCTAATGACTTAATTAGCTATGCAAATTGTCAAATCAGTGTGAACATTGTTTTTATCGAAAACTTTACCTAAATTAATTACCATAATTAAGTAGCAGAATGTCAAGGATATTGGCTGCATAAAAGGGCCTGGCTGAGTAGAGAAAAGAGAGATTCTGTCTTCAATTAAAATGTATATCATCCCTGGGACAGAGAAAATACCGTTTGGAATGAGTTATGTGAATATTGCAGAATTGCACCTTATGTGTGTCTCTGGTCACTGCTAGTTTCCAAAGCCACTCACAGGCCCTAAATAAAAGTGGAAGATTTTTTGAGGTATTGAGAAGCACCCAGCAGAAGGTTCCACAGTCCTCTCAAAAGTCCCCAATGTCGGCAAGTTGAAAGCATGGATTTTTTTAATTTTGAAAAATACATTTTTTTATTTCTGCAGATTGCTAGCATTGCTCGTTCTCCAGTGTCAGGCTGCGCACTAAGGACATAAACTCGCGTGGTTGTTACACATCAGGAGGCGATGTTTATTTCCTGTAGAAATCAAATATGCGTCTCGGCCCCCGACATTGAGACTTGACCCCGTTGTACAGTACACGAGTGTGTCTGTCCTAGATTCCCCGACTCCTCCCACTGTTATTTTAAGCTGAGCTTCTCTCTCCCAAGGTTTCCCTGTAATAATGTCAGCTGCTGTTCACAGGATGTGATGGTGGTAGGAGAGCCAACTCTGATGGGAGGTGAGTTTGGGGACGAGGACGAAAGGCTAATCACTAGATTAGAAAACACGCAATATGATGCGGCCAACGGCATGGACGACGAGGAGGACTTCAACAATTCACCCGCGCTGGGGAACAACAGCCCGTGGAACAGTAAACCTCCCGCCACTCAAGAGACCAAATCAGAAAACCCCCCACCCCAGGCTTCCCAATAAGATTATCCGCACCAGAATCCACTGTCAATAGGCCCGTGGGTGATCATTACGATTGCAGATCTTTACTTACAGGAGAGGAAACAGAAGAGATAAAAACTTTTCCATGCAAATATCTATTTCTAAACCACAATGATCTGATTTTCTTTCTTCTTTCTTTTTTTCTAATTGAGAGGATTATTCCAAATAAGCTTCCATGACCCTTCCTTGGAGGCCTTCACAGGTAATACAGATACTGGCACTGATTGTAATTAAAACGAGAGAAAACTCTAGCGCATCTTCTGGCACGGTTTTAACAACGTGTTTGTGTTGAATTTCCTTTTTATGCATCAAACGAAGGCCATATTGTCCATAAATGCTCAGTGCTCAGGATCTCATTAATATGCCGAACCTAACTACAGATGACTTTTTAATATTGTAAAATATTTTCTGCTTTTTGACTTGCATCTGAGAGTTTCTTGTTTCAGTAAAAAAAGAAAAGACAAAAAATCAGCTTTGGAAAGTAATTTAAACGTACCTTTATTTTTTTTTCTTTATGTTTTCTTTCATTGGGCAACAGCTAAGAGGGCCCAGCAAGGTAATTTATGGTCGAGCTGATGTCAATTGGTTCTTAAGTCTTGAGTCGACTCAATTTAGCCCAAGTGCTGAAACAAGAAATGTCATTTTTTTCATCGAAGACACCAGGGCAGATTTTTAAGTAAAGAAAGACAATTGGACCCTTAAGAATTTATGCATTTGTAAAGTTGCTGTTGATCCAAATATTTTCAAGCCATGTAATCCATTGGTTTTGTGGGAAGTTTAATAAACCTGAAACTTTTGTGTGTTTTTAAATTGTACCTGAGTTGACCATCCTTTCTTTTTATAGTATATTTCTTGTATGATATTTTGTAAAGCTCTCACCTGGTTCTTTTATGGGGACTTTTCGTTTTTGGGCAACTCCAGTGTATTTATGTGAAACTTTATAAGAGAACTAATTTTTCCATTTGCATATTAATATGTTCCCCCACACATGTAAAGACACAGTGGCTCCGTGTGTTAAAAACAGCTGTATTTTATGTATGCTTTACTGATAAGTGTGCCAATAATAAACTGTGTTAATGACCAAAGCAAGTGAATCTGGCTATTTGTGTGAGTACGTGTGTAGCAATCTGCTCACAATTATGAGAAGTATTGAGCTTAGATTCATGGTCCAGACTCCAAATGAAGTGGAACCGTAAAACCTGTGTGAAGTAAGTTCACTGTGCGCTGGCTACCAATTCGTCTGAGTCCAGTGAGCCAGAAGACACTCATGTGCAACAAATTACACGGAGCAGGTTTATTACTTACAGACAGGCAGCAAGAAACAACAGAAGCCTAGGAATCATGGGACATAGTCCCCAAGGCTCAGAAAAGCTGCCCAGGGCAGACAGAGTCTCAGCTGTGGTGCAAGGCCCCATTTGCACCACAGCTGAGGGACCCTGGAAAGCAGCCGGACCTGGGTTTTATACCCTGAGGTCATGTGACACGCTGGACTAAAGCACTGAAGGGCATCCTGTTTCTATGAGGGGATGGGTTGGGACCAGAGCTCAGGCTATTTCAGCCAGTCACCCCTTATCTCAGGATGTTTCATTCCCAGCTCATGCTACAGTTATTCTTGAGAACAAAGAGCAAGAAAAAGGAGAGAATTGGGTCAGTTTGAGGCCACAGAAGAACTGTCCTACAACCTGTGCCATCTTTTATAAAGCATTGTTTCTTTCCTTGCTTACTGCAGCTACTTGAGCAAACACAGAAATGCCTTCTCTATGCTGAGCCCTGTGCTAGCCAAGGATACAACATGAAAAGATAGACTGAATGGTGTTCTTGGAGGTTGTAGTCAAGTAGAAAGGCAGTAGCTTCCAGTCACTGAGTGCTTGCTCTGCACTCTACTTAAGGCTCATTATTTCAATTAATCCTCGTGATAACTCCATAGCATGAGCATGATTATTACCATTTTGAAAATCAATGTCTCACTTGCCTATTTTTCTAGACAGAGTAAGGAAAATTCACTGGAGTATCTTTTATGTTTAAAGAACATTATTCATATTTTTCACTTTGTGCTAATGATAAAGATGAGAGAGGAAATCTGGTATTATTTATTGAGTGTTTATTAAGTGCCAGGCAATTTCAATTTATCATCTCCGTGAATTCTGGGAAGGGGATTTGAAAGGGGGAAGCTAAAGAAAGGTTAAGCGTCTTAGGTTGAGATCTCTAGAAGCAGAGCCTAAAGCTGGGATTCAGGGACATGAGGTTTATTAAGGGAATGCTCTACAGGAAAAAATATATATATATACATGAGAGTGGGAGAAGCAGGATAGGGAAGGAGAAAGAACTAAGGAAAGCTATGGGCCTCCACAGTCAGCTTCCTGGGCCTGATCCACAAGGTGAGGGCTTTGTAGACCTCACTGAAGAGTTATCCCTGCTTGTGCTACAGTCCAGTCTTTCCGCACCTGTATCAATATCAACACTTCATTGATTGGGAACCATCCCCAGGTGTATGAGGGATTTGTGACCTTCAGAGCAAGATGGCTTCATTAACCAAGGGGCATTCTACAGAGAAGAAACCAACTAGATGCAACAGTGACACTATCTTGGGACGGGTGTTCTGGCTTCATAAAGGACATCTATGTAGGCACAAATTTGCTTACTCCATTAAGTAAGTTGTCCCTGGTCTCCTATATCAGGAATGTCACAGTTGGGATTTTAATCTGGATCTTTCTTGACTACAAAGCCTGGTTTTGTTTTGTTTTTTTCCTAGAATATTACATTGCCTTCCTAGAACATTCTCACTTTTTAAAATATATGTGCTGTAATAGCAACAGAACTAATGAAAACATAGGGAAACAGATACTTTATTGCTTTCCCACTTGTGTGCTTTTAAGATAACTTTCAGTGCATCCCTCACCCTCACCTCACCATTTTAGGTTTTCTTTTATCAATTCATTAAAGTCATTTACATATACAATATTAGTCTGTTTTCTGTTATATCAGAATACCACAGAATAAGTTATTTGTAAATAAAATAAGTTTATTTAGCTCACAGTTCTGGAGGCTGGGAAGTCCAATTGCATGGTACAAGCATTTGGTGAGGGGCTTCTTGCTGCATTGTGACATGGTGGAGGGCATCACATGGCAAGAGGGCAAAAGCTTGCCAGCTCAGATCACTTTTTCTCTTCTTATAAAGCCACCAGTTTCAACATAGGGACTCCACCCTGATGACCTTATTTAACACTAATTACCTCCCAATGTCCCCACCTCAAGATACCATCAACACATAAACTTGGGAGTTCAGTTTTCAATACATGAAATTTGGGGGACACATTCAAACTGTTGCACAATCATTACAGATGATGCATAGAACAATTTATCTAACACCTATTCCAGTTATTTGTTGTTGCATAGTATAACAATCCAAAACTTATTAACTCAAGAGAACACTTGATTATTATCAGTTACCCTTCTGAGAGTTCACTGCTCTTTGCCAGGTGATTTACACCTTACAGTGTCAGATGCCAGCTGGGGGAGAGGTCATCAGAGCCTTGACTAGGCTGGACATTGTAGATGGTGCCCTCACTATGCTAGCTATTGGGTAGGAGCTTAACCAGTGCTGTTGACTGTTGAAGTGCATTTTGATAGCCTCTCTATAAGGTTATCATAGTATAATGTTTGAGTTCTAAGAAGGGGTGTTGCAAGAGACAGCATCCCAAAACATAGGGAATAGAAATTGCCAGCACCTAGAACTGGCACTAAAGCACCTCTTCTCCATGCTATCCACCAAAGCAGCCACAAGTCAGCCCAGATTCAAGGCACTGATGGACAGACTACACTTGTGATGGGTAAATGGCATGTGCATACCAGGAGGGAAGAAACTGATAGCCATCACTTTTGGGAAAAAACCATCTACAACAGCCAAGGCAATTTACAACCTGGCCTCAGCTTAACTTACAGTTTTATTTTTACTCCCTTCCCACTTAGACCTGATTAACTCTCTACCCTAGATTCCTATTTTCTGAATACACCAAATGTTTATGCCTTGTGTGTATTTAAATATTTATCCTCTTAGAATGCCATTCTCCACCTTCTTATGTAACCAAAGCTACTCATCTTTAAAAACTCTGCTTGATTCTCATGTCCTCTGAGACATTTTTCCCACCTCTGGTTAGGCTTGATTGCCCCCTCTGGGTTCCAAAAACACCTGATTCTTGCTTCATTCCAGCATTTCCTTTCAAATTTCTGTTGTTGTCAAATACCCCTCACTGTCCCATTAGACTTCTTTGACTCTGAGAGGTTTAATCATTGTAATCTGTATTCTTAATATCTAACCTCTATCATACATGTTGGTGGGATAGAATTAATGAAAAAATCCCAAGCAAGAAATCATGAAACCACTTTTTACCATTGTATTAGTCCATTCTCAGACTGCTACAAAGACATACTTGAGACTGGGGAATTTATGAAGGACGTAGGTCTAATTGATTCACAGTTCCTCATGGCTGTGGAGGTCTCAGGAAATTTACAATCATGGCGGAAGGTGAGAGAGAAACAAAGGCATGTCTTATATGGTGGCAGACAAGAGAGAGTGAGTGAGCAAAGGGGGAAGAGCTCCTTATAAAACCATCGTATCTTGTGAGAGCTCACTCACTATCACAAGAACAGCATGGAGGAAGCCACTGCCATAATCCAATCACTTCCCACCAGGTCCTGCCATCAACACATGGGAATTATGGGAGCTACAATTCGAGATGAGATTTGAGTGGGGACTCACAGCCAAAACATATCACTCTGCCCCTCCCAGCCCCACACAAATTGCATGTCTTTTCACAGCTGAAAACCAATCATGCCTTCTCAACACTTCCCAAAGTGTTAACTCATTTCATCATTAACTCAAAAGTTTCTTATTATTTGCCAGCACTTGAAAACTGATGAATTTCCTATAAAAATTGAAGTATCTTATTTTTCTTAAAAAATTAGATCACACAAGAGCCTCACACTTCTGAATTGCTGGATGGTAACAGTTGCCTGGTGTTGAATCACAGTTGCCCTGCTTGGCTTCTCTCCAGCTGGTAACATTCAGCCTGTTTCACTCACTCTTGCTACCTGCCTGACTGCTGTTGGCTACTGCATTCACTCTATGCATGGTCATTACTCCTTATAGAGCCACATTTGGAAGTAGGTATCAGAAGCCCCATTTGCAGATATGAAGACTGATGCTTAGGCAGGTTAAGTGACACCCTTTGTCACACAGCTAAGTGGTGAAGTGAGCTTTGAACATGGGTCCTCAAGGTCAAAGCCTGTGCTCCTTTCATGAAACCATGCTGGTCTAATAGGAGTCACAGTAATGGTTATCCTCCACGGGTTAAGTTAGGAGCTTGACAAGCATGATGACACAATCTGCAATGTCCTGGTGGGTATCTTGGTCAGTTTGGGTTACTACAACAAAGCACCATAGACTGGGTGGCTTATAAACAACATAAATCTATTCTCACAGTTCTGGAGGTTGAGGTCTGAGATCAGGGTACCAATATAGTCGTGTTCTGGTGAGGGTCTTTTCCATGCAAACTGTCAACTTCTCAGTGTATCTTCACACGGCCAAAAGGAGAGAGCAGCAGGGGTCCCTTTTATAAGGGTAGTAATCCCACAAGGGCTCCACCCTCATGACCTAGTCACCTCCCAAAGACCCCACTTTTTAATATCATCACTTGGGGGATCAGGATTTTACCATATGAATTTGGGGAGGACATAAACATTCAGTCTTTAACAGTGAGGTGAAGTTATTATCCCCCATTTTGCAAATAAGAAGACAGAACAATTAAACAGTTTTCTCAAAGTTGCAGAACTCACAAATGACAACATGCCATCTTGACTCTGAGCCACTTTATTAGACTTGCTGTCTTGTCAGGTACACAGTCTGCAGGTCAGCATCCTGTGGCCTGGGAGAGGGGTCCTGACATCCACCTTGCTGCCATTCACTATGTATTTTGAGGGATTGTCAAAGAGTACACAAGAGGTCAAGACTCTCTGCTTACCTGGTAATGGCACAAGCAGGGAGGCCCCTTTTTAGGACCTTGAAATCTCAAGAGCATCTGACAAGGGACTTATAAATAAGTGGCCCAGTCCTGCAGGAAATCCTTTCTTTCTCTATTTCTCTTTAACCTTGAGGTGAACATTTAATGCAATAGGATAACACAACTCACATTGGTGCTATGTGGGATGGGGTGCTGTGAGAGCAAGGCTATCAAGATCAATTTCCCTAACGCAGGATTTGCAGTATCCTTAGGAAATTCATTTTATAATGGAATATCCCCTCCATCCTCCATAAGAAAAAAATGCTAGGCTTTTTCCCCTGATTGTACAGTAATACATGCTCATTGTACATCATTTGAACAAAGAGGAACAATAAGAAAGTAATCTCACTGCTCTAATGTGATCAATACTAATATTTTTATACATATCCTGCATGTCTTCTCTTCTTGTCTCACATACATTACAACATCGATCATACTCAGAGTAGACGATTACAAATTCTACCCCTTTCATTAAAAAAATATATCACGAGCTACCTCATTAAGTATTCTTTAAAAACATAATCTTAGTTTCTATATAATGGTCCACTAATGGAAGATCCTGTAATGTATTAGTCCACTTATTTATGACTGGTTCATTCCCTTTTTTACATCCTGTTAGAATTTCTTTATCATTAATAGGCTTGTTGAAAGTTCATAAGAGTTTGTTAAATCAAACTTCATTTATTGGGTATTTGATATATGCCTTACACCATGTGAAGCATTAGTAGAGATTCCCGTACCTGGTCTCTACCTTCAAGGTGCTCTCAACTGACTTGGGATAAGGGACAGTGCATAAAATGCTAACCACGTACATAAGGCTGAACAAACTCAACGTGTCAACAAAGCACAGAGTTTAGCTCTAGGAGTTTAGAGGCATGGAGCTCAAATGTATTGTGCACTTAGCATGTAGTGCTTTGCATTTAATTTATCCTTCACTGCAACCTGGGGATGCAAGTGTTTTGTATATGAAACTCAGAGAGGGCAAATAATTTGCCAAGGTGGCACAGACAGAAAATAGCAAGGTCAAGTTTGAATCAGTGCAGGACTCCAAAATCTGTGTTTTCTCTGTTAAGCCTCAGGAGATTTCAGGGGAAAAAGCAAATGCTGTGATTGTGTATTGTCAGGGAAGACTTACTAAGAGAGAGGGTGGATGGTAACACATTGATACACATACACATATCTGGGTGTCTAGTTGTTTCCATAAAGTTCCTCTCTGGCCACCTCCTTTTATTCATCAGAAGAGTTAAGATGGTGTCTCTGATCATTGGGAGTATTGAGAAGTTTGGGTGTTAAACAAAACCTAATGCATTTGCACTGTTGGTGTTTATATAAAGATGTTTCTCAGCTTGAAGTCACTGAGCTGAAAGACATTGAAAGGTTATTAAAGCTACACATTGGCTGGGTACAGTGGCTCATGCCTGTAATTCCAGCACTTTGGGAGGCCAAGACAGCCAGATCATGAGGTCAGGAGTTCGAGACCAGCCTGGCCAATATGGTGAAACCCCATCTTTACTAAAAGCACAAAAATTAGCCAGGTGTGGTGTCGCATGCCTATAGTCCCAGCTACTCAGGAGGCTGAGGTAGAAGAATTGCTTGAACCTGGGAGGCAAAGGTTGCAGTGAGCCCAGATCACGCCACTGCACTCCAGCCTGGGCGATAGAGTGAGACTCCATATCAGGGAAAAACAAACAAACAAACAAAAACCAACTATATATTAAGGAAATTGGTGAAGCAACATCAAAAGCCCCATAGATGTCACCCATGCTGGAGTGCAGTGTCACAATGTCAAGAACTGGCAAGAGTGTCACATGTGATGGGTGTGGAAAGGCAGCTCACTATAGCAGGTGCTGGGGACTCAGTCAGGGTCTTGGAGAAGCACTTATTTATAGCAAGAATGTTTCATAAATGGTATCTGATAGAGTCAAGACTAGTGAGGAATAAAAACAAGTGGCTTAGAAATAATTATCTACAGATCTAAAGTCAACGAAATACTTTTTTCCTAATGTAAAAATACATACTTTTTTTAGAGGGAGGGGGAACAACTTAAACCAGAAAACACCTTCATATTAATCATTTGTACTTAATGCCTTTCTCCTCTTGGACATCAGAGAGAACACCTGGGTACTCTGGTAGAAGTTTGTATTTCTCCAAATCAATTTCTGGAAGAAAGGTGTCACTTTCAAAGTCTTTCATGATCCTTGTCACAAATAGTTTAAGATGGCCTGGGTGATTCATGGCTTCCTTATAAACAGAACTGCCACCAACTATCCAAATCATGTCTACTTTATTTGCTAATTCTGGTTGTTCAGTAAGTTTTAAGGCATCATCCAGACTTCTGGCAAGAAAATTCAGATATTTCCAGAGAATGACCACAACCTCTTCAGTAGAAGGTAAACAGAATCTGGTGATTATGGGTAAGAAGACTTGGTTCTCCATTCCTGAGAAGAATCAACCTTTAAAGGGTAGAATTAATTTAGATCTCAGCAGAGAACTCAAGGAACCTCCACAAGGAGCTCATTTTCTTGAAAAATGAAAACTTTCATTTTGCAGAACAAGAAATTTGGGAAAAACTAGGCCCTATAAAGTATCAAACAAGTTTTGTTTTCCTCGCCATCTAAGATGGTGAGTAGTCTCTCGGGAACTTGCATTGGGAAAGCTTCTGAGGTAGCAGCTCACTCAGGGGGAAGAAAGGTGTGAACTCTTAGCAGCACCTGCCATGGCAAAGCAGCAGAGTTTGTGAGCAGGAGTTTCTTGCATTTGCAATCTCTACACTAAATCACAAGGATTCCAAAAGCAGGGGCCTATGAGATTCATCATAGTTGTTTCCTTATAATAAGGTGACCAACCGTCGGGTTTTCCTGTGACTCCCAGTTTTAGCACCAAAGTCTCAGGTCCCTGGAAACTCCTTTGTCCCAGGCAAACCTGCCCATCCATGTAGCAAAACAGGTTTTGCATAGTCCTAACAGCTCGTTAGGCAGCAGCTCTTGCATCCCAAGCAATTTGCACACATTGATTTTAATCCTCACACTCGCGCCTGATGGAGACATTAATATAATCATAGGACAGGTAAGAAAACTGAGGTGAAGAGACATTCAGGAAGATGCCCAATAAGTAATAGAGCTGACGTCAGAACCTAGACGGGACTGGCTGGGTAGCCTGTGCTTTCTCTGCTACAATGATGGCTTTGAGCGTGTATTCTAAATAAGACCCAGGTGAGTGGAATAGGCTAACAAGTCGGCAAATGAGGAATAATCAGGCATCAGAAACCGTGAGACCCAAAACATCTCCTGAGCAACCAGAGTCCTGGTGGTGCAAATGAGGTTCACACCTGCCTCTGACACCACCGCTTTTTCCATTATTGTGACTCAACTTGCTTAGCACAGCTAAGGATTATCCCATTTGGCTGAATTGGAAACCTCCCTTCCCTTTGTAATAGAGGCTAATTCAGCCTGTCTTAATGACTCACCTGCAGTTTTGCACGAGGCAAGAGAACAACTGAAAACATCTGTGGCTATTTTCACTTCACTCCATTTACCTCTGCAACTGGATTTTGGGAGTTTGCATTTGCCGAGTGGACTTTGTGAGATTCTTTACAAATAATCAAAGAGGACTGTTGTCTCTGAGCCAGCCAGGGGAAGCAACTTCAGGGTGGGTGTTTCTATAACTCAACAGTAGGTCCCCGCTTTTACCACCACCCAAGATTGTCAGAACGCTGCTTATCTCTCACTGCAGAACTCAGATAACAAGGTAACATAATCCCTGGGCTGCATTTCTTAAAGGAAGAACACACTATTTCTTCAAAGAGGGCAAATTGTCTCCACTAGCATATTAAATCTATCTAGTCACAGAGAATGTGAACATTCTTAATTCCCCCTTTCAAATATATGCATAAAGTTGACTGCACATTTTAAAGAGCCAGATGGATTACTGTTTAACATTCCTAAGAAAGAGGTTCATGGACATCTTCTGGTTTAAAATGACTTCTTAAAATGACTTCTATGAACTGTCCTTAAAACAGCCCTCCCAACAAATTTTAAAAACAAATAAATAAAACAAATACTGGAAGGCACACTCCAGAACATTTTGAAAATAAAAATAACACAGAGGACCTGACCCCAACAGATACCAAAGCAGCCCATAAAATTGTGTGGCTTTGGCACAAAAGTAGACAAATCAAGTAATGTTTCAGAAATATAATTACCTATAGATCTCAATTTAGGGTGTTTTACATATATGAAGAAGGAATGGAATTAAATAATATTTAAATAATTGGTTTCAAAACAGTTATCTTACATCCTTAATTTAGCCCTCATGTAAATTTTTAAATGAATTAGAGACTTAAAAAATGAAAGCACTAGAAGAAAACAAAAATATTATTAAAATTAGGAACTAAAATAAAACCTATTTCCTGTAAACAGAAAGACTACTTTTTTAAGAAAATAGAAGTCTTAAGAAAGACTATTTCTTTTCAACAGAAACCATTTTTTCTAATAGACATATTTGAAGGCAATATGGAGTTGTGGTTAAGCATCTGAGCTTTGGAGGGGGTCAGAGTTGGGTCCATACCTTGATATTCATACACACCTGCTGCGACCTTGAGCAAATTATTTCACCTCTCCAGTCCCCTGCTGCCTTCCTTATCTGTAAAATAAACCTGTCAATATTTCCTGCTCAATGGGTTGTGTTACAAATTAAATACAATATTATATGTAAAACATTTGGCACATGGCAAGAAATCAGTTAATATTATGAATTATTAGTATTACTATTTTTATAATAAAAGACAAAGTAAGTATCAAAATGTATAAAATTTATAAAACACTAGACAAGTGAAACTAGGTCAAAAAGTAAGAGCTGTGTTAAATTTTACTAGTTTAAATTCCTCTTTTTAAAAGGCAAAACACAAAAGAGAGACCTAGGCAGAAAGAATCAATATTCAGCAATAAGAAAGCCTGCAAAAAACATAATTCAGAATGATTAAAATTAAAAGAATGGAAATTATTTATTAGTTATATATAAACCAAACTAAATAAAAAAGTAGAAATATTTATTTCAGATAAGTTAATATTAGAGGATAAAAATATTAAATTTTATATTGACTAACAGCATCATTATGTTCCAAGCACCATAGTATCAAAACACAAAGCAAAAGAGTATTAGAACTCAAGAATCTGACTAAAGCACAATTGTTAATGGTTACTCATTCTTTCAATCTTTCACATGTTAAACAAGAAAAAAAATGAGGACATGGAAAATTAAATAGGTAACTAATTAAATGGAAATAATAAACATACATTTCTTCAGATACATTAATTACACCACTTTTTTTTTTTTTTTTTTTTTTTTTTTTTTTTTTTAGCACTCTCAGTTCCTTTATTTCTACCAATCTCTTAGACTGATTTCTTCACGGAATTGAGTAGTTGTTAGAATGTGGTACAGACAGAGCATTTTGCTTTCCCTCAACTTCTGAATTAATATGATTAATTAATATAGTTAATATTTATTGTTATTCTGCCAGTTAAAAATTGAAGATAAAGTTTTTATGTGCTAGGCATTGAACTGTTTACATAGATTGCCTTATGCCTATTATGTTAATATGTTCTTGTTTTTTGTTTTTGTTTTGTTTTGTTTTGTTTTTTATTATACTTTACGTTCTAGAGTACATGTGCACAACGTGCAGGTTTGTTACATATGTATACTTGTGCCATGTTGGTGTGCTGCACCCATCAACTCGTCAGCACCCATCAACTCGTCATTTACATCAGGTATAACTCCCAGTGCCATCCCTCCCCCCTACCCCCTCCTCATAATAAGCCCCGGTATGTGATGTTCCCCTTCCAGAGTCCAAGTGATCTCATTGTTCAATTCCCACCTATGAGTGAGAACATGCGGAATTACACCACATTTTAATGTAACGTGTACAAAAACTTTCCAAATAATAGAGCCAAAGAAAGGCCTAAAACATTTCACCATTGCAGTAATTGTATGGATTGCATAGTTTGATAACAATGGAATACAAAAAAATATTAACAGAAATGTGAACAAAATATTCTTAACCACTTAAAATTTTGAAAGTTCTCCTAAATTTTGAAAGTTCTCCTAAATCCTTAAAATTCTGAAAGTTCTCCTAGAGAAAAACATAATTAATATATACATACTATTTGTAAAATAAAGGAAAATGAAATCATTGCTTCTAAAACTAATAGAATTTTTTTCCATTCTATGTTCTAGTGACTGCTACATTTCTGTACACTGATGTCTTAATTGAACAATTTTACTGACTTTTCATATTAATTCCAATAATTTTCTCTGTAATTCTCATTCCATTCTATAGAATTTTTAAAAATATAATTAATTCATTTGTAAATATTGAGGATTTTCTCTCTCCCTTTTCAATAGATTTATATTTTGTTTTTATTTCTTATTTACTCCACTGGTTAAAAGTTAAACTATGCTAAATAGTGAGAGTGATAACAGGCATCTTTGTATTATTCCTGGTTTTAATAAAATTGATTCTAGTGTGTTTACTCATTTGATATGATGTTGTCAATCTTATCATATGTAAAGAAAACTATCCTCTAAAAAGTTCTGGCTGGGCATGGTGGCTCATGCCTGTAATCTCGACACTTTGGGAGGCTAGGGCTGTGTCCAGCCTGGGAGATCACTTGAGTGCAAGAGTTTGAGACCAGCTTGGGCAACATAAGGAAGAACAACCTCCAGCTCTAATTAAATAAGTAAATAAAAACAAATTAATTAAGTGTTCTAATTAATGTTTTTTATTTAATCACTGACAGAAGTTAAATTTTAGCAAATGCCATTTTCCAACTAAGGAGATGATCAAGTATACTTTTCCCTTTTGTACTACTCACAATAATTATTTTGTTGATTTATTTCCTAACTTTACTAGGTTAAACTTACTTGATCGTGGTAAATTATTTCCATAATATACTGTTACATTTTATTTTCTATGATTTCACTTTCTTAATGCATCTGTGTTCAGAGTAGAATTTTGATGAGGATTATACTGAATCTATAGATCAATTTGGGGAGAATTGCCACCTTAGTAATATTAACACATCATTTTTTTGCTTGTGAACATCCAAGACAGTCAACTGACAGCATTTTCAACAGGTCCCCAATCTGTTCTGGTACACTATCGATATACAAATTAGCACCTTTCATGTTTCTCAAAAATAACTGTAGGGAAGTAAAATGAATGAAAGTGAGAGTGTATATAAAATATGTAGGAATAACTTTAATTTTAAAAGTGTAAAATCTATATAAGCAAAACAATAAAAATCCACTATGATAGAGAGAAAGAACACAATTGGAAGGATCTCTCATACATAAGCAGTAGAGTCAAACCTGAGTTTATGCCTCTAATCAGTGATGGGGATTTTGAAAATTATTCCTCTTGGCCTCATTTTTTAAGTAAATATCATAAAAGAACCTATTCTATATGTCTATTTTGGAAATTAAATGAGATATCATTTATGTTGCACTTTTGAGACATCAAAAGTATTCAATAAACACCAAGTACTCTTATGATTATGTTTCTACAAAGATGTATATTTATCTTGAATTAACCTAAATATTCAATCAAAATCCCAAAATTATTTTATCCCAAATATCATTTGACATTTCTTTAAGAAATACAATCAAGCAGAATTGCTAAGGAGTATTTTAAAAAATAAGCGCAATTGGTGAAGAGCAGTTTGTCTCTGTTTAAATGTATTATAAAGCATCAGTAATTCAAAAAATATTGTGCTTATGACAACTGACAGATTGTTGAATCAGAATAGATAGCTTAAAAACAAACTCTAGTATGTGTAAAGATTTTGTTTATGATATGTTATCACAAATCTAAAGGAGAGAAAGAATTATTTGATTAACAATATCTACACAATTAGCTAACTATAGGAGGAGGACATAAAAACAAATTCTCAGCACTCAGAAGAGAAAATATATAAATTTCAGCTGGAACACGGAGATAAATGTGTAAAACAGAAGTATAAAATAAGAAAACATAGTTGCATTATCTTTCTTGTCTGAGACTGTAGACTGACTTGTCAAGTATAAAAGCAACAGATTAAAATTTCATGAAAAAGATTATTTAATTTTTGATATGGTTTGGCTGCATCCCCACCCAAATCTGATTTTGAATTTTAGTTCCCGTAATCCCTACATGTCATGGGAAGGACCTGGTGGGAGGTAATTGAATCATGAGGGTGGTTATCCTCATGCTGTTCTTTCCCTCACTTCAATTGGCACTTCTGTCTCCTGCTGCCACGTGAAGAAGGACGTGTTTGCTTCCCCTTCTGCCATGATTGTAACTTTCCTGAGGCCTCCCTAGCCATGCTAAACTGTGAGCCAATTAAACCTCTTTCCTTTATAAATTACCCAGTCTCAGGTATGTCTTTATTAGCAGTGTGAGAATGGACTAATACAATTTTATTTTGCAAAAATATAAAACTTGTTTGTAACATCAAAACTAAAAGAAAATTATTAACTGGGAGAATTATCACAAATCTACCAAGCAAATAGTTATCACTGTTATTAAATTAACAAACATTGCTTTATTGCAAAAACATTATAACTATAAGAGAAAGTAGAGAACATTAAAAAATTATAGAAATGTAAATCATTAATAAATATATGACAAATGTTCAGCCCCACTGGTAGTCAAAACAATGCAATGTCTAACAACAGCCATCTACCAATTCTTAAATGTCAGGTGCAATCATCTACTTAGGCTCAAACTCCCAGTTTTACAGCCTGAGGAATTCTAATGCAGTCCCCACTACTTCTGCCAACCATATACCTCCCTGTCTCATGGCTCCGTGCTGTCTTTCCACATCTGCACATGCTATCTCATGTGAACCTGGTCACTGACATGGATTGTCTTCCAACCTTGCAGTATCCATTCCCTATTCTTCTACTGACAACAGTCTATTTCCTTTGGGGAGATCAAGCTGTTCTACTCTCCTATAGCGAAAAATATAGCTTGTGATTCAGATAGACCATTCAGAATATTTCTCCCAGGGAATGTAGTTGGGGGAGAAAGAAGATAAATAAGTGAGAAGATATCAGATGATGAGGTGGTTCACAAAGAATGCAAACAAGATAGCAGTCTAGAATCTACCTACAACTACTGTAGGTACAGGGCCCAGGTCACAGTCCTGACAGCTTTGGCAAGCTGGGTCACCACTAGCACAAAAATACGGTTGGCACCTCAGTTCCATTGAAGTCCAACAGGACCTAATTTTAAAAGGTATTCATTAAGTGACCATATCCAGTGTTCATGAAAGCTGATGCTTCTATGTATGATAAACATATTGTTTCTGGCCTTCTGTGATTTTTACATTGAGATTTTTTTTTAAAGTTTAGAGGGGTAGCCTCTTCCTTTCTACCTATATTGTGCAACTGAACTCCATAATTTGTTGCAAGAATTAAAATTGTTACTAAAACAATCTTTATTTTTGCTGTATGGTTCAGAGAGAAATGAATGATTGTCTATTTTGAGTATTAATCTTCAGTTGTTTCCATGGATACCTGATTCACTTAGAAAGGAAGCAATGAAAATAAAGGACTCAGAGGCCAGATAATCTATATTTGGTTCCTCATGGAGGAAAAACCTGAGGCTTGGGGAGGTGAAACTGTAAACTCTCTAACAGTGGGCATGAATTAGTTAAACAATAAAACTCTAGCTGCTGTGTTTGGGAGAGGGGAAAAGTATGTATAATCCTTTTTATAGCTGTTGTAATCACTTCTGAGTTTCTGCTCAAAGGAGGAATCCATTTTCAGATCACACCCCAATCAAAGGGTTGCTTTTCCACTCCTCAGCTCTTATTGTGGAGGAGTGGAAAATAAACACAGTGCCAATCAGACTCAAAAGGAAGAATGGCAGAGGTAGAACCTGCACAGAGACAGAGACGAACAGGACTATCACAAAACAGAGGGAACCCTTGCCTGGAGCAATGCCTTTTCAGAAATGCTTTTTATTGAGTGTCTATATTTAAAATTGGATTTTTAAACAATAATATGCAGAAATCAAGATTTTGGTCTGCAATTTCACATTATGTCAATCATCAAAGAAAAGCACATATGCTGGTGGCTAACCTGGGACAAAAGTATTAAGAGACAGACATGTGAGACTCAGCAGAACCTGAGCGACAAATGAAGAGAAATTGGGACAGGAACAAATAAAGACAGTTTTTTTATTCATGCGTGGCCAAAGGATTTCACTGGCTCTATCTTAAAAAAAGAAAGAAAGAAAGAAAAAGAAAAGTTATACCAAAGTCCCTTTGTATTTTGTTTATACTTTGCTGTGTAGCATTACACTTGTTAACCACCTGATGTTTTGGGTTGAAAATTTCCTGATGATCAAGGCAAAGAGTGAATCATGAATAGTGATTTTTATATGTTAGAGTGAGAGGGATTCTAATCAATAAAAGGAGCCACTTTCCTGACAAAATTTGGTATCAATTTAAGTTGAATATGAGTTGTATAGATATTCGAATATCATAGTGCTACTGACAATGCTGACATGGAAAATACGGCTGATACATGCAGGCATGCAGCCTTCCTAAACTGAATTGGAGAGACTTAGCCAGCCAGTCAGAGGTGACCAGGCAGCCCCGAAGACTTGTCAGAGAGGCCTACTTTGCCATGTGACAGCAAACCAAACAGAACCCGTGCTGCCTTCATAAGAGCAGTGAGTTGGGAAGAGGCTGCACTCACTTTCCCTTCTCAAGTTCATTGATCCAGTAAGTCACTCCATTGCCCAGACAGGAAGTGATATGGTTTGGCTGTGTCCCCACCCAAATTTTGAATTGTAGCTCCCATAACTCCCACTTGTTAAAGGAGGGACCCGGTGGGAGGTGATTGAATCATAAAGGTTTTTCCCATGCTGTTCTCATGATAATGAATAAGTCTCAGGAAATCTGATGCTTTTATAAATGGGAGTGCCCCTGCGCTAGCTCTCTCTTGCCTGCTGCTATGTAAGACATGACTTTGCTTCTCCTTTGCCTTTGGGAAGACTTATCTCCTAAGGCCAGTAAGCTACAAACTTTGAGCTGGTCAATTAGAGTAAAATTGCTCAGGGATCCAAAGTCATGCACTCATGACCTTTGGAACTGGAGACTTCTTGCAAAGATGTCTGGGTCGCATAGAAAGCCCCCCCTTTCTGTGGCTAACTTCTATACATTGCTCAATTCTTGGTTTGTACCACACTTCCTCTGGAAGCTTCCCTAACACCCCCACACCAGGCTAGTGACCCCTTCTCTGTGCTTCCATATTACCCTGTACTTATCTCCATCACAGAACTTACATACTACCCTGTAGTTGTGTTTTTACTATCTTCCTTTCCCAATGGTAGTATGTTCCATGATAGCAAAGACTGTTTTGTGGATAGCTGTATTCCTAGAGTCCAGTAAAGTAAATGCCCCATATTAGGCATCTTAATAAACACATGAATGAAAGAACAAACGAACTATACCACTGAGTTTCAGCTCTTTCGACACTGGAGTACACAGTAGGTCAACAGAAAAATCAAATAAGTAACTCATCATTGCTACAGAAAGAAATCTGGAATGAGATGCCTTCTCTTTATTCATCATAAATTTATATTTCTACTAAGATAGGAATTGGATGGTTGACATTGCCACCACTCAGCATGCAGCACCTCGTTAGCTAGAGTTCACTCCAGGCCACCCAGCAGGTGGCTGGCCATCCCACAGCCACTCTTCATGGTCAGTCACCTTTGGCTTCTATGCTGATGCATTGTCCACAGCTGGAGCTCAGGCAATAGGCCTGATTGCCTCTCCATATCACTAGTCTTAGCACCCAATTCCAAAGCAAAGTGTCTAACAGTGCAAGGTCTAGCGAATGTCAAGCCTGCACAGACTCCATTGTGCGCTCTTCCTAGAAGTTGCCTCCAACCAGCTGTGTAGCCACAGGGCACAAACTAAAACACAAACAGGAGTTTGAAGGTCCCAGGACATTAGGGGCTGCAGTGATTTTGTAAATTGTAAGTTCTGAAGTTGGAAAAGTTCCTTAAGTGGGCCCCAGTGGAGATGGCTGGATGGAGTGAACAGCCAAGAGAAGGGCTCCTGCAAGAGTCAGGAACTAAAGTCAGATGGGAATTCATCAGTGTATCTGCACCAACTTTCTCCTGTAAACAGTTGCATACCCATTGTTTTTCCCTAGAGAAGAGTTTGGTCCGGAATACATTGCAATCCAGGTTGGAATTTTGTAAAGAATTTTAAAATCCTAGTAATAATTCCATATGAGATTTTCACAAGCATACTTAAAGGTTCTTCCTTATCAAACTTTAAAGACTGGCATTAGCATTTTAATTTCTGAAAGATGTATTACATCATCCTTATCACTAAACAAACATCAACAGTTAGAAATGAAAACAGTACATTTTTGAGATTCACCCCCTTTTCATATCAACAACAAAAAACTCAACAAAGAGCCATTTTTCCTGAGCAGTTTCAAGATCCCCTCAACACCAACCGCATCTGAAAGTCATGACTTGCCTCGGAGGTACTCTGGAGAGGCTGTCAATGGGATGCCTTATTTGGGTCTAAACAAACTCAACTTTTGGTCCAGGCAAACCCCACCCTTGATTATAAACAATGCTGGCACTCTCTGACCAGTATTTGCAGATGCATGGGGGCAAGCAAAGGAAAAACCTGCCAGTGATGAACTGGGGGCATTGCATAAGGGCATGCTTACTGGAAAGCATATCTAAGAACTCACTCCAGGCCTCTCCTCCTCCAGAAAGCCTTTCTGGACTACAGCCCACAGTGGTCTCTCCCCAGGGAACTTCAATTTTTTTATTACCCACATATCAAATGCTCATAGAAACACAGAAGTCAGAGCTGGAAGGGATCTTTAGACATATAGACCATGGTCCCCAGATCATTATCCACAAGCAATGGAACCTACAGAAATACTTTCTTTAGACTGCATACTTTTTAAGAAGATATTTAGTTATCAGTTAGAACTAGGAAAATTTCACATTAAAAAGCAATCTAGAATTCCTGCTTTCTTGAGAAATAAATCGTTTTTGCAATGCCAGTCATGCTGGTCATTAAACTACTGACTCTTAATGTCAAGCCCACCCTTTCTTACACTGGTCTGTGAGGCAGATGCTGGAACTCTGCAAACATTTCTCTTTTGCCATCTGATTCTCTGTTGGGTTCTGCTAATAAGCAGCATTGCAGAGACAGTCTGAAATGTAGAGGAGAAAGAAAGGACACATAGCTTCCTGTGTCTCTCCTCTTCGTCATTGTCACCCAAGCAAAAGTTCTTTACCCTGATAGAGTAGTGATTCCCATTTGTGGTTTTTCCACATGCCCCCAAATCAGCTTAGTTACTCCCCCTCACTGAGATTCAAGCACCAGCCATCCCACTCACCTCCCTGGAGATCTGGGTTTCTGCAACATGGGGCCTCTGCTCCAAGCTTTTAAGTTAGTGCTGTCCAACAGAAGTATAACGAGAGCTACAAATGAAAGTCACCTATGTAATTTTAAATTTTCTAGGAGCCATTTTTCAAAAGGCACAAAGAAACAGAGGAAATTAATTTTAACCATAAATTTTACTTAATTCAACTTATCCAAAATACTATTATTCCAACATGTAATTAATATTTAAAACTTTTAATGAACTATTTTACATTGCTTTTTTACACACTAGGACTTTGAATGTGTATTTCACACTTACAGCAGTACTTCCCTATTCAGGCTGACTGCTTTTCAGGTTCTCAGTGGCCACATGGGGCTGGTGGCCTCTGTACTGGAATTGGCAGCACTAGGCACCTAGAACCACATTCTCTCTTTCTTGTTGCTCCAGCCACTAGCAGTGTAGCAGCATCCTGCAGTTACCAGCTGAGTATTACCTTAGTGTGTTCCTTAAGCCTTTCAGTCCATCAATCTGTTTAATTATTCCTGGTAATAATTCTCCACTTTGAAATGATTGACGTGTTTCAGTTTTCCCAATAGACTTGATCAATACAGTTTGTACTAATAATTGCTGAATAGTAATTGGCTCCTCTGATGTGTCCAGAGCTCATCCTTTAACACCAGATCCCACGACACCCCAGTTCTGATGCTAGAGAGCAAATGGGTTGTTATTTGCCACTCTGTTTCTGGGAGAATTATGAAGAAAGTGATTATCCCAATATCCTTGCTTTGAAACATTGAAAAGGTTTAAAAAGAACTGATTATGTAACAAAAATAATGTAGGTGGCCATATTGTTTTTGCAAGAAGTCCAGACTATTCCTATAGTTTAATCTTCACTCAATCACATTGTCTCCCTGGCTGTCTGTGGATACTTGGGCCACAGAGATTGCCCTGGTTCCAAACTGTTGGTTATGAGCTCTCAGAGGATGGGATTGTCATCCCAGGGACAGCCACTAAGTCCTCCTGACTCAGACCTCACTGTTAAAACAGAGTTGTTGTTGGCCATGTCCTAGGCAAGGCTGAGAATAGGTAATGGTAACCATGATTATGATTTAGACTTTACAAAATACCTTTGTGTACATAATTTCGTTAGCTGGATATATGCATGGTGCATTCCTGTGTGCAACCTGAAATGCGGACAACCTTGCTGCCCACTTCATACCCTCAGTCTGCCATACTCCCTGCCTTTGCAAAACAAACTGCCCTGAGCAGTGATTTGGAGTAAGGACTCTGAAAACACAATACCTGGAGTGTAATTCAAATCTACCATCTCTAGCTGTGGGGCAAGATACTTAACTTCCTCTCTCTGCCTCCATATCCATATTCAAAAAATGGGACCATAAAGGCATTGACCTTATTGGGTTGGTGTGATGATTAAGTGTGTTAATGCATGATCATATGTGTTAATTTACTGTGTGCTTAGTATACAGTCAATTCTCAATAAACATTCAGTAATACCATTGTCATCATCATCACCATCATCACCACCACTTTCTTGCCTGATTATGCCAGCAGAAGAGGATCCAGATTAAGAGCTTAAATTTGAATTTTTAAATTCAAAGTAATGTTCAAATCTTGGTTCCTCCACTTCCCAGCTGTATTATCTTAGGCAAATTACTTAACCTCTCTAAATCTCAGTTTCCTCATCTAAAAAATCACAATATATGCCTCAAAGAGGATTTCTGGAGGAAAAAATGAGGTATACATGAGTGTAGTATTGGGCACAGGATAAAGGCTAAAAAGAATGCCTGTTGTTGTTGTCAACATAATCACCGCCATCATCATAATCACCATCATCTTCCCTCATGGTAAAATACAAGTATGGGAGAATGTTTCATCTGTTTAGTGTCACTGCATTTGAGGTCTGGGGAGCCTACACAAATTAGTATGATATTCCTACTAAACCATGAACCACTGCCCAAATCACTCCACCATCTTCATAAGTAAATTAAGATATTTGGACAAAATTCTAAAGCTCTTTCTAGCTTTAAAATGTTTTATTCTCTAAGTCGTTATACATTCCCATTAATTAATTTGTTAGGTAAGTTTCAGATATACAAAGAGGCTCTAATGGGACAGAACACAGGAAGAGTAAGTTTGGGTGATAGGAAAAAGGCAGAAGGAATGATGAAAATATAAATGGATACATGGAAGGATAGAGATAGATAGATTCATACACACATAAATAGTGATAGATAGATAGATAGATAGATAGATAGATAGATACATACATACATACATACATACATACATACATACATACATACATAAATATATAGATAGATACATAGCTAAATGGCTAAACCTAGCAGGTTCAAGTTTCATCTGGAAGAACAGAATCCTGGGAGGAAGGTTCCGTAATGGGAAACACAGAAACTACAAATTTATTGGGCACCTTACTCCACAGGTCAATTAGAACTTGCTATTTTATGTAATTATTTTTCCTATATTACAGTTGAATCCAGAGATTAAGTACCCAAAGCCACAGCACTTGTAAGCAGCAGAACCTGGACATGAACCAAGAAATATTGAACTTCAAAGCTCAAGTTCTATTTCTAAACAGCTGAGTCTGCCAGTTCAACATGAACCTGTCTGGAAAGGCAGCCACAAACCTGAATCCTTAATTAGAAAAGCAAATATGAAATAAGAAATGGTGCTCAGTTAATTTCATAGGAAGCTCTCTCCCCTTCCAAGTGTGGGTGAAATGAACTGAAATGAAACTGTCACTTTGAAAATAAAATCTCCACCTTGCAGCCAGATGAGTCTATGTGCAATATACTTGTGATTGGCCCTTTGGAAATTTAAGCTGGGTCAGGCAGTGCTGACCTCCTTAACCAATTTTAAATCCAGGCAATATTTAAAACATTTCACTCTCAAGAAACAATCTTCTTCATAAAGCAATTAAAGAAAATGAACAAGAACCAGGACCCCTTTTCTCGGAATAAAAGATAAAATTGCTTGTCCTACATTTTCACTACTTGTTTACTCAAGGTTTTTCCCACAACAAACAGAGTTCACACTACAGAGAATTCTCTAGCATCCAAGTTAATCAACTGCTTTGCTCCACAGAAACCTTCTCTGCTCAAGCTAATCCTCTCATCAGCTAGACAAATAATATCTTAGACCTTTCTAAAAGTGGTCCAATTGGCTTTACTGTTATAAGCTTGTTACTTTCATTACCACCATTGTACATTTTGATACTCAGACCTCAAAAACAGCCCACCCGGCTAAGGTCAGGCCTAAAGTCAGAAAACCTTGGGGAAGGAAAATTTCCGTGAAAGTTCAAATGGCTGGCCCAGAACATCTAACAGTATCAGAAACTAGGCGGAGAGAGACCAGTTGAGGTTATTATAGTTTCATGGTGATTGAGACGAAAGCAAGAAAGTGGCTGCCCAGTCATCAGCTGGTGACAATGTCCATGACAGAATCAGGATCCAGTGCCCCTCTTTCATAGGCTACTTCTTCAGGCTGTTGTGTTCTGTTCCATCAATGCACCAGCACACATGATGTGCAATTCTCCACCCTCCCACAGTGCCTTGTTCTCCAACCCATGCCAATGCGTGCCATGTGATATTCACAACTCTGAGAGATGGGCATTGCTATGGGTTCAATGGTGTCCTCCAAAATGCTGTTCCACTTCTAATCCCCAGTACCGGTGAGTGTGACCTGATTTTGAAATACAGCACTCACAACACTTCTGACACAAAATCTGTGTGGTTTTCACACCACGACATTCTCTAATTCTATGCAGACACCAACTGGGTGCCCTCTAATTTAATTCCACTCTGACACCAACTACCCAGAGTCAGTCTACTAGGGCTCTGTCCCACAAGACTGCTCCTCACTTTAGATACTAATTGCAAACAGTGGGCTCCCAGTTTACCCACATTTCTCTATGACTTGGCTGCAAATCAGGGGCTCCCAGGATCTCTCCACCTCAGGTATAATAATTTGCCAAAACAACTCACAAAATTCAGAGAAATACTTTGATTACTATTACTGGTTTATTATGAAGGAAATCATAAAGAATACAAATTAACGGTCAGATGAAAACATACATAGGGCAGGGTTCTGAAGGGTTCCAAGCACAGGGGGGCTTCTGTCCCTGTGGAGTTTTGAGTGAGCCACCTGCTGGCACAGAGATGTGTTAACCAACCCAGGAGCTCTTTGAACCCCATCCTCTAGGGCTGTTAACTTTAAAAATCAAAAAATTTATACATTTGGAAAAAGAAACTTTATTTATTTTAAATAGTTATAGCCTGTAAGATGGCCATCCCGCAGGCTGGGAAGTGTGCTTCAGGCAAAAGTCAGAGACAGGTATTGAAGGAGAAGGTTGAGGTTGGAGCTTTAGCTGAAAAGGTGCTTAACACACATACTCAATGGGTTATAGGAGGAGCTGTGAATATTCATGAAGGTGGTCCTGAGGCATGAGCATTGAAGAAACATGCATGTTACATACAACCCGTGTTCACTTTGAGGTGAAGACTTAACACTTAAATGTACTGCAGTTAGGCCCTATACGTTGAGGTGTTTTCAGGAAGTGACGGCACTTCAGTTCTCAGCCTCTATAAATCAGTCACAACCAGGTCTTGGCCAGTGGTCTTCTTACCAGGAGAAAGGGATTGAAATCAGTCTCTTGTCTAATCAAAGTTGTAGTTATGGCTTGTGGAACAGGGGAGTCAGTCAGCATCTCGTGGTGAGCTACAAATTGTTTTAATATTGCTTATCTTGAAGCCAGTGTTTGTTTCACTGCTAGAGAAAAAGAAAACCTTGTGCCAATTAGAATATAGTTTATTCTTTAAGTATAGAGGTGCATGACTTTTTTTTTCTTTGAGATAAAGTCTTACTCTGAAACCCACCCTACAGTGTGGTGGCACGATCATGACTTACTACAGCCTCAACCTCCTGGGCTCAAAGGATCCTCTTGCTTCAGCCTCCTGAGGTTGAGTGGGACCTCAAGCAAACACCACCACATCTGGATCTTTTTTTTTTTTTTTTTTTTTTTTGTATTTTTTGTAGAGGTGAGGTTTTGTCATATTGCCCAGGCTGGGTCTAGAACTCCTGGGCTTAGGTGATTCACCCACTTGGCCTCCCAAAGTGATGGGATTACAGGCATGAGCCACTGCTCCCAAAGTGATGGGATTACAGGCATGAGCCACTGCACTGCACAGGCATCACCAGCTGATGACTGGGCAGCCACTTTCTTGCTTTCGTCTCAATCACCATGAAACTATAATAACCTCAACTGGCCTCTCTCCGCCTAGTTTCTGATACTGTTAGATGTTCTGGGCCAGTTAAGGGTCATGACTTAACCCTTGCCTGGCATGATCATACGTCCTATTTATAATTTGGTAACTTAGTGTCACAGAGTTTGTTCTACTGGTCTTATGATCTCTATTTTAACATTAACGCTGGTCAGTTGTGCCTAACCTGCAAAAAGAAGGAACTGTAACAAGGCGTGTCTGACCTCCTAATCCCGTCATGGCCAGGAACTCAGTTTTTAAGGTTTCTCTGGGGTCCCATTGGCCAAGAGGGGCTCTGTTCAGTTGGTGGAGGGGCTTAGGATTTGATTTTCAGTTTACAGCTCCAAGACCAAATATAACAAAGATGCTCCTATCACTGCTATCACTCAGGAAATTACAAGAATTTTAGGAGCTCTGTGTCAAAAAACAAGGGCAGGGATCAAATCTATATTTCTTGTTATATCACAGGTCCTTTGCGGATGATTGCATTACAATGAGGTCATTAGGGTGGGTCCTAATTCGATAAGACTGCATCCTTATGAAAAGGAGTTTGGGCACAGAGCCAGGCACATACAGAGGAAAGACGTGAAAACAGAGCCAAGGAACGCCTGCAGCTACCAGAAGCTTGGAGAGACCTGGAGCAGATCCCACCTCAGAGCCCTCAGAAGGATCCAATCCTGCTTTGGAACCAATATCTTGATTTTTGACTTCTGGCCTCTGGAACTATGGGACAATACGCGTCTTCTATTTAAGCCACCCAGGTGGTGGTACTTTTTTATGAAAGCCCTAGGAAACTAATATAGGGATACATGGTGTTTTTTAGTTGAACAAACTGAAGTCTAGACCTTCTGTGATTTTCCCAGCTTGTAGTTAATGTAATTAGGTCCAGAAATAATAAGATCTTCTGGCTCCCATATGAGTTTCATGATAATGGAAGAAGAACTAAAAATAGTCCAGGTGATTGGACAGGGCCCTAAATCTAAGACGCCCTGGTTTCCAAATTGTTTCACTCCATTGTCTGCCAAAAGACAAACAAACAAAGATTAAACTTGTTTGTCTGCTCTGCAAGCATCTTTGGGATGTGGCCCTTGCCATCCTTTAGGAGAATTACCTCCTGGCCTACCAGACTTGAATGCTATACTCTAGCCCAGGGTTTGCCAGAACATATGTATCAGGTAAGATTGTATGATGCTGCATGTAACGAACACTCATCTATAATGGCTTAACTGCAGGTGAGGCTACAGTACTTGTAAAACGAAGGCAACAGGGACCAGGCTTCGTCTAGCTTTCTGCTCTGCCACTCAGCATATTCCCTTCATCCTCATAGGCTAGAGGTGGCTGCCACACTTCCAGGGACCAAATCCATGCTTCAGAAAAGAAGAAAAAGGAGAAAGGGACAGGATGATGAAAATGCAAAAGACACCTGCCAACTAAATCTTATTTCATAAGAAAAATAACATCCTTCCCTAAAGTACCATCCGGTAAACTTAGATTTTATTGGCCAGAATTCGGTCACACAGGCAACTCAACAGATGCCTGCAAAGGAGTTTGGAGAGGCGAGCATTTTTAAATTGGGCACAGTGCTTCCTCAAACAAAATGTATTTCTATTAGTATAAAGCAGGGAAGAAGAAATATGTCATAGTCTACTAGCACTGTCAGAGACAACACAGGGAACATAAAATTGGTGGCGCATAAAAAACTATTTTTTACACCTATAATAGTTAAACGTGTATTCTAATATGTATTCAAAAAACGATTAAGATATCAGGCTTGAGATTTTACAAAAATTTTTGTTGCAATGATATTAAGGTTGGGAGCAGAGCAAGAAGGTAAATTGATTTAAATAAGATGATAAGTAAAATTGTACTGCTGGTTTGAAAAGACAACACAAGATGCTTAAATCACTAAAACTTGGGATATGCTGGGATTAACCCATTGTATTTCCAAAAACATGTTTGACCACTTTAATTCTCTGTGCCTTTGCATATGCATATGTCATCCTGAAATTACCTTCCCTGAGCTTTTCTTCCTGGACAAATCCTAAATGCCTACAAAACTCTTCCTAAAGGTCACTTCCTTTGTGATGTATTCCTAAAGGTCTCCAGTTAATTATCACCTCCTCTAAGTTTCCTCCAGCACTTGGCATATATACCTGTATCTGCCTTTATCTCCTTGTATAAGTCAGCATTGTCTATAATAATGCTTTATCACAAACAATCTCCAGAGCTTAAAGGTGTACAAATACAAATAACTATTTCTCACTCATGTTGTACCTGTGGATTTGATACTATAGCCCTGCCAGACTGTGGTTGAGTTTGGGGTCTGATCCACAACTTTTCTCAATTTAAGTGTCAAGGCTGAAGGAGAGTCTTTACTTTCCACCTGCAATCATAAATGTGAAGTTCTCATGGTAGAGAGCAGAAATCTGAGAGAAAATTTAGAGAAAATTTGAAATACCTCTTAAAACTTCTGCTTGGAGCTACCAACCCATCTTTTTCACCCACAATTGCATAGACTAAAGCAGGTCACATCACTAACTCTAAAGTCAAGCAGTCTCCCTCTTTGTGGGGGAGGGAGAGTAGATATGTGCTGGATAATAATACAAACATCCCTACTCCCAATGTTATAATTATTTATACCCCTGTCTCATCACTAGACTGCTCTTCCATGGCAGAGACTAGGTCTAGTGGACATTTGTCATGACTTTCAAAGAATCTTAACCCAAGTTAAAAATCCTAAAACTCACTTTACCAGGTTCCCTTGCAGCTAGAATAGCTAGGCATGTGACTTGGTCTCCCCCAATCAGATGAACTCGTGGGAGCCTTATGTTCAGATATTGTGTCCCAAAGCAGGGAACAATGCTGAATCCATTTCCAACAAGATGCATGTCTGCCTAAGCTAGCTACAATAGATTCTGCTGTCTGCAACTATGAGCCTGACTGATACGCTAGGTCTTACCACAATGCCCAGTACAGAGTAGGTGCTATAGGTTTGCTGGAAGAAATTAATATGATTGAAAATCACTAACTTATTCAAGCACTTACTGTACACCAGATGCCATTCTAAAAGATATATTAGTTAATTTTTTATCCAATCTTCACCACAACACTTTGAGGTAGATGCTATTTTTGTTCCCATTGTACAGAGCAAGACACTGCAGCATAGAGAAGTTAAGAATGAATAATGATCAAATCAATGAATGCTGATCAATAGTTCTTCTAAGAGACATTGTTTCTTTAGTACTGCCTGAATGAAAAATGTGATCACCACAACTTCTCAGGTCTCTAACTAGTCAAGACCTCCATTTCTGAAGAGCTACATGGAATCTCATGGTATTTTTGTGTGTGTGTGTCAACCCATTTAGGAAACATTTAGCAAACACTCAATTTGATTCAATCACTTAACACTTATTATATTCTCCTCCAGTTCTCATTTCATCATATAAAATTATATTCTCCTTGAATGATCTCTGGGAGATTGAAGGACTAAAAAAGCTTTTAAGAACAGTGTTTCGGTAGTTCCACCAGCCTCTTTAGGAAAATGGCTCTGAGATAACTCAGGTGTTATTTTTAAATTGTTGCTTAGTGAATTAACTCTTCAGCACCTTTCAAAGATAAGAAGTATTATCAATTCCACTTTGCTAATCTTCTGTTCCAAGATCAAATACCCAGAATACAGGTGGAGTGAATTCTGAAATATGCTGGCAGATTATAATTGAGAAATTTTTCTGCTGCATCTTTTAAAATTATTTCAGCTCATTTTACTGATGTAGGGTAGATGTCAGCAGAAAATGGAAAGTGAGATACAAAGAAGTTTACAATCTGGATAATTTGTATTGATAGACTTCTGTGCAAGGCTGTTTCTCCCCAAAAGGCATTTACATGAAGAAAACTGAATCTTCTCTTCTGTGGGCCCTGGTTTTGAGTCTGCTCCTTGCTATTTTTTGTTCATTAGGAAGGAAGCAAGCTAGCAAAGGTAAGGGCCAAGTGAGAGTCCACAGTGAGTGGTATTGTGTAGGAAACATAATCTCAATTTTCACAATGACCATTATGGACCCAATTGAAAGGGGATGAAGCTGAGGATCATAGTCATTAAATGACTAGGGCTAGTAAACAGCAGATTTGAGATTTGAACTTCTAGTGCAGTGTTCATTGTATTAGACCACGTGGTTCTGAGCCCAGACATATCAGTGCAACTGAAAGACATCTGCACTTTGAAACTGAAGGATGAAAATTCTTGTAAGCACAAAGAGATAAAGCAAAAGGCGGAATCAGATGCAAAGGGGTCTCCTCTGAGCATGTTGGCCTACAGGTAGGGCATAGGCAACTTCCTACTTAGGCTGCATGTAAGACCAGCTCTACATGCTTTGTGAACTACTGTGAGATGCTCTTTTGAGCTTAGAGTGTTTCATTCAAGAAAATAATTCATTCAGAGATGACAAAATCTGAAACCAAATCAACTTCTGTGCCTGTTGCAGGATTTCTTCAAGCTCTGGCATAAATGGCATCTCCTTCAAGCCTTCTACCTAATAAAGATAAAAAGGATCTCTGAAAATCAGGGAAGGCTATACCAACCAAAAAAAGTCCAGGACCAGACGGATTCACAGTCGAATTCTACCAGAGGTACAAGGAGGAGATGGTACCATTCCTTCTGAAAGTATTCCAATCAATAGAAAAAGAGGGAATCCTCCCTAACTCATTTTACGAGGCCAACATCATCCTGATACCAAAGCCTGACAGAGATACAACAAAAAAAGAGAATTTTAGACCAATATCCCTGATGAACATCGATGCAAAAATCCTCAATAAAATGCTGGCAAACTGAATCCAGCAGCACATCAAAAAGCTTATCCACCATGATCGAGTGGGCTTCATCCCTGGGATACAAGACTGGTTCAACATATGCAAATCAATAAACATAATCCAGCATATAAACAGAACCAAAGACAAAAAGCACATGATTATCTCAATAGATGCAGAAAAGGCCTTTGAAAAAATTCAACAGTCCTTCATGCTAAAAACTCTCAATAAATTCGGTATTGATGGAATGTATCTCAAAATAATAAGAGCTATTTATGACAAACCCACAGCCAATATCATACTGAATGGGCAAAAACTGGAAGCATTCCCTTTGAAAACTGGCACAAGACAGGGATGTCCTCTCTCACCACTCCTATTCAACATAGTGGTGGAAGTTCTGGCTAGGGCAATCAGGCAAGAGAAAGAAATAAAGGGTATTCAGTTAGGAAAAGAAGAAGTCAAATTGTCTCTGTTTGCAGATGACATGATTGTATATTTAGAAAACCCCATCGTCTCAGCCCCAAATCTCCTTAAGCTGATAAGCAACTTCAGCAAAGTCTCAGGATACAAAATCAATGTGCAAAAATCACATTCTTATACATCAGTAACAGACAGAGAGCCAAATCATGAATGAACTCCCATTCACAATAGCTTCAAAGAGAATCAAATACCTAGGAATCCAACTTACAAGGGATGTAAAGGACCTCTTCAAGGAGAACTACAAACCACTGCTCAATGAAATAAAAGAGGACACAAACAAATGGAAGAACATACCATGCTCATGGATAGGAAGAATCAATATTGTGAAAATGGCCATACTGCCCAAGGTAATTTATAGATTCAATGCCATCCCCATTAAGCTACCAATGACTTTCTTCACAGAATTGGAAAAAACTGCTTTAAAGTTCGTATGGAACCAAAAAATATCCCACATTGCCAAGACAATCCTAAGCCAAAAGAACAAAGCTGGAGGCATCACGCTCCCAGACTTCAAACTATACTACAAGGCTACAGTAACCAAAATAGCATCGTACTGGTACCAAAACAGAGATATAGACCAATGGAACAGAACAGAGGCCTCAGAAATAATACCACACATCTACAACCATCTGATCTTTGACAAACCTGACAAAAACAAGAAATGGGGAAAGGATTCCCCATTTAATAAATGGTGCTGCGAAAACTGCTTAGCCATATGTAGAAAGCTGAAACTGGATCCTTTCTTTACTCCTTATATGAAAATTAATTCAAGATGAATTAGAGACTTAAATGTTAGACCTAACATCATAAAAACCCTAGAAGAAAACCTAGGTAATACCATTCAGGACATAGGCACGGGCAAGGACTTCACATCTAAAACACCAAAAGCAATGGCAACAAAAGCCAAAATTGACAAATGGTATCTAATTAAACTAAAGAGCTTCTGCACAGCAAAAGAAACTACCATCAGAGTGAACAGGCAACCTACAGAATGGGAGAAAATTTTTGCAATCTACTCATCTGACAAAGGGCTAATATCCAGAACCTACAAAGAACTCAAACAAATTTACAAGAAAAAAACAACCCCGCTTTTAGATTTAACATTTTTATGATTCCATTGTATCTCCTTCTTGTCTTATTAGCTTTAGCTCTTTGTTGTGTTAGTATAGTGGTTGCTTTAGGGTTGATAGTATGCATCTTTAAATTACCACTGTCTAGTTTAAATAATATTATAAAAGTTCATTTATAACATGAAAAACTTACACTAGTATACCTCTATCTTTCTGACAACCTTTATGCTGTGGAATTTTTACATTTTACTTTTCCACGGTGTCAGAAATTATACACTGCCTTGTTACTATTTTTGTTTGAACAATAAATTTTGTTTTCTTAAAGTTTTTATTTTTAGATAATTGTAGACTGTAAGAAATAATACAGAGATTCCATGTACTTTTAACAAGTTCCCCCTAGTGGTAATATTTTGCAAAACTATAGTACAATATCACCACTGTAATATAGACATTTATACGAGGGAATTTCAAAAATTTCATGGAAAAATTGAATTAAAAGATAAAATAAAAAATATAAACTTTATTTCTCAATATAAGATCCATCAAGTTCAATACACTTTTGTAAGAAATGATATCAGCCATTTAGTATAGCCCTAAAGAACTGAGGGTCCTGGGAATGTAACCATGTCAATGCCATCTTTGTTTAAATTATTAGCTGAAAAATCAGTGCCCTTTATAAATGTTTTAAGATTAAGAAAATAAAAAATAAAAGAATAACCCAAATCATTTACCTGTAAGGTGAATGTCTAATGATTTTCCACTGAAACTCTCACAAAATTGCCCTAGTTTGATGAGAGGAATGAGCAGGAACATTGTCGTGGTGGAGAAGAACTCTTTGGTGAAGTTTCCCTGCTTCTGCTAAAGCTATGACTAACTTTCAAAACACTCTCATAATAAGCAAATATTATCATTCGTTGGCCTTTCAGAAAGCCAACAAGCAAAGTACCTTGAACATCCCAAAAAAACTAATGCCATGACCTTTGCTCTTGCCCAGTTAGCATTTGCATTGACTGGGCTACTTCTAACTCTTGGTAGCCATTGCTTTGATTGTGCTTTGTCTTCAGGATTGTACTGGTAAAGCCATGTTTCATATCTTGTTATAATTTTGTTTCATCTCTTGTTACAATTCTTCAAAGAAAGGTTTCAGAATCTTAATCCTACTTGTTTACAATTTCCAAAATTTCCATTGAAAGCTCTGCTCTTATCTATAGCTTACTTGGACACAGTGGTTTTGGCACCCATTGGGTGGAAAGATTGCTCAACTTTAATTTTTCAGTCAGATTAGTGTAAGCTAAACCAATTGAGATGTCTATGATGTTGGCCCTTGTTTCTGCTGTTGATTTCTGGTCCTCTTCAGTTAGAACACAAAAAAGATGACTTTTTTTCTCGCAAATTGATGTGGGTGATCTGCCACTGTAGACTTCATTTTCAACATTGTCTTGTCTGCTGTGGACTTTATCTTCAACATTGTCTCATCTTTTCTTAAAACAAGTTTCCCATTTGTAAACTGTTATCATTTTCCCACTGCCTAAGGGATTTCCTTTAAATATTTCCCATAGTGTTGGCATCCTGGTGATAACTTCTTTTAGCATTTGAATATCTAAAAAAGTCTTTACTTTGCCTTTGTTTTCTACAATTTTTTTCTGAATGTAAAATTCTAGGTTAACAGATTTTTTGAGGAGTTAGTATTGAAAACTTGTTGCTTCACTGTCTTCTTACTTGCAGTCTTTCTTCAGAAGTTTGTCATTCTTTTCTTCATTCCTCTAAACATAAAGTATCTTTTTTTGTATGGATATTTTTAAGATTTTCCCTTTATCTATGGTTGTGAGCAATTTGACAATGGTACATCTTGGTGCTGTTTTCTTCAGAATTTTTGGGCTTTGGGTTCATTGAGGTTCTTGGATCTGTGGATTTACAGTTTTCACTCAAATTTGTACATTTTCCAGCCATTATTTCTTTAACTATTTGATGTATTTATCTTTCTTTTCTTTCCTTCAGGACTAATTACACATATATTAGGCCATGGGAAGTTGTAGCATGGTTTAATGATGCTCTGTTCATCTTTTTATATTATTATCATTCACCCTTTACTCCATGTTTTATTTTTAAATAGTCTCTATTGCTGTGTCTTCAAGTTCATTAATGTTTAATTCTGCAACATCGAATTTGCCATTAATTCTATCAAGTGCATTTTTTATCTCAGACATTGTAGTTTTTATTTCCAGAATATTGTATTGGGTCTCTTTTATATATTTTATGTCTGTAGTTATTTTTTTTGAACCCATGGAATGCTGTTATAACTGTTTTGATGTTCTTTTCTACTAATTTGACATCTCTATCAGTTCTATTGGTTTTTATGGATTGTCTTTTCTCCTTACCATAGGTCATATTTTTCTGTTTCTTTGCATGTCTCATAAGTTTTTATTAGATGCCATACATCATTAATTTTACCCTGTATGGTGGTGGATGTTTTTATATTTAAATAAATATATGTGAACTTTGTTGCAGGACACAGTTGATTTACTTAAAACAGTTTGATCCTTTCCAGTATTGCTTTGTTTTTCCAGTATTGCTTTTAATGTTTACTAATATATGACGAAAACAATGCTCAGTCTAGGCTTATTTGTTAGCCACTACTAAGGCAAAATCCTTCAATGTACTCCACCCAATGGCCTATGAATCACGAGGTTTCTCCAGTTTGACTTATGGGAACATACAGTATTCTGATCCTCTCTGAGTTCCAGGCACTGATTTCCCTAAACCAAGCTTGTTCAACCCACAGCCCATGGGCACATGCAGCCCAGGATGGCTTTTAATGCAGCCCAATACAAATTTATAAACTTTCTTAAAACATTATGAGATTTTTTTTTTTGCAACTTTTTTTTAGCGCATCAGCTTTCATTTGTGTTGGTGTATTTTACGTGTGGCCTAAGACAATTTTTCTTCCAAGATGGCCTAGGGAAGCCAAAAGATTGGACATCCCTGGCTTAAACCTTTCCAGTGTTTTTTTGTTTGTTTGTTTGTTTTTTCCTCCCCAAGCCTCAGGTACTTTCCTCATAAGTATGCATTGATCAGAATTCTGTTGAATACTTAAGTGGGGGTCCTTCTGCAGTCCTCTGGTTTTCTCTCTGTGTGCAGTTCTCTCCTCTCTGGTATGCTATCTTGTGAACTCTAGCTTCTTTGATCTTCTTAGACTCGAAGCTTCATTACCTCATTTATTCATCTCCTAAACTCCTGAAGTTTGCCAGGCTCTACCTGGGTTCTCTCCCCCTATGTTATGGCCTGGAAACCCCCTCAATTCAATAAGCTGGCGAAGCTGGGCTCACTTTATTGTGTTTTCTGTCTCTTGAAGATCACTGTCATTCTTACTCTAATGTCCAGTTTCCAAAAACCATTGTTTCATGTTCGTTTTTTTTTTTGTTGTTGTTGTTGTTTCAGGCTACAGGGTAAATTTGATCTCTTTTTTCCTGTCTTGGTCAGAAGTAAAGAGCCCTTTTTAAAATCAACGTAAAATTATATGGTACTTAATGTTTTGGGTCCATAATTATTACCTTCTCATTTGGTAAAGTTCCTTTTTCTCCACTATCCAGGCAATATTCAAATATCCTCAATTAACCCCCAATCTTTACATTTAAGTCATTTAGAACAATATCGAATCCAACACAACAAAGTTCATGCTGTTTATTCCTTTAAGTCTCTTTCATTTGTAAGCATTTCCTATTACTTAAAAAAATCTTACTTGTTAAAAAGACTGGACACGTTGTCCTGCAGATTGTTCCAGCTGGTGAATTTGTTTTGTTGTCTCCTAGGGGTATTATTTAGCTGGTTCCTTTATTCTTTGTATTTCCTGTAAACTTGATGTAATTAATATAGGTAATTTTGACTAGAACACACAATGGGTATTGTAGTATACTACATGTTGCATCACATCATATTCACAAATACGTATTCTCTGTTTAACCCACCATTATGGGCTGAAGTGTGAACCCCTACAATTCATGTGTTAAAGTCCTAACCCTTAGTATTTCATAATACTTGGAATATTTGGAGATAAGGTCTTTACAGAAATAATTTAGTTAAAATAAGGTCATTAGGCCCTAATTCCATGTAGCTGATGTCTTTAAAAGAAGAGGAAATTTGAACACAGTTATCTGGACACATAAAGACCATGTGAGGACATGAGGAGAAGGTGGACATCTGAAAGCCAAGGAAAGAGGTCCCAGGAGGAGACAACTGCCGACACCTTGATCTCAGATGTCTGACCTCCAGAACTGAGAAAATAAATTTCTGTTGTTTAAGTCAACCATTTTGTGGTAGTTTGTAGTTTGTTAGGCAGCCCAAGCAAACTAATAAACACCACTACGGAAGTTAAGATTGAATACTACTGAGCTCAATTTTAGTTGTCATTTTTCACCTGCATCCAGAAAGCAACCTATGTGGTGTTTTTTTAACATTATTCCAACATCCAGTTGTTCATGAAATGTTCATCTAATGACTTTAACACCTATGGAAACTTTTCACTCCAAACGATATTGTCAAAAAGGTTTATAAATTAAGGTTTTTAAAAATTCAATCACTTCCTTCCTATTTATTACCTATACATTGAATATTTATATCTTAACCTGATGTTCTTTTATACATTGGAGATTTATATCTTAACTAGGGCTATTTAGTAACACCAAAGCATAGATTCTACCGGAAAAGAAAGATACTTGCTTAATTCTATCCATATAATTACCAATTTTCAAAGTACAGTTTTCTCTCATTCTCTATGGGGGACCGATTCCAAGACCCCTGATAAAACAAAATCGCTGTATGTTCAAGTCCCTTAAAATGACATAGTATTGGCATGTAACCTACACACATCCTCCCATATACTTCAAATCATCTCTAGAATATTGTAATACTTGATATAATGCTGCCACATCACTTAATTTACATGAATTCAATGTAGTACTCATCATTGCAGCAAACAATGTGCTGTTTTTTAAAACTTTGTTGATTTTTTTTTCCAAATAGTTTCAATCTGCAGTTGGTTGAACTCACAGATGCAGAACCCATGAATATAAAGGGCAGACTGTAATCAATTGTTTTAAACTGCCTAAAATGATAAGAAATGGGGGTTTTCTTTTCATTTTCTAAATATTACTATAGACTTGTGGATTTTTATTGACTGAATGTTTAAATCCATTACAATTATTACTGTTTTTATGTTCAAATTCTCATAACATTTTATGACACTTTGTAAGTTGTCTCCTGGGTCTTTTTTACATTACAGTAGTTTTTTTATGTTATAGTAATAAACTTTGAAAGTTTCTTTGCTTTTTAGCACAATGAAAGGCCTTTAGTTCATCTTGTATCATTTTTTGGGGGGTGGTGATTGCCTCAGACCTGAAATTTGCCATTTTTCTAAGAATCTCTAGTTCCTTTCACTGTGGAATTGCATTAATGATCATAATACGGATTCTAGAGGTGCTCATTGCTACCATTTCCATGGTAAGAGCTACAACAAACAATGTATGTACATGTGTGGATGCATGTGTGAATGTTTGTATGAACTCTCTCTCTGTATCTCTCTTTGTAACCATGCATTCTTTTTTAAAATGTCCAACTTTTAAGTTCAGGGGTATATGTGCAGAATATGCCAGTTTATTACATAGGTAAATGTGTGCAATGGTGGTTTGCTGCAGAGACCATCCAATCACCCAGGTATTAAGCCTAGCATCCATTGTCTATTCTTCCTGATGCTCTCCCTCCTCCCATCCCCAACCCTCTGACAGGCTCCAGTGTGTGTTTTCCTCCCCACCCACAAGTTCATGTGTTTTCATCATTCAGCTCCCACTTATGAGTAAGAACATGTGATATTTAGTTTTCTGTTCCTGCATTAGCTTGCTAATAATGGCCTCCAGCTCCCTCCATGTCCCTGCAAAGGACATGATCTCATTCCTTTTTACGGCTGCATAGTATTCCATGGTGTATATGTACCACATTATCTCTATCCAGTCTATCCTTGATGGGCATTTGGGTTGATTCCCTCTCTTTGCTATTGTGAATAGTGCTGCAGTGAACATATGTGTGCATGTATCTTTGCAACAGGATGATATGTATTCCTCTGGGCATATATCCAGTAACAGGATTGCTGGATCAAATGGTATTTCTGCCTTTAGGTCTTTCAGGAATCACCACATGGTCTTTCATAATGATTGAACTAGTTTACACTCCCACCAACAGTGTAAAAGTGTTCCTTCTTCCAGCAACCTCATCAGCATCTGTTATTTCTCGACTTTTTAATAATCACCATTCTTACTGACGTGAGATGTAATCTCATCATGGTTTTGATTTGTATTTCTCTAACGATCAGTGACGTTGAGCTTTTTTTCATATGTTTGTTGACTGAATAAATGTCTTGAGAAGTGTCTGTTCATGGCCTTTGCCCATTTCTTAATAAGGTTTTTTGTTTTTTCTTGTAAATTTAAGTTCCTTGTAGACTCTGAATATTAGACCTTTGTCAGATGGATAGATTGCAAAAATTTTCTCCCATTCTGTAGATTGTCTGTTCACTCTGATGACAGTTTATTTTGCTGTACAGAAGCTTTTTAGTTGAATTAGATCCCATTTGTCAATTTTTGCTTTTGTTGCTTTTGGCATTTTTGTCATGAAATCTTTGCCTGTGCCTATGTCCTGAATCATATTGTCTGGATTTTCTTCTAGGCTTTTGATTGAGTTTTGAGTTTTACATTTAAGTCTTTAATCCATCATCAGTTAATTTTCATATATGGTGTACGGAATGGGCCCAGTTTCAATTTTCTGCATATGGCTAGCCAGTTCTCCCAGCACCATTTATTAAACAGAGAATTCTTTCCTCATTGCTTGTTTTTTGTCAGGTTTGTAGAAGATCAGATGGTTGTAGGTGCGTGGTCTTATTGATTAGCTCTCAATTCTGTTCTATTGGTCTATGGTTTTGTTCTTGTATCAGTACCATGCTGTTTTGGTTATTATAGCCTTGTAGTATACTTTGAAGTTGAGTAGCATGATGTCTCCAGCTTTGTTCTTTTTTCTTAGGATTGTCTTGGCTATATGAGTTCTTTTTTCCTTTCATATGAATTTTAAAATAGTCTTTTTCTAATACGGTGAAGAATGTAAATGGGAATCGCATTGAATCTATAAATGATTTTGAACATTATGGCCATTTTCACAGTATTGATTCTTCCTCTTTATGAGCATGGAATGTTGCTCCATTTGTTTGTGTCCTGATTCCTTGAGCAGTGGTTTGTAGTTCTCCTTGAAGAGGTCCTTCACTTACCTTCTTAGCTGTATTTCTAGGTATTTGGCTGTTTTTGTAGCAGTTGTGAATGGGAGTTCATTTGTCATTTGGCTCTCTGCTTGCCTGTTGTTGGTGTGTAGTAACGCTAGCGATTTTTGCACATTGATTTTGTATACTGAGACTTTGCTGAAGCTGCTTATCAGCTTGAGAAACTTTTGGGCTGATAATGGGATTTTCTAGATATAAGATCATGTCATCTGCAAATAAAGATAATTTGACTGCCTCTCTTCAAATTTGAATTTGCTTTATTTCTTTGTCTTGCCTGATTGCCCTGGCCAGAACTTCCCATACCATATTGCATAGGAGTGGAGAGAGAGGGCATCCTTGTCTTGTGCCAGTTTTTAAGGGGAATGCTTTCAGCTTTTGCCCATTCAGTATGATATTGGCTGTGTGTCTATCATGTATAGCTCTCATTATTTTGAAGTATGTTCCTTCAATATCTAGTTGATTGAGAGTTTTTAACATGAAAAGATGTTCAATAATTTTATCAAAGGCCTTTACTGTGTCTATTGAGATAATCATGTGGTTTTTGTCTTTAGTTCTGTTTATGTGATGAATTACATTTATTGATCTGCATATGTTAAACTAACCTTGCATCCCAGGGATGAAGCCAACTTGATCATGGAGGATAAGCTTTTTGATATGCTTCTGGATTCTGTTTTCCAGTATTTTGTTGAGAATTTTTGCATCAGTGTTCATCAGAAATATTGACCTGAAGCTTTTTTGTTGCTGGTGTATCTCTGCCAGGTTTTGGTATCAGGATGATGTTGGCCTCATAAAATGAGTTAGGAGAGAAGTCCCTCCTCTCAGTTTTTTGGAATAGTTTCAACAGAAATCATATCAGCTCTTCTTTGTACCACTGGTAGAATTCAGCTGTAAATTTGTCTGGTCCTGGGCTTTTTTGGGTTGGTAGGCTATTTATTACCACCTCAATTTCAGAACTCATCATTGCTCTATTCAGGAATTCAATTTCTTCCTGGTTCAGTCGTGGGAGGGTATATGTATCCAGGAATTTGTTCATTTTTTCCGAGATTTTCTAGTTTTTGTGCATAAAGGTGTTTATAGTATTTTCTGAGGGTTATTTGTATTTCTGTGGTGTCAGTGGTGATATCTCCCTTATCATTTCTGATTGTGTTTATTTGAATCTTCTCTCCTTTCTTCTTTATTAGTCTAGCTAGAGATCTATGTATTTTATTCTTTTTTTTTTCCCCAAAACTCCAACTCCTGGATTTGTTTATTTTTTTTGAAGGGTTTTGGTGTCCCTGCCTTCTTCAATTCAGCTCTGATTTGATTATTTCTTGTCTTCTGCTAACTTTGTAGTTTGTTTGCTCTTGGTTCTCTAGTTCTTTTAGTTGTTGTGTTAAGTTGTTAACTTGAGATCTTTCTGTAATTTCAGCCACCTCAGCCTCATCCCAGTTCTGAGCCCTTCCTCTAGAAGTGTTGTTGTCATTTGGAGGAAAGAAGGTACTCTGGCTTTTTGAGTTTTCAATGTTTTTGTGCTGATTCTTTCTCATCTTTGTGGACTTATCTACCTTCAGTCTTTGAGGTTGCTGACTTTTGAATGGGGTTTTTGTGGTTTGTTGTTTTCGTTGTTACTAGTGGTTTTTGTTTGTTTGATTTTCTTTTAATGGTCTGGCCACTCTTTTGTGGAGCTGTTGTGGTTTGCTGGGGTCTGCTTCAGACCCTAGTCACTTTGGTTTTTCCTGTACCTGGAGGTATTACCAGTGAAGCCTGCAAAATAGCAAAGATGGCAGCCTGCTCCTTTCTCTGGAAGCTTTATCCCAGGGGGGTACTGACCTGTTGCTGGCCTGAATGCACTGTAGGCAGTGGCTGGAGGCCCCACTTGGGAGGTCGCACCCAGTCAAGAGGAACAGGATCAGAGACCTGCTTAAAGAAGCAGTCTAGCTGCTTTTTGGTAGAGCAGCTGTGCTGTGTTGAAGATCCCTTCAGCCCCTGATTGCTCTGAGCTCTCCAAGGACCACAGGCTGGACCAGCTGAGATGGCCAAACAGCCAAGGTGGTGGCCTACCCCACCCCTTGGACATTTTGTCCCAGGAAGAAATTAGAATTCTGCTGGCTGTAGAACATGGTCGGGGGTGGCCAGAGGATCCAGCTGCGAGGACCTGCCCCTTGAAGAGGAGTGGATTGGAGTTCCACTTAAAGCAACAGTCTGGCCATGCCTAGACAAAGGATCTGTGTCGTGCTGGGGAACCATCTCTGGCCCTGTTGGCTTGGACTCTCTAAAGCCTGCAGGCTGGAACAGCTGAACCATCCAAATAACCAAGTTGGTGACTCTCCTCTCCCCACAGGCACTTCATCCCAAGGAGAGATCAGAGCTCTGTCTGCAGAAAACATGTAGGTGGGGGTAGCTGGAGGCCCTGGCTGGGAGAAGAAATGAGGTCCAGTGAGGAGAAATGAATTGGTGTCCCACTTAAAGAAGCAGTCTGGGCTGGGCACAGTGCCTCATGCCTGTAATTCCAGCCCTTTGGGAGGCCAAGGCGGGTGGATCATGAGGTCAGATCGAGACCATCCTGGCTAACACAGTGAAACCCTGTGTTATTACACTTAGGCCATCTACATTACACTTAGGCCATCTACCTCTAGAGACCACTCCTCTTTTAGCACTACCCTCTAAAACATGCTTAGTACGTAGTGGTAACTCAACGGAGTAACTGTCCTCCACTTCCTCTAGTTTCTTAGTTTCAGCTACAATCTCCTCTTGGTGATTTGAAGGAGAACTTCCACATTTGTGGGCCTCCTGGGCTCCTGTATTAGTCTGTTCTCACACTGCTAATAAAGACATACCTGAGACTGGGTAATTTATAAAGGAAAGAGGTTTAATTGACTCACAGTTCCACATGGCTGGGGAGACCTCACAATTGTGCTGGAAGACAAAGGAGGAGCAAAGTCATGTCTTACATGGCATCGGGGAGGAGAGCTTCTGCAGGAAAACTCCTCTTTATAAAACCATCAGATTTCATTAAATTTGTTTACTATTACAAGAATGGCATGGGAAAGACCCACCCCCAGGATTCAATTACCTCCCACCAGCCCCCCCCCCCCCCCACCCACAACACATGGGAATTACAGGAGCTACAATTCAAGATGAGATTTGGGTTGGGACAGAGCCAAACCATATCAGATCCTCTTACCAATTTCCTAGCTTTCTTTTTTCTTGTCTCGGTCTCCAAAATCCTCCCCACCCACTCCAAGTTCACTGCCACATCTGTCTGTGGAGAACATGACAAACGGAGAGGAAACGCTAGACCAGCAGCACTACCCTGAGCCTTCCCAAGAGACCCCCTGAACTGCCCTGCTCTGGTTATTCAGCTCAGCAGGGAACTTCCATGGGGTTTCCACACTAATAGCTTGGTGTCTTTGCTGGGCTAGTTGTTAAATTCTCTGAATATTTAAGAAGGCAGGTTCTGTTGTATATATACCCATTATGTAAATGAGGAAGCTGGCTCAGAAAGATTAAATAACTTGCATGAATCCTGGTAGAATCGATGCTAGGATTCAAACTCAAATCAATGTTACTACCAAACTCTTACACCTTGGCAGTTTGGGAATGAAATGAAAACCATCATTTCCACGAGTACTTGGGGCAGAGGCTGATTTTGGTCAGTATAGACTTGACTGTCCAGTTAGAAATGGCTTTGGCCTCAACACGGTCCTAAGTCAGAGTTGTCATCTTAATCACCAGCATTTGGCTTGGTCTCAGAATCCTAGGACTGGCATTGAGATTTAATAATTTACCACACACCCAGCACTGATTTATCAGAGACTCTGCTGCCTTAGGAATGGATGAAATCAGCTGATGAGATCACAATTCATGCTAACATTCTTGCAGGGATTAAATAAGATAATTCATGAAGAGCTTGCTATGGTGCCTGGAATACAGTCAACACTCAGGAAATGCTATTTATTTTATTATTACTGCAGCAAAGATTACATGACAGAAAGTGATTGAGAACTTATCTGAGTTTTAAACTCAGGACTGATATAGACCTTAGTAGTCCTGTATGTCTCTGAGTGTTCCCATCTTTAATCTCTGTAAGGAGTAAAAGAGATGATATATATAAAGCATCTAGCACACAATAGGCACTCAATATAACATAGCACACTTGACTGTATTTGCCCAGCAGCAGAAAGTTAATAAAGAACTTTAACATGCATGCAAAGGGCTAAGCAGAGGGGTCCAGAGACTTGCATTCTAGTCCCGACTCTGACTTTAACTGAACAAAGGAACCAAGTTATGGCTTGTGTTTCCTTTCCCTCCTCTGTCAAATGGATGATTTGGAGCCCATGCTTCCTTCCTTGTTCTGACGAGCCATTATTCTCTTTTTTTTTTTGAGAGAGTGTCTTGCTCTGTCACCCAGGCTGGAGTGCAGTGGCGCAATCTCGGCTTACTACAAGCTCCGCCTCCTGGGTTCACGTCATTCTCCTGCCTCAGCCTCCCGAGTAGCTGGGACTACAGGCACCCACCACAACGCCCAGGTAATTTTTTGTATTTTTAGTAGAGATGGGGTTTCACCATGTTAGCCAGGATGGTCTCAGTCTCCTGACCTCGTGATCCACCCGCCTTGGCCTCCCAAAGTGCTGGGATTACAGGCGTGAGCCACGGCACCTGGCTGCCATTATTCTTTAGAACTTTCTGCAAGTCTTCCCAACAATGCTGAGTCAACAGGCGCGTGCCCATCTTACAGATGCGGAGACCAAGATTCAGAATGCTTGGACTCAGAATCATAGAATCTCAGGGTCATCATGATCCTTAGAGAATGTCTAGTTAAGTGGCTCTCAACCTTCTGAGACCCTTTGTTCACAATCTCTCCTTCAATCCTACTCTCTCAGTGGGGAGTGGGGGAGAATGGTTGGCCCCTCTTTGTTGACTCTGAGAGTGTGGCAGAAAAAGTCAGCTGCCATGGTAGCTGATGAGTTATAAAGTGGGCTCTGTGATCACATATAGATGCAGGAATGGTGAGAAACAGCACAGGACAGCAGTAAGAATTCAGGAGGTTTTAGTTGATCCACTGTGTTCATGGCCACGCCAGCAGGAGGTACGAGTTCCCAGGCTCAGTAAAGCCACCTATGCATTACTGAGTCTCCCTGCAGATGATATTATTCTCCACTGTCTGCGCAAACATTTTCAGGTTCCATCTTCATTCTTCTTGTGATTTTAGGAATGTCAACTTTGCTTAATATCCTCTTTCTAATTCTGTTAACTGGATTCTATTTCACATACAGAAGGTCTTTAAACATACATGTCTACATATAAAGTCTCCTTAGTATATGTTTATGTCAACTTAAAATAATCAAAATGGTCAGAATCTAGTTTAAAGAGAGTTTATTCAAGTGCAGTGTTTAAGGATAGCCACCCAGGAAAAGCAGATTCCAAAAAATGGAAGTCGGTGTTTCAAAGTGTAGAAGTTTGAGATTGTTTATGTAGACAAAGTTTAACATCTTCCTATATAAGGCTTAATGTATAGCTACAATGATCTAATTAGTTTAAGTAGTCTTTTTCTTTCAGGAAACGTATATGTAACATTTCACACTGAAGGTGTAGCAGTCATGGGGTCTTTTGCAGCCTCTAGTCGGAGTTGGGAATGGGACAATAAAGGAGGCAGTTAATTAATAACAAAGATCACTGACTAGAAGCGGGAGGGCCTGTTCTCGTCTCCCCTAGTAAGTTACAGAACAAGAACAATGAGGAAGTGAGTTGATCTATAATCTAAGACACAGAATTGCAAAACTGCTCTGTGACTCAATCTCCAGGGCTTAATTCTTCCTTAGCATAATAAATTTAGAGGTCCCTGAAATCCTATGTTTGTCTACATTCCATACAAAAAGTTACCTCTAATTTTACACAAAAACTTCACCCATCTATTTTGGATGTTTCAGAAACACCCACCCATTTGGTGACTTGGCTGCAAGGATTCATGGGACTTGGAGGCAGTTGTACCTGCATCTTTGCTTTAGTGTGTTTTATGTGTTCTCTCTCTCGAGGGGACAATCACATAGAATGTGCTCCTTCCTCCAGCAATGAAATGCAGCAATGTATGTGAAGTGTTTCTGCCTAACAAAGCACACTTCAGACCCAGTGTCCGGGGTTTTCACTGGGGGCTGGTCACCCAGGCATCTGATCACTAAAGAAAGCAGAATACAAAGTCTAGCAAGCTGGTACAGTGCCCTAGGCACACAAAACAGTCTTATCAGTTAATAACATAGGGAATACTCCAAAGCTAAGTTCCCAGAGACCAGCCAATGATCTACCCCAAAGCAAGCCCATCGAACCAGCCACATCAAGCCTGCTATGTACACTCTTTCCTGCACGCCATCATTCATGCTTTCTTGGAATAAATGTAAATATCCCACAGGATTATTTAGTTTTTGAAATTTCACAATGGATAAAATAGTAGGACTCTACTGAGAGCAAGTTTGATGTCTGCTCACAAAGAGTTTTATAATGTGACAACATTTCCCCTACATATTTGAGAATCACTGATCTAATCCACTGACCACCACCCCTCAGTCACAGGTGGGCCTTGAACTCAGGCCTTCTAAACTCCCTAGAGTTAGTTCTGTACACACCACGATCACCTAGGAAGCTTTAGAAACTACTGGGCCTGGGTTCCCTTCTGAGATTCAGATGAAATTGATCTGGAGTGTAGCCTTGGCTTTGGGATTTTTTTTTTTTTTTGAGGGGGGAACAGGGTCTTACTCTGTTGTCCAGGCTGGGGTTCAGTGGCACTGGCATGGCTTACTGCAGCCTCATCCTCCCGGGCTCAATCAAGCAATGCTCCTGCCTGAGCCTCCTGAGGAGCTGGGTCTACAGAGGTGCACACCACACTTGACTATGCTTTGGAATTTTTAAAGCTCCTCAGTTAATCCTCATGTGTAGCCAAAGTTAAGACCAACTCCTTCGGACCAATGGTTCTCAATGTGTGTTTTCTAGACCACCAGCATCAGCATCACCTAGAAACTTGCTAGAAATGCAAATTCTCAGGCCCACACCAGGCCTATGAAATCAGGAATTCTGGGTGTGAGGCCCAGAAATCCATGTTTTAGTAAACCCTCCAGGTGATTCCGATGCCTATTCAAATTTAAGAACCCTTGCCCTAGACCAAGACACAAGTCTTCTATGTGCCCCCTAGGTTCTTGGTCAGGGCCGCTGCTGACACAGCCACAGGAAGCCCGGAACACCACACCTGAATGCTTCCAAGAGCCACTACTTAGATTTACTTAGCATCCCCTTTCCTCCAAAATTTCCCAAAAACTGGCTTTAGATGACCCACCTTGTCAGACTCATGGTTAAGTATAGGAAGATGAGTAAGTGAACAAAATTTGTAGACTGTGATGAGGGACAAAGTAGAGAGTGTGGACATTAGATAGTCAAGCAACAGTGCCTGATAATACAGCAGAGTCAAGGAGCCAGCAAACCAACTCTTCTTGTACTCTGTGTCTGTTTCACCATCTGCAAAATGGAGAGAGTAATTCCTCCCCGATCTAATTCAGAATCCCTCTTTGCTGGTTGCATGAAATAATGTGTGGAAATGTGTACAGATCTGACAAAAATAAGATATTGTTCTCCAGTCTTTAGGGTGAGAGGCAGGGCTGAGAGCAATAGCATTGTCTGCTGAAGTGTTTATTGACCTAATCCTTCATTTAAGATTTATGTTCACCAAGTAGGCTAACCAGTGTCTGGAAAGTGGAGGATTCTGCCCAGTTTCTATACTGGTATCATGTTAATTGACAAAACTATCTCGACCATTTCACTAACTTCAGTCTACATATTTTTCTCCAATTTAGTGAAATTGATTATACACATGCAGATATAGCTCTTGTCTGCTTTCATTGATAATTTCAGTGGGGAAGGGAGGGAGGGAAAGAAATTAGCAGTTTTCCAGTACTTGATATATACCATTTGCCTTCCAATTCTTTTTTTTTTTTTTTTTTGAGACAGAGTTTTGCTCTTGTTGCCCAGGCTGGAGTGCAATGGTGCAATCTTGGCTCACCACAACCTCCACCTCCCAGGTCCAAGAGATTCTCCTGCCTCAGCCTCCCAAGTAGCTGGGATTACAGGTGCCCAGCACCACGCCTGGCTAATTTTATATTTTTCGTAAAGACGGGGTTTCTTCATATTGATCAGGCTGGTCTCAAACTGCTGACCTCAGGTAATCTACCTGCCTCGGCCTCCCAAAGTGCTAGGATTATAGGCATGAGCCACTGCGCCCAGCCTGCTTTACATTTCCTAACATTTTATTCCTACTATAAACCATAGAAAGCAAACATGATCTGTATTTCACAGATAAAGCAACAGAAGGAAAGGTTAAGGAACTTGACAGGAACCACACAGATGGCTGTAGTCAGGGGCAGCATTGTGCACAGGTCTCTGCAGTTCACATACTTCCCACCAGTCCAGTGTCTGTCATTTGCAGACCCACTCCAACTAGCGGGTGAAACTGGTGATACTCATTAATTAGAAAGACTGGAATTTCCAGCCACATACGATTTGTCTGTGATCATGGAGCCCTCCCTGCAGTGTCTAAGCCAAGTGAACGAGAGAGAGAGAGCTTCACAGAAAGCAAGCACTCTTTTCTGAAGCTCTGCTCATTGCACTTTCCAAATTGAAACATGGACGATCCCATAGGCACTCGAGGAAATCAAACTCTTTTGTACATGGAGAAAAAAATCAGTGTAAATCTCTCATAGATTTGAGTCACCAACACAGAGAAAGGTGCTTTAATGAAACAGAAGATTTGAAACCTAACTTAAGTTTACAGAACCTATGGAGGACTCAGTCCTATTTGAGTAAATAAGTATGAAGAACTTTTTAGTGGTACAATTTATAGGTGCCCCATTTGAATCTGGAGCCTCTCCTCATACTCCCACATGCCCTCCACTTCCCTTTGGGGCACTTAAGACATTAAGTGTTGCTGTTGGTTTACTTACCTGCATACCCTACAATATCCTCAGCCTTTTGAGGTCTGGAACCATGTATCTGGGTCACCACTATCTTCCCAGCACCTACTACATAGTAAGTGTTCATTTAAAAAAATGTTTGTTCAAAGAATGAATAGGACAAATAATTGCTTGTGAGTTAAATATTTATAAATTAAAATTTATTTTAATTGTACTAATTGAGCACTTTGGGAATAAACTTACTTTTTTTTAGTAAAGCAGTTTCAAACGTGTAAAAAATCCTTCCCTTTCTGATTTGCCAAGAGAAATTTAGTGACTGGAACATGAAGCAAGTATGTGGGCAAGAGGTCTAGAATTCGATGGAATCCCAGGAACTGGAATATGGCCCGAGGGGTTGGGAGGCTGGGTTGGGAGGTGGTGCATTGATGTGATACAAATAATCAACAAAAACTAAATGTGATAAAAAGTTTCTAAGGTGATAAACCCAGTGAAAGGTGCCTTAAAGGCAATATCTGTAAGATAGGGGCCATTATTACCACCTTTCCACAGATAAAGAACTGAAAAAGGAATAAAGTAGGTTACATGGTTTTTGGACATGCTACAGCTAGGAAGCTAGTGGAACTGGGTATCAAAGTCAGACCATCTGCCTTCGGAAGCCCCACTGCTGACTCCCGCTGTCCCTGAGCTCCACATGCAGGCTGGGGTAGGCAGTGAGTCTCCTCAGAAGGGTGCCCAAAAGGAACAGCAAGTTCAGGCAGGATTCTGACTATATTGGGGTCCAGGAATTTCAATGCAGTATCCAAGACAGTAAGGTCAGGTCACTTACAGGTAGGTTAAGGACTCTCCTCTGAGAGCCCATAATACCTTGTGCATATTTCTTCCACCAATTACACTTACCACATTTATACATGTGTATGAATATTTAAAACTTTTGTGTTTTGTTTTTATTTCTTAAACAAAATATTTTGACTATTTGTTCAACCACAGATATCTCCCTCCAACCCAAGTCACTAAAAGTGCTCATAGAGGGCAGGAATCCTGTCTTACTAGTACGGGGGATCAGAATATGCCATCCCAAAAGAGAAAGCATTATTTAGGTAAGTGCAATTAAGAAGAAGTGGATGCAGGAAAGTTCTCCACCTTCCCTCTATTTACCTAAAGGCAGGACCCAGATTTACAAAGTCAAAAGGTATCTTTCCCTCCTTCTATCAGAGAGTGCCACTGAAGATAAATTTAGACCCTGTCATCTGGAGATGGCACCAAATAAATCTATATGAACAAGCTCTACTAACTCACCTTTCTCTGCTATGTATTTGCCTTCCTACAAGTTGCTGCCCTGAGAGACTCATAGTCCTTTCCTTTGTCTTGTCAGTTCTCTAAAAATTTACTGTTTTTTAAATTGAAGATGCTATACAAGTTGGAATTCAAAGCTACCTCTTGGAGAATTACTCATTCTCTGGGTGTCTCTCATGTACACATGAAATATCCATGTTAATTTGTGCCTATTTTTCTCTTGTTAATCTGTCTTTTGTTGCAGGGCTCCATTCAAACTGAGAAACTATGAGTGCTGAATTAAAGAAGTATTATTCTTCCCTTTCACTAGCAAAAACGGGGTATCCAACTGATGTCCAGTAAATGTTTGCCATGACCATGGACTGGTGGATGGTAGATGGACAGATGATAATAGAAAGAGAATAGAAACAAGTAGAGCCTCCAAGGGTATTTTTCCAGGAACTCAACTCATATGAAAAATCCTTCTTAACCCCTGCCTGCAGGCTGTGTGGGGAGGTGAGAGAATGAGTAGGATGAGGAAAGAAAAAAGATCTCATCCTGAGGAAGAAGGGAGTGTTGTGGACCAGCTAGATTCTGAGTCAAAGATGAGCCCTGAACTCACAGAGTACAGAGGCATATCAAAGGTTGAACCAGAGCCCACACACCATGGTCTGGGCCAACAGGAGGCAGTCCTGCCATAACTTAGGGTTGGGATGAACAGCACACTCTCCACACTATGCAGCAGCTAAGGAGACCCATGGGGAAAGATCACAGAGAGACCCAGTAGTCGCTCCACCTGTTAGTCCAGCAACAGGAGCCAAAGGAGGTGAGAGTGATAGGGACAGGAGGCAGAGAAATACTGGACAGAAGAGGGCAGTTCCCTGGCAAAGGCCCCACTCTCAAGCCTAGAGACCTGCAGCCCTAAATGGAACAGGCATTCCTGTTTTTGTGCCCAAATGTTTCCTTTTGGGCTGCCACACCCCACTATCCTGTACCCATATAAATCCCAGGCTCAAGAGCAGACAAGCAGAGGAACAGAAGAGTAGAAGAGCAGCAGAGTGGCAGAGTGGCAGAGCAACATGGCAGAGAAGGAGAGAACAGAAGAATCTGTACATAGAGTTTAGATGGGGGCAATTGGAGAGATCAGCCACAGGATGGCTGAACTCCAGGGAAGATCATCGTCCCACTCCATCCCCTCTCCAGCTCCCCGTCCCACTGAAAGCCACCTCCATCACTCAGTAAAATCCCCAAATTCACCATCGTTCAAGTCCATGTGACCTGGTTCTTCCTGGATGCTGGACAAGAACCCAGTTACCAAGAGGGCAGGGTGTAAAAAGCTGTCACCCTGACCTTCCACTGATCTGGTTTAACACAGCCCTCCACAGATGGCAACTGCTAAAAGGGCATTAATTGTAACATACTCCTAGATGCTACCATCGGGTCAGAGCCCAAAAGCACTCGCCTTGGCTCCTGCACCTGCCTGTCTGCATGCTCCCCTTCCCGTAAGGGATTTGAGTGCACAGTGGCTGAGTAAACGAGTCACACTCCTGTCACAGGTACTGAGAAGGGTTCAGGGAACTGTCCTGTTTCAGGAACAATAGTTGTTTGCTTGACATGGTCATGTCTAACACATTCCATACCCATGAGTTGGGCATGCAAAAGCAGAACAATGAAATAGTCAGAAGAATTATTGTTCTCTGAGGAGGAAGATTTGAGGTAGCTCTTAAGAAAGAGAGATGTTGGCTGGGTACAGTGGCTCATACCTATAATCCCAACACTTTTGGAAGCCGAGGTGGGGGAATCACATGAGGTCAGGAGTTTGAGACCAGCTTGGCTGACACAGTGAAACCCCATCTCCGCTAAAAAAATACAAAAGTTAGGCAGGTGTGGTGGCACACACTATAGTCCCAGATACTCAGGAAGCTAGGCAGGAGAATCGCTTGAACCTGGGAGGCAGAGGCTACAGTGAGCCGAGATGGTGCCACTGCACTCCAGCCTCCATGACAGAGCAAGACAAAGAAGGGAAGGGAAGGGGAGGGGAGGAGAGGGGAGGAGAGGGGAGAGAAGAAGAGGGAAGGGAGAAAGGAAAGAAGGAGGGAGGGAAGGAAGAGAGGTGCACAGAAGATGACACAAACAAGGTCAGAGAGTGAGCAAATCGTAGCCTAGGGCATCATGGCTGGGAGTACAGACCTGAGGCCTTGCAGGAATCATGCTATTGTGGAAGGTGTCTCCAAAATATTCTAGACATCCATATACCTTTAATGTCACCATCCACAGAGGGTCCATTTCTAATTGGTATCATCCTAGTTAACAGGCCAATTTCATCACTGAAAAACTATTTCAGAAATTCATTAGGTTATTCAAGAAAGCCTGAGTTATTGATCTAATATGGAGAGCTAATATGGATGTCTGTTTCACCTCTGTCCTGTGTCCTTCAGAATGTGGGCTTCCTGTTTGGTGTTAATGAAGCACATTGGAATTGTGCTGATTAGAATGTGTATAGCACGTGGATGATAGCTTAACTACACACACACAAACACACCATCGCTCTTTGTGTACTGAAGTATGTTTAAGTACAGGTATACCTCACTTTATTGTGCTTTGCAGCCTTAGTGTATTTTTTTTTTTTTACAAATTGAAGTTTTGGGACAACCCTGCATTGAACAAATCTGTTGACATCATTTTTCCAACAGCACATGCTCAGTTAGTGTCTCTGTATCACATTTTGCTAATTTTCACAATATTTCAAACTTTATTATTATCTCTGGTATGGTGATCTGTAGTCAGTGACCTTTAATATTACTACTGTGATTGTTTGCAGTCACCAGAAACTGTGCTCATGTAAGACAGCAAACTTAATTAATAAATATTTTGTGTTTTTTGACTAATTCATAGACTGGCCATTCCCTTGTCTCTCTCCCTCTCCTGGGGCCTCCCTATTCTATAAGACACAACAATATTGATGTTAGGCCAATTAATATACCTCAATGGTTCTTAAGTGTTCAAGTAAAAGGAAGAATCATGCATGTCTTCCTTTAAAACAAAACCTGGAAATGATTGAGCTCAGTGAGGAAGGCATGTCAAAAGCTAAGAAAGACCAAAAGCAAGACCTCCTGTGCCAAACAATTAGCCAAGTTGTGAATGCAAAGCAAAAGTTCTTGAAGGAAATTAAAAGTGTTACTCCAGTGAACCTGTGACTAATAAAGCAAAAGAGTCTTAATATGGAAAAAATTTTAGGGGTCTGGATAGAAGATCAAACCAGCTACAACATTTCCTGAAGCCAAAGTGTAATCCAGAAGAAGGCCCCTAATTCTCTTCAATTCCATGAAGACTGAGAGAGATGAGGAAGCCGAAGAAAAGCTGGAAGCTAGCAGAAGGAGGATCATGAGGTTTAAGAAAATAAGCCGTCTTCATAACGTAAAAGTGCCAGGTGAAGCAGCAAGTGCTGATGGCAAGGTTGCAGCAAGTTATCCTAGCGAAGATCATTGATAAAGTCAGCTACACTAAGCAACATATTTTCAATCTAGATGAAACAGCCTTCTATCGGAAGAAGATGCCATATAGGTCTTTCACAGTAAGAGAGAAGTCAATGTCTGGCTTCAAAGTTTCAAGGGACAGGTTGATGCTCTTGTTAGGGGCTGATATAGCTGGTGACTTTAAGTTGAAGCCAATGCTCATTTACCATTCTGAAAATCCTAGCATCCTTAAGAATTATGCTAAATCTACTCTGCCTATGCTCCAGAAATGGAACAACAAACCCTGTATGACAGCACATCCATTTACATCATGGTTAATTGAATATTTTAAGCCCACTACTGAGACCTACTGCTTAGAAAAATAGGTTCCTTTCAAAATACTACTACTCATTGACAATGCGCCTCATTACCCAAGAGCCCTGATGGAGATTTACAAGGAAATTAATGTTGTTTTCATGCCTGCTAACACAGCATCCATTGTGCAGCTCATGGATCAATGAGTAATCTTAACTTTCAAGTCTTATAACTTAGGAAATACTTTTTGTGAGGCTGTGGCTGCCATAGATTGTGATTCCTTTGCTGTATCCTGGCAAGGTCGATTGAAAACCTTCTGGAAAGGATTCACCATTTTAAACATCATTAAGAACATTTTTGATTCATGGGAAGAATCAAAATAACAACATTAACAGGAATTTGGAAGAAATTTATTCCAATCCTCATGGATGACTTTGAGGAGTTCAAGACTTCTTGGAGGAAATCACTACAGATGTGGTGAAAATAGCACGAGAACTAGAATGAGAAGTGGAGCCTGAAGGTGTGCTGAATTGCTGTGATCTCATGATAAAACTTTCACAGATGAGGAGTAGATTCTTCTGCATGAGCAAAGACAGTGGCTCCCTACAATGGAATGTACTACTGGTGAAGGCGCTGTGAACATTGTTAAAATGACAACAAATGATTTAGAATATGACATGAACTTATTTGAGAAAGCAGCAGCAGGACTTGAAAGGATTGTCTCCAATTGTGAAAGAAGTTATACTGTGGGTAAAATGCTATCAAACAGTATCATATGCTACAGAAAAATATTTTGTGAAAGGAAGAGTCAATCGATGCGGCAAACATCATTGTTGTCCTAAGAAACTGTCACAGCTACCCCAGTCTTTAACAACCACCACTCTGATCAGTCAGCAGTCATCAACATTGAGGCAAGATCCTCTATCAGCAAAAAGATTATGACTCACTGAAGACTCAGAGGATAGCCTTTTTTTTTTTTTTTTTTAGCAATTAAGTATTTAAAAATTAAGGTATGTACACTGTTTCTGTTGACATACTGCTATCTCACACTTAGTAGACTATAGTATAGTGGAAATATGACTTCTATATGCACTGGGAAGTAAAATATTTATATGACTTACTTTATTATGATATTCATGTTATTGTAGTTTGAGACAAACTGAACTTGCAATATCTACAAAGTATGCCTGCAAATTCCAGATGTTGTCATTAATAGTATCAAAATCTCAGACTGACTTGACCTGCGTGGTTGCCTGAGATTTTGCTGTTGCTTCCAGATCTTTGGGAGCTGGGGCAAATAGCAGTGTGGCTAAGTGCGCCTATAAGAGGGAAGCAGATGCTACCAGCAGGGCTCTGCACCATGTGGTCCTAGGCAAGGCAAAACCTCAGAATGGTGTCCTCAGCCTTAGAAATCCCTATAAATATCTTCCAACTCTTGCAGGTTGTTACAAGAGTAGGGCTCTAAGGGTAGGGTTGTAGGGTTCTAAGAAGGAGTCACTAAGAAGTTAAAATTATTTTTTAGCCAACTCTAGTATCTGCCAGTTTAGTCACATTTGATTTGGTTGAGAAAAGAAAATAATTGAAGCAACATTCCCTACCTCTTGACCATGATGGGTCAACTGCATATTCATCTTATATATATTATTTAATTTAATTCCCATAGCCAAACTATGGTGTTGGTATTAAATCTCCCCATTCTGTGGTTGAGAAAACTGAGATTCTGAAAGGTTAAGGAACCTTCTTGAGGCCATACAGATAGTAAGCCAGGGTGCAACCTTAGGTCTGCCTGATTCTACTCTGTGTGTGTGTGTATTTGTGTGTGTGTGTTCTCATCTCCAAAGGCTAACTTTTACATTAAGTGGCAAAGAGCTGTTTAAACATATTCAGGCCACAAAGTGTTAATAAAATACAGAAAAGAGTCAGAAAAAATTTTCCATTTTTATTGCCATTTCTGTCCATTTAAAATTCCTTTCCCATTAGGTTCTAGCTTTTTGACCCTTATCTTCGTTAATGTAATGATTGGTGAGCCTTGATTGTTTAATTAGAAAATATGGCACTGTTATTCAAAGAGTTGTCATTACCTAAGCTGTAATGGTCAGAGGACAGTCTTAAAACAAGAAAAAAAATACTTGACATATCTCTCTAATTTAATTGTATTTATTTTCATATTTCTAAAAATATCCTCTCTGCAAACAGCTTCTGGGCACAAAATCAAAACTATAAATTGGCCAAGTTGACAGGACTCTCCTCAGCTTCCTCATTTAGGAAATGTCCAAAACGTCATTCGTACCTTGTTTTGTTCCATCATACCGTACCCTGGATGATGTCTCCCTCCTCTCCCATCTAAAACGTCCAACTGTCAGCTGGTGCAGTAAGCACTGGACAAGCACTGGCTCCAAGCCCCAAGTGAGAGAGAACCAGGATTCACGGATGTCTCACACATAGTCCCTGCTCTCAAGAGGTTGTTGTCTTCAGAAATTCCCGCACTCACCCTAGGGCTGGGCTTCTTAGACCTGAGGCCATCTAAGATTCATCCCGCCATTGAGAATTTTCATGCCGGTGGTCACCTGATCACACTTTAACAATCCTGGTGTAGGGACCAGGCACAGTGGCTCACACCTGTAATCCCAGCACTTTGGGAGGCCAACTCGGGCACATCAGCTGAGGTCAGGAGTTTGAGACCAGCCTGGCCAACATGGCAAAACCCCGTCTCTAGTAAAACTATAAAAATTAGCTGGGCATGGGGGCGGGTGCCTGTAATTCCAGCTACTTGGGAGGCTGAGGTGGGAGAATCACTTGAATCCGGGAGGCAGAGGTGGTACTTCACTCCAGCCTGGGTAACAGAGTAAGATTCCGTCTCAAAACAAACAAAAAAAAGACAGAAAGAAAAAAGAAAACAATTTTGACGTAGGGAGAAGAAAAGGAAATTTCAAGAGCACTTGTAAGAAAGTTGAAATGATTGCCACCATCACAGCTCATACTTACTGAACGTTTACTCTGTGTCAGGTACTGTTCCATGAGCTCAACTCATTTATTCCTTAAAATATTTCTATTCACCTGATTTCACAGATGAAGACACTGAGGCACAGAGTTACTAGGAAACAGAGAAAAGGATTCCTGGGGATGGAGATGGAGACCAGGTGCTTTGGGCTGAATCGTGTTCCTCCAAAGTTCGTATGTTGGAAGTCCTAACCCCTAGTACCTCAGAATGTGACTGTATTTGGAAACTGTATTTGGATCTTCAAAAAGATAATTACAGTACAATGAGGTCATTAGGATGGACCCAAATTCAATATCACTGGTGTCCTTATAAGAAGCAAAATTTGTACACAGACCTGTGGACACACAAAGGAAGAACCAGATGAAGACACAGCAGGAAGGGGGCCATCATCAAGCCAAGAAGAAAGGCCTTAGAAGAAACCAAGCCTGGCTGGGTGCAGTGGCTCACACCTGCAATCCCAGCACTTTGAGAGTCAGAGGCAGGAGGATAACCTTGGGTCAGGAATTTGAGACCAGCCATGGCAAAACTCTATTAAAAATGCAAAAATTAGCCAGGCGTAGTGGCACACACCTGTAATCCCATCTAGTTGGGAGGCTGAGGTAGGAGAATCGCTTGAACCCAGGAGGTGGAGGTTTCAGTGGGCTGAGATCGTGCCACTGCACTCAGCCTGGATGGGATGACAGAGTGAGGCTCCATCTAAAAAAAAAAGAAGAAGAAGAAGAAGAAGAAGAAACCAAGCCGGTTGACACCTAAAATTTTGGATTTCTAGCCTCCAGAACTGTGAGCAAATACATTTCTGTTGTTTAAGCCACGAAGTGTAGCACTTTGCCATGGAAGCCAAAGCAAAACAACACAGTAGGTGTTCACCAATGACTCATTAAAATGAGATGAAGTAGTGTTGCCGACCTGGTGTTTTTAATGACTAGAGGGTCCCATGCCTCACTTTCCTGGCATCCCTTGATTAAGATGTAGTGGGAATTTTTAGGTGGACACTCCACACAAAGCCAACTTTCCCTCCCTTCTCCAACCCCATTTGCTCCCCATAAAAGAGTGTTGACCATGACACAGAAATGCAAGTAGCCAATAGCAGAGCTGTAGGCAGCTATAGGAGAAGAATGGGAAAGAAAATCTGATGGAGCCATTCTGTAGATGGTGTGTTTCCTTCCTAGGATCCAAGTCTTAGGCATAGACAACCCTGGGCCTTTTGTTTTCTGTTCAAAGAGACTGGCTTATTTATTCAGGGCCAATGTCTTTTTCCAGTGACTATCAGATCTTGATGATTTATCTGTATGTCACAACCAGATGTCAAGTGACCAGTGTGTTATGGGGTAATACAAGAGGAACCAACCAAATCACACACATCACATTCACAACTAAATGCCAAATAATCCCTGCCCAACCAATATTCTTAAAACTCAGCAACCGCGTTTATACAGTTCCCCCATGTGTCATGCAGCAGTACCCCCACAACCCCCCAAAACTCAAGCACTATAATTTAGCCAAATGGAGCTTCTTATATATAAAATGTTCAAACAAATCCCATTAGAATATAATTCAAATAGCACTTTAAAACAATTTGCTCAGGAAAATCAAGTATAGCTTCCTCTCAGTAGCATAGGCAGGACAATTTCTCAGTAGTTTTAGGACACCTTGGTATTTTTTTCTTTCCCAACATGTCTGGTACCTAGCAGGGCTTCTTTCTCAAAATGCACATCATTAAACCTTTAAAATAACCCTTGAAGTATTAAAATAACCCTTGAATTGCAACGACTTTAGCAGCAACCTAAATATGTCCAATTTGTACAGATAAAAGACTTTAGGCACAGAAGGGTTTAAGCATCTAGATCCTTGTCCTGCATATTGAAAAAAAAAATGGAGAGGTAAGGATCTCATCTCGGGGTCCCCTGACTCCAAAGCCTGCAAGCTTCCTATTGTTCTAACCACCTTCTTTAGATCAAGTCTTTCCCTCTGAGGTTACCTGCAATGTTTATTTTTATACAGATTTGCCTGAACAACATGCAGTCCCCAAAGAGGGATTTATCCCAAACCTGGGAGCCCAACCACAGAGTAACTAGCCAGTGACCTCTTGATGCACCTGTCTAGGGACTAAAGCCACCTTTTTCCACCCATCAATTCCCTTTGCTATGTTAATCAATAGGCCTCTAAATCCAGTTCAAAGAAGACCATTGTCTTGGATCTGAATTGCTCATTCCACAGTCGGTTCAAGTGATCCCTCTGTTTACCTGCAAATTTCAGAAAGAGACCAGGCTCTTTTATGAACTGTTGTCTCTGTGATCAAAGTGAATCATTCAGCCCTGTGATCAAAGAGATGCTAACTCCCAGCTGGACTCCTTTCCCAAACTGCACAGCTCCCTATCGAAGCTGTAATTAAAAAATGGTTCAGCTCAAGAATTCTGATTATGGTATCTAAACAGCCTTCTCCCCACCAGGCTTTGAACAAAGCCATGGAGAGGGCCTGTATAAGCTTCAATATTATGAAAAATTACGGTGACAGTAAATACTGTGATCTCACAGGTCAATATGGCTTGACAGTCTCTAACCTGCTAATTGGCCTTAAAAATCTTAGGGGCACACAGCATGACCTATACAGAAAGGCAAAGATGGAGGAGACAAAGTAAAGGGGAACCAAGGGGAAGGAAAGGAAAGTCCATGGCCTTTGAAAATCTCCCAGCTTTCACTCAACACTGTTTGCTAACAGGAGCTCTGGGAGATTGTAAAATTGAAGCATCACTTGGTGACATCCTGTGTCTGGGATGGTTTCGTGAATTATGTCTGCAGCTGACACAATGAGCATAACAAACTTCTTGTCTCCCAGGCTGACACAATTCAGCAACCCAAAAGGTCCAAAGATGCTTCCTTTGCAGAAACCCCATTACCCATGGGAAGGAGGGGCAGTGTTCTGAAATGTGACTTACGGTAAAGGGTCCGGGGCAGAGGGCAAAGGGACAAGACAACTTAGCTAAGTTTCTTCAAAGGAGGGGAGGCCAAGAAAATAAATCATTTTTGCAAAATAAAATAAATCATCACAATCACCAAGAAAGTAACAGGCGGCCAACCTTGATGATACGGATGAAGCATGTTCAATCCAGAGGCCACTTGTTAAAAGGCAATCAAGGCCAAGACCTCTGAAACTTAGCTTGTGTCAGGAGAGATCAGGACAGCGCTGGGGAAGTGAAGCCATCTGCATGTTCTGAATCTTTTCTGCAGCTGAGGCTACTGATTCATGCTGACAAAGCAAAGAGAGACCACCCTTGGAAGTGAGAGTTCTCAAGGTTATGGTCTGATGCTAGCTTTAACAGAAACCCGCCATAAGTATATTCAACTCATCTTACCCCACCAAGAATTCATTGGTAATCATGGCACAGGTGACTTGGTTACGTGGCTTACGTTTCTCCTATAATGGTCGAGCTGTTCTAGTTCTTATCCAGCAGTTCTTATCCCTTATACAGGGATAGAAATGAAGACTGGGTGATGAGGAGTGTATGTGTGGATTTCAGGATGATGAAGGGAAATGGGCTCGAATCCCAGGGACCCTGAATAATATACAAGTTGGGAAAACCCTCAAATCTTTAGTGGAGGCTTGAGAAGGACTGGATGATATGCAGTTACTACATAACCCCTGCTGTCCAGCACAGAGCACAGACCTATCCATCTTTATATCCCGGGAAGTAGTAATAACATCATAATAATATGGATTGAGTATTGGTGTGCAGATGCCGTTAAGAGCTTGATAGACACTATTTGCATATGCACCATCAAGCAGGTGCTACTCACTATGCCTGTTTTGCCAATGAGGAAACTTGAGACTTTTCAGAGTTAGAAAACTTGCCCAAGTTCACATAGTCAGTAAATAAATAACAGAGTCAGGATATAAACTTAAGTCTTCTTGACCACAGGGACTGACCTTGGAAATTCTACCTCTGCCCAGCACAGGGGCTACTCAGAAAATGCTTGGGAATTTACAGTGGAGAGATAAACAATGCCCAAATGGATGAATAAGTAAATGAACAATATCTTTATCTTGGAGTAGCCCCAGGTTCTGGTACTAGACCAAGTCTCTAGGTTGTAAAATTCTTTTCTTTTTTATGAGGTAAGGTCTGTGTGACAAAAACAAATTATTGTTGCTGTTTTATTAGCAATTAATGATTTAAAAACCCATTGTTAATAATTAATAAAGTGAAATATTAAGTGTTATTCAACCTTGTATTTTTTAAGTCTGCCAGGACCAGGGTCATACAGGATATAATGTAGGATTTTAATAATGGTTTGCAAATAAAAAGCTATTATCATCACATATCACCGCAATAGGTCAAAGCCAACAAAAATTATATCAAAATGATGCAGAGGCACTTTATAAAATTTATGACCAGTCTATTTTTAAAATTCAAGTAGGAATATAAGAAGAGCCACTTACCAGAAAAAGAAAATGTATTTCACACTGATAGTTGGCAGTCACTTCATATCAAAATCAAGAGCCAAAAAAGCAAATTTTTTATCATCATATTTTATATTGTTTGAGAAATTCTGACCAAAAAATATTTAAAATAGAAAATATTATTCCTTGTAGATCATGTGCTTATCTGTCTGAAAGCTCCAAAGGCATGTGGTCTAAACTACCAAAATTTAATGTAACTTAGCAATTTGAATGCAAGATAAACAAATACAGAGTACCAAAAATAATGTATAAAATAATTTAAAAAGTCCTATTTCCAGCAACAACAAAAACGATAATATATCATGAGAAAATTCTAATGAAAACTGTGTGACCTACATAGAAAGCTGAAAGACTTTACGAAGAGATATAAACGAAGTCTTGCATAGAAGGAGAGAGAGATACCATATGGTGAGGCTGGATATTGCTGAAGGATAAATTCTTCTTAAATTAATGTGTGGCTTGCTACAATTTTAACAAAAATTCCAACCTGACTTTAACAAAATGACTCTAAGATTCACCTATAAAAAGAAACAGAATATTGAAGAAATTTTTAAAGGGGAAGTACATTGCATTCTATAAAGCTATAAAGATTTAAATAATGTGACATATGTGCAAAATAGCACCAGGGACCACAGCCCAGAAAATGATCCCATTATCTATCATATTCTAATATACGATAAAGAATTCATCACAAGCCAATTTTCAGAAAAGCTCAAGTTACTTAATAAATGAGGTTGGATCAATCAGCTAACAATTTGGAACATAATATATTTAAATAATTACCTTATTCCACATAATAAAAGATATCCTAATTAATTAAAAATATAATGTATATAAATAAAAATTAAAACATATTCAATTTAATTCCCTTTTTTAAAGGGAGACTTTCTGTTTTCAAGAATAATAAAATAATTCATATAAGGAAAGATGGGCAGACAGATCCTAGTACGGTGCACAAACAGCACCCATTTTGATGGATTTGTGTTTGCACTATACTTGTTTACATTTTCAAAATCACTCTTGCAGGCAAGAACATACCAATTAGAATTTTTGCAGGACAAAACGAAAAAAAATGAGAACCAGCAGACTAGGAAAAATAATGCAACACATTTGAAAAACAGATAAGAAAAGCATGAAGACTCCTATAGGTAAGTCAACAAAGGAAAGAAACAGAAAATTCACCAAAAAGGGAAATGAAATTAGCAAATCAAACATGGGGAAATGTTTGATCTCAATGCACATTAGGAGATACTATTTTTTCCTGATCAATCATTTTGTGTGTGTATTTTTTAAACTAAAAAATCCAAATACTCACTAGAACGAGGTGAAAGAGACACCCTTGTATATTGCTAATGACAATTAGCAATTGGTAATTTTGGAAAAGAGGCTAGCAATTTACAGAACTTTAAAATGCTCATTTTCATACTTTTACTCAGGAATTCCTCTCTGGGAAATCTAGGTAAATAATTCTAGATGTAGAAAACACTGAATGAAGATGTTAAATGGTGTGGTACATATAACAGAAAAAATTATAATAATTCTTCAACTTCAGATGAATAGTATAAAGAATTGAATTATATCCTCCAAAAAGATACATTGAAGTCCTAATTCCCAGCACCTTTGAATAGTACCTTATTTGGAAATTGGGTCTTTGCAGATGTGTTCAAGTTAAGATCCACCCTAATCCAATATGACTAGTGTTCTTACAAGAAAAAGAGAAGACATTCAGAGTCACACAAGGATAGGTCATATGAGGATGGAGACACAGATCAAAGAAGTGCATCTACATGGCAAGGGATTGCCTGCAACACCAGAAGCCAGGAGAGAGGCCTGGATAAGCTCTCCCCTAGAGCTGAGAGGTGACAACGTGCTAGCAGCCCTTGCTGACTCTCGGCACCTCCTTGGCCTCAACCTCCATTCTGGCTGCGCTTGAGGAGCCCTTCAGCCCACCGCTGCACTGTGGGAGCCCCTCTGTGGGTTGGCCAAGGCCAGAGCAGGCTCCCTCTGCTTGCCGGGAGGTGTGGAGGGGGAATTGCGGGTGGCAGCCCCTCTCTGGGTTGGCCGAGGCCAGAGCAGCCTCCCTCTGCTTGCAGGGAGGTGTGGAGGGAGGGGTGCGGGTGGCAACCGGGACTGCACGTGGCACTCGAGGGCCAGCAGCAAGTTCCGGGTGGGCACAGGCTGGGCGGACTCCACACTTAGAGCGGCAGGCCGGCACCACAGGCCCCAGGCAGTGAGGGGTTTAGCACCCGGGCCAGCAGCTGCGGAGGGTGCAGAGGGTCTCACAGCACTGCTGGCCCGCCTGCGCCACGCTGGAATTCTTGCTGGGCCTCAGTCCCCTCCCCGCAGGGCAGGGCTTGGGACCTGCAGCCCACCATGCCTGAGTATCCCCCACCCTGTGGGCTCCTGCACGGCCGGAGCCTCCCTGACAGGCGCCGCCCCCTGCTCGGGGTGGCGCCCAGTCCCATCAACCACCCAAGGGCTGAGGAGTGCAAGTGCGTGGTGCAGGACTGGTGGGCAGCTCCGCGGTGCCCAGTGTGGGATCCACTAGGGGAAGCCAGCCGGGCTCCTGAGTCCCGTGGGGACTTGGAGAACTTTTATGTCTAGTCAAAGGTTTGTAAATGCACCAATCAGCACTTTGTGTCTAGCTCAAGGTTTTGTAAACACACCAATCAGCACCCTGTGTCTAGCTCAAGGTTTGTAAATGCATCCATCAGTGCTCCGTGTCTAGCTAATCTAGTGGGGACTTGGAGAACTTTTGTGTCTAGCTAAATGATTGTAAATGCACTAATCAGTACTCTGTGTCTAGCTCAAGGTTCGTAAACACACCAATCAGCACCCTGTCAAAAACCGACCAATCAGCTCTCTGTAAAACGGACCAATCAGCAGGATGTGGGTGGGGTCAGATAAGGGAATAAAAGTAGGCTGCCCCAGCCAATAGTGGCAACCAACTCAGGTCCCCTTCCATGCTGTGGAAGCTTTGTTCTTTCACTCTTTACAATAAATCTTGCTGCTGCTTACTCTTTGGGTCCACACCGCCTTTGTGAGCTGTAACACTCACCACAAAGGTCCGCAGCTTCGCTCCTGAAGTCAGCAAGACCACGAACTCAACAGAAGGAAGAAATTCTGGACACATGTGAACATCTAAAGGAACAAACTCCAGACACACCATCTTTAAGAACTGTAACACTTACCACAAGGGTCCACGGCTTCATTCTTGAAGTCAGCAAGACCAAGAACCCACCAATTCCAGACACAGAGCCTTCACAGAGAGTATGGCCGGCTAGCATCTTGACTTTAGACTTTTAGCCTCCAGAAACGTGAGAGAATAAATTTCTGTTGTTTTAAGCCACCCAGTTTGTGGTAATTGGTTACCACAACTCTAGGAAACTAATACAAACAGTAACATCTTTATGTTAGTTGAGAAACAATTTCTTAATGAAATATGCAGCCATTAAAAATAAGAATGAATTAGACTTAGAAAAAGGATCACAATGTATACATGTAAATAGGTAGGATACAATAGCATATGAGATTATGAATACTATATGCTAAAACAATTCACTAGTGCAGAGAAAAAAGACAAGAAGGAATTTCAAGAAAATATGGGAAGTGGTTACATTTGCATAGTGAAACATCAGTATGTTTTCTACTTTTTTGGAGTTCTCAATTTTCTTTAATGAAAATCTATTCATAATCATCATAATTGGTTGAAACTAATCAAGACTCATACCTAGGACTAGGGCTGGACTGTCTCTTATAAAATCCTTGGCCTTGAAGTTGATAGGTCTGAACAAAACTGATTCTAATTAACAAAAAAGAGCATAGGATGGTTAAATGGACAACTAAAAACTTCTTGTACATTGTTGTACAATTTACAAAGATTGTAAAACAATATGTACAAGTTGTAAAAACATCTTGGTCCATTAGGATTGCTGTAACAGAATACTAGACTGGGTGGCTTATAAACAACAGGAATTTATTTCTTATACTTCTGGAGACTGGGAAGTCCAATATCAAGGCTCCAGCAGATTCAGTGTCTGGTGAGGGCTCTCTTCCTCACAGTCCCCTGTCTTCTCATTATAACCTCACGTGGTAGAAGCAGCCTCTTTTCTATGAGCACTAATTCCATTTATGAGGGCTCTCCCTTCAGGAACTACTCTCCTCCCAAAGTCCCCACTTTCTAATATCAATCACTTTAGAGGTTAGGATTTCAACGAATGAATTTTGGGGTAACACAAACGTTCAGTCCATTGCATATCAGGTCCTTGTCTACTTCAAGTTTTGATAGAAGCTGTGAAGAGGAGGACAAATAAAAACATTATAGCTAATGGGGAGAAGGAAGTGTGTCCTTCCTGAAGAGCAGGTGTTAGTATTGAGTGACCATTGGTAAAGCTCAACTTAATGTGACACGTTGATTACCTAAGAGCCAATCTTAGGATAATAGACAAACTAACTTTCAGTATTTTTGTGAAACCAAACACTAGCAAATTCCCTACAGCTCTTTCTCTCATGGCGGTGCATGTTTTACTTAATCAACCACAAAAGTTACATTCACAAAATTCACTGGTATATATTCACAATTCAGTTGTGCATACCCTGACATATCAGTTTATTTAAACAGGCATTCATTCATATTTCTTGAAAACCTACTAAAAACCCAACACTAGATCAATAATTCATAATACAACACTGAACAAAAACATCATGATTCCAACCCTCAAGTATCTTCTAGCCACACTGGCGAAACAGACATTAAAAAAAGTATGGCATATAATAGAAAATTATATTGTGACTAAGTAACACAAGCTGAAAGCAACAGGTGTCATCATGAGAGTAGATAATAAGAAAAACTATTCTAGCTTGGAAAGACAGGGAAGGTTTAGGTAAGATGAGGTTAAACTGATTTCTCAAGAGAAAAGAATTTACCAAGCAAATTGGAGAAGGAGAGTGATGTTAGTGCTCTGAATAGAAGGAACAGCTTGTGCAAAGTTTCCAAGTCTAGAAATATTCCAGTTGATTTGAGGGGCTAAATGAAGGCAGCGTAATTGGCATGGAATAAGCCAGGCCGGAAGTAGTGAGGCTGGGAGTGCACACACAGCCCTGTAGACAATGTTACAGATTTGGGGCTTAATCCGGAATGTAATGGAAAGCCACTAATGGAGTTTACTTCTTGATCAGCAAGTGTCACTACTGAGATGACCATTAATTCACTGATAAAACTCAACATTAGTGTGACACATATCACTTAAGACTCACGAATGAAAAATAAATTTGTATGCTATATGTCACTGATATTTTTTAAGGTTTGTTACACAGTGATAACTGACCCACAGCCTTCCCTTCTTCTAGGAATTGTTTGCAGCTTATGGTCCAGGAAATTTTTTTTCTTTTTTTTTTTTTTTTTTTTTTTTTTTTTGAGACAGAGTTTCACTCTGTTGCCCAGGCTGGAGTGCAATAGCGCAGTCTTGGCTCACTGCAACCTCTGCCTCCCAGGTTCAAGCAATTCTCCCGCCTCAGCCTCCCAAGTAGTTGGGATTACAGGCGCTTGCCACCATGCCCAGCTAATTTTTGTATTTTTAGTAGAGACGGGGTTTTATCATGTTGGCCAGGCTGGTCTTGAATTCCTGATCTCAGGTGATCCACCCACCCCAGCCTCCCAAAGTGCTGGGATTACAGGCATGAGCCACTGTACCCGGCCCATTTTCTCTAATTTTTAAAAGCTACTGTTTCTTATTTCTAAAATATATATTTTATTTTATTTTTTTAAAAAATCTATCATTCTCTGGTGTTTGATGTGGAAGGAAGGTATTTCAAATAGTTCTCAGACTATCATTTTGAAATGTGAAATGCGAGTATGACATTGAATCAGTTATGAGATTATTTCAACTGGTTTAATCACAAAAGCTCTAGAAATTTAAGGAAAGACTGAAGTAAGACTGAAGGCTACAAATTCAGGAATAACTTTCAAATTATAATAAAGGACTGCTCCAGGAGTGGCACAACTACTGCCACTTCTGGGCAGAGGTAACATGGATTGTTCCTCTGATGCTGTAGGGTACCACTAGAACCTCTGCCACCACTGCTACCTCTGCACAGCAATGGGCAATGTGCCTGTCACTGCCCAGCACCTGGATATCCATTACAGTAGTTTCCACATGGACATCTCACGCCATTGTGTCTGACCCAGAGCAAGGAAAGTATCCATTACACTAGTTTCCACATGGACATCTCACGCCATTGTGTCTGACCCAGAGCAAGGAAAGTATCCATTACACTAGTTTCCACATGGACATCTCACGCCATTGTGTCTGACCCAGAGCAAGGAAAGTATCCATTACACTAGTTTCCACATGGACATCTCACGCCATTGTGTCTGACCCAGAGCAAGGAAAGTTGGAAGGTGAGTTTCTGGCTTTCACTTTGGAAAGAAGCAAACTCATAACATAGGAATGTCCTTAAACATAGAAAAGCAGCTTAAAAGGTTTACAGGGATGCCTTATAATCACTACTTGGTTATGTTGGTGGTGAAAAAAAATTAAAAATAAACAAATAAGAAATAAAGACAAGTCTATACACTTCAGGAATCAAGACTACAGTTCTCAATTACAGTTCAACAATATAACACACACAGATGTGTGTAGGTAGGGCATCTGTCACTTAGCAGGCACTCAACAAATGACAAATCAGTCAATCAATCAATAAAACAACAAACCACTGCGATAAAATGAAGCACAATTACCCCTTTAATCCAGACTTTTACTCTTGCCTTTAATTCTCCAATGAATTACTTTGTTTTTCTGTTCAAATTTCCATATTTTACTTTCTTTATCACCTCTAATCTTCTGGTGCAATGATTTCATTTTACAGTACACGCTTGTCAGACCATGCCAGCTGTACCTACTTATGCCTTACCATCTCCTCGTCCACGGGGTAACAGTCTCTCCTGGAAAAGGTTCATTCTAGGTAGTTGGTCTGAATCAAGAATTTAAAGAGATAGAAGCATCAGTGGGCCAGTGATCCTCAAAATTGTAACTTGAAAGGCACAAATATATCTCAATTTTGGCATGCCAGAAGCTTTTTCCTTTAATTTCAATAGTTCAAGGAGACAGGAAAGGGTGGAGAAACAACATACACACACACATATCTGTGTGTATATATGTATATACATGTGTAAATACATGTATGTATGTATATACTCGTGTATATACATACACATATGTGTGTATGTGTGTATATATGTATATATACACATATATATACACATATATGTATATATACACATATATATGTATATACATATATACATACACATATGTGTGTGTATTTCCTTTCCTGTTTCACTTCCCCTTCCCTCACTTCTGTGTCCTGAACTCACACTTCCAAATAAACTTCCCATCCATGAACCATTGTCACAATCTCCTTTCAGAAGAACCCAGGCTAAGATTTTCTCTCTTGTCCTCCTACCCTTCCTTCCTTCCTGAGCCTTTTCCTTTTTTCAGTGATATTACCCATCTACTTTTACACTCTCACATATATATATGAGCATGTATATATATACACATATATGTGTGTGTGTCTGTAAGTATATATATTTAGTATTTCTCCAGCCCTTCCTGTCTTCTTGAACTATTGAAATTCCACATGTGAAGTGAAATACAGAAAACAGCAGACCTAAGTTAGTGATTTTGCTGGGAAAGACAAGAAAAAAGAAAATACAACTTTCCAATTTTGCTAATGTAAAAATACATTTTACACTTGTGTTTTTGGTAGATTGGGCAATGACGGTTAACCCACACTTTCCAAAATCTTTGGATAGACATTTACTGAACACTAGTCATGTTCCAGAACTGGGTTGGACGCTGGGATAGACTGGTAAGCAGTGCGGACAGTTTACCTGTCCAAATCTGCTGTATTTGAACTAGGGCTTTCAGTCAGATGACTCTAATAAGATCAAAATATCCCCTAATCTAAGAAAACAAGTTAATAGCACTTCAAAAAAAAGGAAAGTCTAAGGAAAAAATGAAAGACAGGAAGGGTAGGAGGAAGAGAGAGAGCATCTCAGCCTGGGTCCTTCTGAAAGCAGATGGTGACAATGGTTCATGGATGGGAAGTTTATTTGGAAGGGTGAGTTCAGGACATAGAAGTGAGGGAATGGGAAGTGAAACAGGGAAGAAAAGAGCCATTTCCTTCCCTCCCTCACTTCCCTCCTTTCTTCCTTCTTTGTTCCTTCCTTCCTCCCTTCCACATTTCAAAATTCTTCTCAGTTAGATCAAGTATCCAGTCACCTGTGGCAGCCAATGGAAAATGTAAGTGGAAGGAAGGGAGGGAAGGAAGGAAGGGAAGGAAGGAAGGAAGGAAGGAAGGAAGGAAGGAAGGAAGGAAGGAAGGAAGGAAGGAAGGAAGGAGGGAGGGAGGGAGGGAGGGAGGGAGGGAGGGAGGGAGGGAGGGAGGGAGGGAGGAAAGGAAGGAAAGGAAGGAAGGAAGGAAGGAAGGAAGGAAGGAAGGAAAGGAAGGAAGGAAGGGAAGGAAGGAAGGAAGGAAGGAAGGAAGGAAGGAAGGAAGGAAGGAAGGAAGGAAGGAAGGGAAGGAAGGAAGGGAAGGAAGGAAGGGAAGGAAGGAAGGCAGGAAGGAAGGCAGGAAGGAAGGCAAGGAAGGAAGGAAGGAAGGAAGGGAAGGAAGGAAGGAAGGAAGGGAAGGAAGGAAGGAAGGAAGGAAGGAAGGATGGATCCTGGCAATTGTGATTTTTCTATCAGAAGCATCTAACAGAAACACAGCTCAAGTATTTCTGCTTCTCCCCCATTGGATAATTACAGCTTATCCTTCTTGATGATCTCATTTGATCTTCAGAACAACCCCATGAAGTAGGTATTATTTTTATTATAGTATTGTGCTTTAAAGTGTGAGCTGTGTTGTGAGACAGCTCGGAATGAAATACAGGCTCCATCACTTGCGAGCTTTGTGACCCTGGGCAAACTAACATGTTTATGCCTAAGTCTTCTTTAAATGGGTGATGATAAGTGCAACAACTGTTTGTTGTGAGTATTAAATGAGTTAGTATTTGTAAAGTATTTAGAATTGGTCGGGCATATAGTAAGTTAGCTTTTATAAACACCTGTTTTGTTTTGTTTTTCTGATGCTCTCAACTGTGGACAGATTTTGAATGCCTTCTGATGCATAAAATAGGAGAAGCACTCACATTAGCAGAATGACTTTGAAACGCACAGTGTGATCCTCGGCAGAAACAGTCCTAAACAAGGTGACGGGGGAGCCAAATGTGCAGGACCCCGCCAGGAAGACTTGGAACGAAGGGGTGGGGCTCAGCTGGGAAAGCGTGTTTTGAGCAAATACACATTTCACTGATCAACAGCTTCTTGCGGGATGTCCTCCCTAAGCCATTTCTGTAAAACATAAAATCTCCATTCTAGGCAGGGTGCCATATTTTTCCTTCTCTGCACCCAATGAGAGAGTGCTTCCTTCTCCCTGGCCATTTGCAGGGAAAATGAAGCCAAGATCCCATTTTAGTACAAATGCTCAACTTTTATGGAAATGTGTTTGGATAATTTACAAAGGACACCCCTCCTCTTCCACTCCAGTTGAGAGGTTTTAGAAACTCCGGGGGTTCTTTTCATGGCTTCCTACCCCAATTCTTTGTAGACTGGCAAAGAAGCTTCCTCTCCCTCACTCCTCAGCACCCCACTGATTCTACAATGTCTGGGAGGCCATCAGCATTTAAATAACAACAAAAAATGGTCCTCATCTGAAACCACAGAAACCCTATTTAGCACAATCAGGACTAGAGAGTCATTTAGAGAGCAAGTACCTTCATTATAATGTGGGAAGCAGAGTCTCAACTGACTATGGAAGTCTTCAGCCTTGAAGGAAGAGAGGGGCTGGGGAGACAGAAAGCAGGAGGGACAGTAGAACATATAAGCCATTTTCCCAACTTGGGAGGTATATTTAATATTGGCAGAAAGCAATCATTGCAAAATGTGTATGTGTTTATTTATTTATTGGATTGAATGTACCCAGTCATCGCTTCTCTCTAGGGGCAACTGGAAGAATGACAGAAAATGAGACTCACTCATATCTTGCTTTTACAGCTTAAACTACTCATATCAGACCTCATAAACACAAGTAATCTATTATATTCTCACCAGTTCTCACACCCACCCTCGGATGGCAATACAAATTCCATTTATATTCCTGAGTCCTAAAACCAGAATGGACTCATGCTTCTGGATAGTTATAGCAAGGGTACCAGAAGCTGGCTGTCTGACTCATTCCTGCTTGCAAATTTTATCCATCTACTTTCACACTCTCACAAACACAGGCACACAGATCAGTGGTCTCCTGTCCACACTTTCTAGCCAAAGAATTTCACTCCTATTTCTTCAAAAACTATTTAAGCTTTCTGACAATTGTGAAGAATTTTCTAAATAAAGTCCCCAAGAACCACAGATCTCTCCCATTTCCTCTATGCACCCTTGTCTTCCTCTTCTTCCCCACCTACATAATGACAGGTTCCCTCATCTATCAAGCTCTGATTGTTTTCCTATGCCTGTTCGTGTTTATTGATCCAAACAGGTTTTTTTTTTTTTTTCTTCTTTTCCAATGGACGATGCTTGCCTTTTGCGTTCCCATGCATGTAAGAGCTGGGAGATCATCTCTCAGACTCCAGCCCTCTTGCTTCTCAGGTAAGACATTGAAGGCATGAGGAAAGAAGGGATTTGTCTGTTCCTGGATGACCATGAAAGTAATTATTAGATTGTGATCCAGTATGCCAAGCTGCCAAAGAGGACAGAGATGCATCTTATACAAAATTCAGTTTGCAAGTCTCTGAGTCATCTTGGAAGAAAAGGAGAGTTGACAACTTCAAGTGAACCCATCCAGCATGTTTATGCTGGTTGTGGAATATAAATTACTAATAGCTATAAGCTACCAAGGTGGGTTAGTGGGATCAGTCACCGGCCTGGAGACATGGATTTGTAACCATCCCTATAAACTTTATAAAATTAAAGAAGAAAACTAAATTTAAGTCAAGAAGAAAGGAGGGGAAGAAACAAAAATAAATCCAGCTTGCAGCACATTCAGCATTAACCATGAGGGGAGCTGGCTCTCTGACCTGCTTCCTCATAGTTGTTGGTGCCTATTGCCCCAGAATCATGCAGACCCTGTCACAAGGTTAAAATTCCCCTAACTGCTCTATAGATAACAACTTAGGCATTGTGAAACTTAAGTTTTATACTGGAGATGTTCTTTCCGATCCTGCATTCCAGTGAAACTACTGAGAAGAGGCTGACACACTGAAGAGTGTTGTTTCCACATTCTAATGATTTCATCCCCCTTAATCCAAGTAGCCAGTGACCTTAATTTCCCAGCCCCTCACTCTCCACAATCGCCTTAAAAACTCCAGCCCAGAACTTCTCAAGGAGCTGAATTTCAGTATCCTTGTCATCTCACTCAGCCATCCTGTGATAAGTAAACTCTTTCTCTGATGCAAACCTTGCTGTCTCAATGTATTGGTATGTTACTGCACAGTGGGCCAACAAACCTGTTGGTCCTGTAACACATTCAAAATTCATCTCTACTTCTAATGCCATGGGCAATCTGCTTATGCTCTCTGTGATGGTTAATACTGAGTGTCAGTTTGATTGGATTGAAGGATACAAAGTATTGTTCCTGGGTGTGTTTGTGAGGGCATTACCAAAGGAGATTAACATTTGAGTCAGTGGACTGGGAAAGGCAGACCCACCCTCAATCTGGGTGGGCACCATCTAATCAGCAGCCATCAAGGCCAGAATAAAAGCAGGCAGAAGAACGTGAAAAGACTAGACTGGTTTAATCTTCTGGCCTACATCTTTCTCCCATACTGGATGCTTCCTGCCCTCAAACATTGGACTCCAAGTTCTTCAGCTCTGTAATTCTTGGACCTTTGGCCACAGACTGAAGGCTGCACTGTAGGCTTCCCTACTTTTGAGGTTTTTTAACTTGGACTGGCTTTCCTGCCCCTCAGCTTGCAGACAGCCTATTGTGGGATCTTACCTTGTAATTGTGTGAGTCAATACTCCTTAATAAACTCCCGTTTATACATGTGTCTATCCTATTAGTTCTGTTCCTCTGCAGAACCCTGACTAATACATTCTCCAAGCCTCCATTGCCTTGGTTTTCTCATCTATAAAATGGGGATATTGATAGAGCACTCATGAAGTTATTGGAAAGATTAAATGAGGTCCTATATTAAAATAATAAAAAACTTACTATTTATTGAGCACTGAGGCAAGTGTTTTAAAATCCATTTTCCAAAGGAAAAACACTGAACCTCAGAGAAGTTACATAACCTTGTCCAAGGTGACACAGGCACTAAGCAGCAGAGGTAGAACTCAAATCCCTACCTGTTGATGCAATGACAGTGCTTCCTCAGCCTGTTATGCTGCTTGCCATGGCATCAGATATCACTCTTCCCCAGCCCAAATTGCAAGGCTACAACATTTAAGGGTCTTATCTGCCTGTCTAAGCAACTGAACAACACATATCTTAGCACCTGCTGCTCTACCTGTTTTCTTTAGCCATTTAAAACCATGTGAACAAACCCTTTAGGTTTTACAAAAGCAAAAGATGTGACATTTATTGTCACCAATGATCCTGTTTCAGAGACAAAGACTTGTCAACACCTGGAACTTAGGGTGCAATTGGGCATATCTTTGGAGCTAATTTAATTTACCCAGAGTAACCAGCATGCTCAATTGTGACCATGAAGCAGCCAGGCAAACCTTAAATCTAGAACAGCTGAATATATTTTGGGATTTTTTTTTTTCCCTCCCCACTCAGCTAGCAGCAATTAGTGCCAAGTGTCCAGCAAATGTCATCTAGGCACTGGCCAGGCACAAAGTCTCCTGGGTAGTTCTGTGACCACGTGGCCCTGTCCTGCTGAGTTTGGCTACATCTCCCCACTTCTATCTCCTCTTTCAGTTCCATTTCTATTGTTCTGAGTTACTATTCTCCACAAAGCACTGAGCTGGACTCTGAGCAGAGTGCAGAGATGATCATGAAGAGATCTCTACACTCTGGGCACTTAACATGTTACCAAAGTGGATTAAACAAAAACATAATTAGCAGCGTGCTTACCCTAACCGCTGTCCAGATAACGTGATATAGAAGATGGAAGAACAAGGAAGAATAAGGTACAATTATTATAGGAAAGAACTTATGGAGGAGGTAAGATTGAGATGGGTCTAAGGGTTTACTTATCCATTTCTTCTTCCCAAGGTCATGACCCTGGGGGAGGGGAGGTTCTAATATCAGCCGTGTTCTGTGCCAGAATCTGCCTAAACAATCCATTCTTCTTATCTGTCTGTTTTGTATCTAGTACTAAAGGCTGACTTCATGGACATCCTCAAATGAGCACGACAGTTCACTATATATTTTCCAAAGTCTAAATAACTCAGTCTTAATTAGCACAATGTTGAGGACACCAAGTGCGATGGTTAATTTTATGTGTCAATTTGACTGGGCCACAGGATGGCCAGATATCTGATGACACATTTGTTCTGGAGATTTCTGTGAGTTTATTTCCAGAAGATATTAGGATTTGAACTGGTAGACTGAGTAAAGCAGATGGCCCTCCACAATGTGAGGGGGCATCATCCAATCTGTTGAAGGTTTAAATAGAACTAAAAGGTGGAAGAAGGTTGAATTTGTTCTTTGTCTGACTGCATGAGCTAGTAAGTAAATCTTTTCCTATCCTTGGAGCTCCTGGTTCTCAGGCCTTCAGGCTCGAACTTGAATCTATAGCACTGGCTCTCAGTCCATTAAACTACACCACCAGCTTTTCTGTGTCTCCAGCTTGCAGACAAGCAGATTGTGACACTTCTCAGTCTTCATAATTGAGTGAGCCAATACCTTATAATCACCTACGTATAGATAAATATATAGATATATCCTGTTAGTTCTGTTTCTCTAGAGAACCCTCACTAACATACCAAGTGATATGGTTTGGCTCTGTGTCCCCACCCAAATCTCACGTTGAATTGTAATTCCCAATGTTGGGGAAGGGACCTGGTGGGAGGTGACTAGATCATGGGGGTGGATTTCTTCCATGCTATTCTCATGAGAGTGAATGAGTTCTCATGAGATCTGATAGTTTAAAAGTGTGTGGCACTTCCCCAACCCCCTCTCCTATTCTGCCATGGTAAGACATGCTTGCTTCCCCTTCGCCTTCCACCATGATTGTAAGTTTCCTGAGGCCTCCCCAGCCATGTTTCCTGTTAAGCCTGCAGAGCTATGAGTCAATTAAACCTCTTTTCTTCATAAATTCCCCAGGCTTAGGTAGTTCTTTATAGCACTGTGAGAATTAATACACCAAATATTCAGCATAAACCCATTCCTTAGGGGAAATACTTCCTGTTTTCCCCAAAAGCAGAGTTGTGATACATACCCAATTTACAGTCATAAACAGAACACTGAATACCACAGAAGACAGCCAATTTATGACTGGTTCAACAGCTTTTCTTGTTCCTTTACCTTCTTGTTACCACATACAGGGAGCACTGGCCTGACTGAGCTCAGCCCCATGGACTTATCCCCTGACCCAGGCACACCCAATGCAGAAAGGCCTGGCACAGGCCCGCAGCCAGCTGGTTCTCAGGCTTTTGCATGCGCTTCCATTTCTCCAAGGTACAGGTGGCTCTTCCTCAAATTGGAATGGTAAGATCTCAGATTTGTGCTTTGCATGGGCAAGTAGAGGAAGCGGCCTCTTGAGTTCACATTGAGAACAGCCTACCAGGCTGAACAATCTTAAAAAGAGATATTTGCTCTTCTAATGCCCAGCCTCTCTCAACTTGTGTTTGGGTCTGCTCAATCCTCACTCAGACTATGCTACTGCAGTTACCCCTGCTCCTCATAAGCAGAAGCTAGCTGCCCACCTGCTGAGAACATAGTCCAAGTGTGAGAATGCCATTCCAGACCTCGGTAGGATTGTCTGCCAACTGGTTTATGTTCTATAAGAGTCACACAACACCTATGCCACTACTTTCTTAATATATTTTATTTAATCTAAATAGATTCACTTTTGAAACTTAGCATGGTCCTAGACAATAATATCTATAAAATCATAGTTTGATGTTCCAATTCTATATTTACTATACATTGAAATAGATATATGACTGTCAAATTTTTTAAAAAGTAATTGCCGCTCTACCACTTACGATCATTTGGCTAACCACCAGGGATGTGGGCAGACCACACTTAGGGAACTGCCTTCTGATGCTACAGTTCTATGATTATCACAGAAGAGGTTTGAATCTATAAGAAGGAAAGGAGAGGTGGTACTAGTTCACTGACGAAAGCAGCATAGTGAGGTAGATGCAATTAAAAAATGTAAGATAACAGCAGGAAGCACAGATTCAAAGGTTTTTAAATAGAGATAAGAGCTAGGATGATCTCTGGAGAGGAAAATGTGTCCATTCTTGGCCTGTTTTTTCCAAGCCAGTGAATAAATTTCTATTTGTGTTTAGAGAAGGGAATGTTGTTTTTTGCCCTTACTTGAAAACAAAAGAAAGGATTTTACACATCTCTCTGTTTCAATTGGATAGAGAGGGTATTTCCTTTAATTTCCACCAACATGTTTTCGTTTGTAGCTTGGGGTTGCCAGTTGAAAGAAAATGACAACATTTCACTGTACATATCAGAATGTGTACAGATGGCATAGTTTTTTATGAGACCTGAATCTATCTGTAAAGAAAAAGCCATGGAATACTATTAATTGGCTAAATTTCAAACTCTATTTTTTGTGTGTGGGGGAACCAAAATCTTTTTTTTTTTTTTGAGACGGAGTTTTGATCTTGTTGCCCAGGATGGAGTGCAATGGCGCCATCTTGGCTCACTGCAACCTCCGACTCCCAGGTTCAAGCGAATTCTCCTGCTTCAGCCTCCCGAGTAGCTGGGATTATAGGCTCCTGCCACTCCACCCGGCTAATTTCTTGTTTTTATTAGAGATGGGTTTTCACCATGTTGGCCAGGCTGGTCTCAAACTCCTGACCTCAAGTGATCCACCCACCTTGGCCTCCCAAAGTGCTGGGATTACAGGTGTGAGCCACTGCAACAGGCCAAACCAAAATCTTAATGGAAGTTTTCAAAATATGCTTAGCATAACCATAAAATATATTGGTATTTTCTCCATGTATATCTACCTTCTCTCCAGAAGAAAATCTAGGTCACAGGTCTTGAAACTTTCCATACCATAAAGGGAGAAGCAGCTCTGGGGAAAATTATTGATGTTGATAATATTTGTTTTTAATTATCCAGCTTTGAATTTGAACACCTTTCCCCCCTTTGTAGTCTCCAATCCTCATGATACATGATACACATTCTCAAGTTTGCTGGAAACTTTCTTCATCACCTTGACAAAGATATTCACAGGAAAGCCTCTGACCTCATTCACCCCTGATAATATCTGCCACTGTTCCTCCTCCAGACACATTTGCAGGCTCTGACCTCACAGAAAGGATAGAGTGAGCAGACAAGAGTATGGCACATTGGAAAGAGTATTATCTTTGCAGTAAAACAAGCTGAGTTCAAATCCCAAGTCAGACCATGTGACTAACTGCTTGTCTTAGGGAAAGCAAACTTTTCTCCCAAACAGAACCGATTTACCTGGTTTGCTCTGGTGGCAGTTGAAACATTTTTGTGATTATAAATAGCTGTGGTCCCAAGATTCCTTGGTGCACCTTCCCATGGCCCCAGCCATCCTAACTCGCTCCCAGGAAACTCCAGGACCTATGACCAGAGTACTTCTAAATCGTCTCTGCGTGTGTTTTTCCGATTGTTACATACGTCAAATATCCTTCTTGGTCTCTGTGTCCTAATCTGTATAATGGGGTAATAATACCGACCATGGTAATTAAAAGAAAAAAAATGAAAGCATCTGTCATTGAGCAAATGATCAACAAATGCTAATTGTCTTTGCTCTTCATGTCAAAAGGATTCAGCCCTCAATCACAGAGAACTTTCTTTCCCATTATTACCAATAAGTATTTTCAAGCTCTGGACTCAAAAGATCCCCCTCAACACACATATGGGCACGCGCGCGCACACACACACACACACACACACACGTAGGGCCGCTGTCACAACAATTTTGTAGCCCAAAGATCAGAGGGCCTTGCTAATGTCACAGCCCTTAATGCTCAGGCAAACATGGCGATAGCCTTGAAAATACAGAGTTTCATGTCACCAAAATCTTAGCTCTCTCATGTGCTTCCCTCCCTGCCTCTAAACTCCCTTTCATGGGCTGTCAGATCAATTTTACAGCATGTTTGAGTAAGCTGATGAGGACCCGAGGGAGCAGCCCCAGCTCTGCACTGGACTAGTGAGGAGGGGAGCTGGGCTGCTGAATGCAGGAGAAAGCAAACTCCTCTTTCCTGTTCAAAATACATGCTGAAAAAAGACCATTTTTGCTCAGTTGTGCAGGTTTTTAAACGCCCTCCCAGTCATTTGAGCCTGAAAGTATAAATCCGAGTTTATGCCTGACACGGATTTTTTTTCAATCAGCCTATTTTAATTGCATAAATGTTCGTCTTTGTCTTGAAGGGAAAATATAATACATAGTTCAGTGGAAAAGGATGTCGCCTTGATTGGTATAATTAAGACTTTCTGTTCCAGTGCACCATATAAAGACCAGAAGCCATACAGGTTTTCTCCTTTCATATTGCCTCTAAAAACTAAAGAGGCCTTACCCCAATCTGTATTTTTGTTTTTATTCTTTTAATTTAAAAGAGTATATGCAGAGGCAAAAAAAAAATTACTTATATTGCTGCCATTATATATCCTCATCCTCCCCAAACTCTAAGGTGATTTTTTGTGTGTTTTGCATGTATTGCAATAATGTCAGTATCACGGAGGAGTCTCCACAGGTGACACAGTGGAGGCCTTCTCTCTTGCCAGGAAACTGAGAGTTTGCTTTGAGCTCTCTTGCACACCCAAAGTTGCCACTGGGTTAGAAGTTTCTAGTTGTTTTAAGAAAACATGGTTTAGCTTTTACATCAATTATAAAACATTATTTAGACCCATCATGGATTGAATTGTGTCCCTCCAAGAGCTATGTTTAAGTCCTAACCCCCAGCACCAGTGAATGTGCCTTCATTTGCAAATAGTCTTTGCAGATATAATCAAGTTAAGAGGAAGTCATGCTGGATTAAAGTCAGCCAAAAATCCAATAACTGCTGTCCTTATGAGAAGGCCATGTAGAGATACAGAGATGCAGAGATGCAGATGCAGAGGGAAGAAAGCCAGTGAAGACAGATGCGGCGATGGCAGTGATGCAGCCACAAGCCAAGGGATGCCAAGAATTGCCTGCAATTGTCAATTGCCAGAAGAGGCAAAGAAGGATTCTTCTCTAGAGCCTCCAGAGGGAACACGGCCCCACTGACACCTTGATTTCCGAATTCTGGCATCCAGAACTGTAAGAGAGTAAATTTCTATTGCATTAGTTCACTCAGTCTGTGGTAATTTCTTACAACATCCTTAGGATGCTAATATAAACCCAATTCCTAGGATTCAACAAGGAAAAAAGAGGATAACACTGCCTACCATTTTGTGAGAACAAGATAACGTGGCCAAGGCTCCTAAACAGGTTGAAGTACATGCTGCCTTTGCAAGCCCAACCTGGGGAAAAAGTGTGACTGCATCCCTGTTCCCTGCAACAGTCTCTCCTGACTTTCCCCAGAGCATTCTGTTGCTTCAGATTCTCTTTATCATTTTATTTTATTTTATTGTCATTAGTTTTTGAGACTGAGTTTCGCTCTTGTCGCCCAGGCTGGAGTGCAACGGCGTGACCTCAGTTCACAGCAACCTCCACCTCCAGGGTTCAAGCGATTCTCCTGACTCAGCCTCCTGAGTAGCTGAGATTACAGGCACCCACCACTCACCTAGCTAATTTTTGTATTTTTAGTAGAGAGGGGGTTTCACCATGTTGGCCAGGCTGGTCTCAAGTTCCTGACCTTAGGTGATCCACCTGCCTCAGCCTCCCAAAGTGCTGAGATTATAGGCATGAGTCACCACACCTGGCCCTCTTTACCCTTTTAGAATTTTCAAGTTACAGGACTGGGAGAAGTCAATTTGCAACCAAAACACACGTATCAGGGTCAAACACATATGATGTGGAATCCCTGCTCAGCCACTGATTAATTCTGTTTTCACGGGGTGTTGGGAGATCTCCCTGAGCCTCACTGGCCCATTTCCAAGTTGGGGAGAGTAATGCCAACTTCAAATGGTTTGGAGATGTTTACTTAAAATAATTTATGTTAAAATTCTGGTATCCACCAGTTCCACAGTAAAATGTAATTTCCCTCATTTCCCCTTCCCAAGAAACATACATACTATGAATTAAAGATTGCAAGAAGACGTTATACACTGCTGGTTAAAATGCAAATTAGTTCAGCCACCATGGAAAACAATTTGGACATTTTCAAATAACTAAAAATAGAACTACCATTTGACCCAGAAGCTCCATTATTGGGTATTTACCCAAAGGAAAATAAATTGTTCTTCCAAAAAGACACATGCACTTACATGTTCATCCCAGCACTATCACAGTAGCAAAGACATAGAATAATCTAGGTGCTCATAAGTGGCAACTGGATAAAGAAAATGTGGTACATACACACCATGGAATACTATGCAGCCATAAAAAGAATGAAATCATGTCCTTTGCAGCAGCATGGATGCAGCTGGAGGCCATTTATACTAAACCAAGTAATGCAGAAACAAAACCAAATACCACGTGTTCTCACTTATAAGTGGGAGCTAAACTCTGGACACACACAGACACAAAGATAGGAAAATAAGCACTACAGATTCCAAAGAGAGGGAGGCAGGGAGTGGAAAAGGACTGAAAAACTGCCAATTGGGCACTGTGGTCACTACCTGGGTGGCAAGATCATTAGAAGCCCAAACATCAGCATTATGCAATATACCCAGGTGGCAAACTTGCATATGTACCCTCTGAATCTAAAATTAAAAATAACAATCATAAAGATTGCAAGAAGATGAGTGCACAGAAGTCAGAAAAAACAAGGAGAAGATTAAGAGTCCCTGAGGACAGAGGTTGTCTGGAACCCACCATGGGCCAGGCACTTGGCTAAATCCTTTACGAGTGCCGGTTCAGAGCCTCCTCACATATAACCTATGAAGCTATTTCGTCCCAGTTTTCTGGAAAGAAACTGAAGCTTAGAGCAGAACTTATCTGCCAGAACACTATTAATATTTTCAGACCAGATAATGTTTTATAAGTTGGTGCTATTCTGTGCATTGTAGGATATTTAGCCATATTCCTGGCCTCTACCCACTAAAACAGCCCTCTCCCTCAATTGGGACAACAAAAAATGCCTACAGACATTGCTAAATACCCCTGGGGAGCAAAATTACCCCAGTTGAAAACCACTGGTTTAGGGAGATTTATTAGCTATTATTCCAATATCACAAAGCCAGCATAACCTAGGTTTTCAAAACTTATGTGAGTATTTTTAGCCAAGAATGACAGAGAAGGTGAGCTTTTGCCTAAAACAGAGACAACTGACTTTTCTCCCTGTTGCCCCAGTAATGTTGACTTTTGATGAGAGCAGGAGGAGGTACTATTTATATGCAAGGCAAATAAGAAGACAGAGTGAGGATAAAGGGCTTGAATCAGGAAGATTCTTCACGGGTTTTAAGGTAGGCAGTAGAAGATACACTAATCCACCCTGCAGTGTGGGGCAAACTCTCCTTCCATATTAACTGCATTTTTTGATAGTGTCATAGTCAACTGCTTTGAAGAAATCCCTGCCCAACCTGACTTGCAGCTACATGTAACCAGGTGACCTATATCTGGCCAATGGGATGTGAGTGGGAGTGATGCTGGCTTCTTTGGAGACATGTGCTTAAAAGGAAGGCAGATTCTTTCCCACTTAGTCTCTGCTCCATCCTGATGCTTGGTCAATGGATACAGGATGAGCCATCTAGCACCATGTAGACAAGGCCAACATGTTAGAGATGGCAAAACAATGAGACAGAAGCTGCCTGGGCCCTGGCAATTTTGCAGACCAGAACTTCCAGACCACCTGAACTTACAGATAAGAGCAAACCAAGCTTCCATCTTTCTTTAAGCCACTGTCATTTTGGGTCTCTGCCATCGACAGCCAAGGCAATAGCTATATCTCTCTAATACAAGGTATAGATGCCTTCAGAATAATACATTACACCTTTTGACATTTGCATTTAATAGGGCCCATACCTTCACCTAAGTGATTACTCAGTGGTTGAAACCCAGCTACTGATGAAAAATAGGCAGGAAAGTAGGTGGAAAGCAGTTTTCCTAATCTCTCTAAATCACACTATATGAGTAATTATGGTAGGTAATATTCATTGAACGGTTATATGTGCCAATAATTGTTATAAGTGTTTCATATACGCTCATTTAATGCATACCTCAACCCCCTGAAATATGTATGATTATAATCTCCATTTAAAAATAATAGAAACTGAGGCAAAATAAGTTGCCTAAAGCCAGCCAGCTTATAAACACAGGGTAGAAATTTGAGCTCAGCCAACTCCATGCCAAAATGTCAAAACCTGCACCTTCAACTCCTGCTCTGCTAACTCAGATATCCACCCCTCGGTGCAGAAGGATTTAATGATTTTCACATTCTCTCTAGTTCTACAGACCTGTGGTTCCATAGATCCCTCGGCTGGAGGACTGCCTTTCATATGTTATATATGTAATTATTTGGTGCAGTCACCTTGGTTATTAGAAATAGGTGACTCAGCCTTAAATATCTGATAGTTATAACTGAATACCAAGCAAAGTAAATGTTACTCTCTGGGGGAAATCTCCAGTTTAATAACATAGGTGGTGAAACAAAATTTTACAGTTGTCCTTGATGAGTCACTTTGGATACGAAAGTTTTCTAGATAACTAAAAATTTAGTCATTTTAGCTATAGGAGATTTAAAAAACTTATGAAGGACTTCAGCTTTGGAGAAGATGGAGTGAATGTGCTTTTTCCTACTCCTTCTGTTAAGTACACTTAAAACCTTGGATGTTATAGGTAAAATAAATAAAAGAAGGCTATGAAAAGTAGAGAGAAGAAGATAGGCCAGCTAGGGAACTCAGGACCCAAGCTCCTTGCCTCATATATTCCAAACTGTTCCTAAGTAAGCCAGCAGCCCATAGATGTGAGCTAGCACAGGCAAAATAAAGCCCAACAGAAGCCTGCTTCCTCCATCAAAGGACCAGGAACAGGGCAACCCAACAAGCGAACCAAGCTTCCATCTTTCAAGTCAGAAAATTTCCACAAAATAGCAGCTCATTTCCAGCCAAACACAGCAGAAAATTCTGTGCCCTACTCATGTTTGCAAAGGTCCAGTAGAAAGCCTAGATTCCTACCCTAACAGAGATGTAATGAGGCTCCCCATTTCCCCACTGGGAGACAGGGATATCAAAGGAGGCTGAATATAAAAATAGGAACCTCATCTTTGCTGGGCGGTAGTAGCACTCCACTTGGAAGTAACTGGGTGCACCTCCCACTCCACACTAAGTTGGTGTCCGAGGAGGCTTAGTGGAAAGTTAGGATTTTCAACACAATCCCGCAGTAGTGGGGCTGGCCCTCCACCTCTCCACCACGATGTTGGTGGGGGTTATGTGGGGAGAAGTAAGAAGGTATTCCTACCTCTTTCAGTCCAGGAGGTATCAATGGAAGCTCAGTGAAGATCTGGAGCACTCACCTTACTCACCAGTAATGAGGAACCTCCCAGCATTGGGTGTCAATGGAGGCCAAGTGGGGAAGTGAAACTTCTTCCCACACCTGACAGTAATAAGGTGGCACTCACCCTTCAATTCAACAATTGAATTTCATCGGTGAATTGAATTCACTGATGAAAAACGGTGTCCACTTTCATCACTCTTATTCAACACAGGGATGGAAGTTCTAGCCAGTGCTGTAAGGTGAAAACAAACAACAACAATAATGGAAGTAAAAAAAACATACAAATGAGAATGGAAATAAGGAAATTAAAACTGTCCCAATGGACACCAAAAATTAAAAGGCAATACCATTTGCAAATGAAAAATAAAAATGCTTAGTTTTAAATCTAACAAAACATACACAGGGCTTCTATACTAAAAACTACAAAACACTGATGAAATAAATTACAGATCAAAATAAATGGAGAGACACGCTGAGTTCGTGCTTTGAAAAAAGCAACACAATAAATATGTCAATTCTCTTCAAATTGATATACACATTTAATGCAATTCCTATAAAATCTCCAGCAAGATTTTTTGTAGGCATAAATAGGTTCATTCTAAAATTTAAATGGAAAAGCAAAGAAACAAATAGCTAAAACCATTTTGCAAAATAATAAAGTGGAAGGAATCAGTCCTCCTGATTTCAAAACATATTCTATAGCTACAGTAGTTAAGACTGTGTGGTCTTGGCAGAAGGATAGACACGTAGATCAATAGAAGAGAATGAAAATCCAGAAATAGGTCGACAAATATATCCCCGTCTGATTTTCAACAAAGTTACACGAAAGCAATTCGATGAAAGAAGTGGAGACTTTTCACAAATGGTGTTGAAGCAATTGAATCCATAGGCAAAACAATGAAACTTGACCTAAGCTTCACACCGAATACAAACATTAATTCAAAATTACAAACTTAAATGTAAAACATAAAGCTACAAAACTTATAAGAAAAAACAGCGGACAAGAATCTTCAGGATTTAGAATTAGACAAGGAGATCTTATACTTGACAGCAAAAGCATGAACCATAAAAGGAAAAATTGGTAAACTGAATTCCGTCAAAAGTAAAAGCTTTTGTTCTGCAAAAGATCCTGTTAAAAGGATGAAAAAACAAGCTACAGACTGGGAGAGCATACTTGTAAACCACATAGCTAGTAAAGGACTAGTATATAGATATGTAGATATTTCTCCAAACTCTGAAGTTAAAAAACAAACAAACAAACAAAAAAACACCTAAACAATCTAATTAGAAAATGGGCAAAGGACATGAAGCAACACTTCACTATAGAGGAAATACAGGTGGCAAATAAGCACATGAAAAGATGTGGAAGATCATTAGCCATTGGTCAAGTACAGATGAAAACCACAATGAGATACCATTACACACTTATCAGAATGATTGAAATTAAAAATAGTTATAATACCAAATGCTGGCGAGGAAGCAGTGAAACTGAATCACTCATACATTGCTGATGGGAATTTTAAATGGCACAGCTACTCTGGAAGAGTTTGACAGTTTCTTACAAAACTAAACACGTAACTACCATAGGACCCTGGAACTGCACCCGCTAGGCATTCATTATGAAGTAATAAAAACATATGTTCACATAAAAAATTGTACATGGACAATTATAGCAAATTGATTCATAAAAGCCCCAAACAGGAAATGACTCAGATGCCCTTCATTGGGTGAATGGTGAGACAAACTGTGGTATATCAATACCATGAATACTACTCAGCAATAAAAAGGAATGAATTACTGATACACTCATTGACATGAATGAATTGTCAAGGATCTATGCCAAGTGAAAAAAAACCAATTCTGAAAGGTTACACACCATAAGGCCCTTTTATATAAGAGCCTCAAAATGACAAAATTATAGTAATGGTTAGGAAAGAAATGAAGCGGTGTGTGCTTGTAAAAAGGCAGGAGGAGAAATACCTGCAGTGATGCACCTGTTGTGTATCTTGACTGCATCTGTGTTAATAGGCTAGTTGTGATCTTTAGTATAGATTTGCAAGATGTTATCACAGCGGGGAACTGGATAAAGCGTACACAGGATCTCTTTATACTATATCTTACAAAAGCACATTTATCTATAATTATCTCAAAATTAAAAGCTTAATTTAAAGCAATTTGCACATTTGTGAGTCTTTCAGAGTTACCTACTTTCCCAATATATTGATTATATTTCAACCTTCTCTAAAGACCCAATGCCTCCTCACACTGCCTTCCTTTCACTTTTGTTTTCTATAGCACTTATCACTTCTAGCATGTTAGAACATAATTTAATGCTTCATGTTTACTTTTTACCATTTATCTTCTCCCACTAGAACAAAAGCACACCAAGGTACGGTCTTCATCTGTAAGACCCTGTATTGTTTAATAATCCATTCCAAGTTCCTAGAATGGTACTTGGCACATAATAAGTGCTCAATAAATAGGTGTTGAATAAAGAGGTAAATTATCATAAATATTTATTTATGATATATATTAGGGTTCTCCAGGGAAATAGAATCAATAGAATGTGTATGTATATATAGAGAAAGATACCTATTTTAAAGAATTTGCTCACACAATTACAGAGGCTAGCAAGTACAAAATCTGCAAAGAGGGCCAGCAAGCTGAGGACCCAGAAAAAAAGCCAATATAGCTCAAGACAAAGGCCATGTGCTGCAGAATTCTCTCTTGCTCAGAGGAGATCAGTTTTTTTTTTTTTTTCTACTCAGGCCTTCAATTGATTGGATGAGGCCCGCTCACATCATAGAGGGAAATCTGCTTTACTTTAAATCTACTGATTTAAATGTAATTCAAAAACACATCAGAGAAACATCTAGAATAATGTTTGACCAAGTATCTGGGCACCATGACCCAGAGAGGTTGACACATGAAATTAACTATCACAATCAGTTATTGTACTAGGCTAAAATAGAACAAAATCCTTGGAGTCTATATGTATGTAGGATTACACATCCCTTCACTTGATGGTCATAAACCACTGTGGTTTTTACTGTGAGCAATTTCTGTCTTCTTGTTTACCAGCAGGCTAGTAACAACTATATTTGCAGCAGTACTAATAGTAACCTCTGAATTTTCTATAATTTGCTGCTTTTAACATTTATAAAGTTGGGAGTTATTTAGACAAGTTTGTTATATCAATGCAAAGAAAAAAAAAATAAGCAGGTTCTAAGAGAAGCCTAGAGATGTTCACCTGTGAGCAAGAGATTCAGAATAGACATAACTTGGAGCTCAGAGGCTATTTTTATTTTTCTTATATCTTGAGCCTCAGCTGTGATCCTAATCATTAAGCTCCCCTTGCAAAAAAGAAGCTAAAGCTAGAAATGCACAGGCAAATTTAAAGCTGCCTGTTTAAAGCCAGACCATGGTCTCTGTTATGTCCTGGGTCCAAATTGGTCTTAGTTTTGATTTTCACAAGAGCGTACCTTCAGACAAGGACTTAGGAACTGGTAGTTCATCTGGGAGATGATCCCACACGTCCTGAGTGAGGAAGTGAGAAATCTGAGACAAGGAAGAAAGAAAAGCCGGTAAAGAGTATGTTAAAGAGTAGACAAACATGTTGAGCAACTGGGACTCAATCCTTCTGGTGACCCTCTGAGGAATCAAGTAGAACACCCCACAGCATTGTCCCACTGCAGACAGGGGACTTGGGGTTACCATCCACTACCCCATACTGCCAGGTTGTTTTGGACTCCTGGAGAACAAGCACCTAAGGGGCTGAGAAAGGTCTCAGGTGAAGCAGATGAATGATCTGCTGCTTGAGGCGGGAAGGTGTTAGCATGCTGGGAAGTCTACTGGGACTGCCAGTTAACTCAGAGGGGGCAGGAGGACAGGTGAGCAAAACATCAACAGTGTCCAATACTCACAGATGGCTTACTCTCAATCAGTCAGGATGGTAAGGGAAAGAGACCAAGGCAGAAAATCAACAAAGAAACATAAGAGTTAAACCATACACTAGACCAAATAGACCCAACTGACATTTACAGGACAAATAACCCAACTGCTGGACAGTACACATTATTTTTTTATCAGCACATGGAACACTCCAGAATAGACCATATCTTAAGCCACAAAACGAGCCTCAACAAATCCCCAGAATCATATCAATTTCTTTTCTGACCACAGCGGAACAAAACTAGAAATCAATAATAAGAGGAACAGCAGGAAACAAACAAATACATGGAAATAAACAACATGCCCCTGAATTATCAATGGGTCAGTAAAGAAATTAAGAAAGAAAATTTTTAAGTTTCTGAAACAAATAAAAATGGCAATGCAACATCCTAAAATCTATGGGATACAGCAAAAGCAGCACTAAGAGGGAAGTTTATAGCAATAAACACTCATATCGAAAAAGCAGAAAGACTTCAACTAAATAATCTAATGTTGCACCTCAAGGAACTAGAAAAGCAAGAACAAACCAACTTAAAATTAGTAAAGGAAAAGAAATAATAAAGATCAGAGTGGAAATAAATGAAATTGAGACAAAAAATACAGAAGATCAGCAAAACTAAAAGTTGGTTTTTGAAAAGATAAATAAAATTGACAAACCATTAGGTAGATTAAGAAAAACAGAGCTCAGATCTAAATGAAATTAGAAACAAATAAGGAGACTAACAACTGAGACTACTGAAACACAAAGAATCCTTAGAAACTATTAGGAACAACTATGTACCAACAAGTTGGAAAACCTAGAAGAAATGGATAAATTCCTGGACACATACAAACTCTGAGATCGATCATGAAGAAATAGAAAAACTTCAACAAACTAATAATGAGGAATGAGATTGAAGCGTAACAGACAGTCTCTCATCAAAAGCCCGGAACTTGATGGATTCACTGCTCATTTCTACAAAACACTGAAATAAAAACTAATACCAAGTATTTCCATTTCTAAAGAAAGAGATTCTCACTAAACTTCATCTCAATTTGTCCAATTGATTGTCTTCTGAATGTATAAAGACTAACATCTTGTATCAAGGTTTTTAAGAAAATCGCTATTTAAAAACTTGGCCTTAATTATATTTTGCAGAATTTATCAAGACCATTGGCAATCATATGGCTAACAACCCAGTTAGGGTCATTCAACTCTCTGGGTGCTTCCCAGAGAAACAAATTTGTAAAAAAGAAAAAAAAAATTAAACACATCTAGTTTTAATATACATGGAGAAGGACTTGTGGATTGGGGAATAGTTTGACAAGAGCAAAAATAACATAAACAGAAGTAGAAACGTAATACAGACAAAATGAAGAAAATCAAACAGGTGTGCTTTCTAAGGCACTGGATTCTCCAGTGGAGGAAAGAAGAGACCATTAGCCAAGTGCCTACTCTGTGCAAACACAGTTGGGCATTTTATAACCATTGTCTTCTTTTGGTCCTCAGAAGGAAAAACTGTTATTTCCACTTTACAGATGAGGTAACTAAGGCTCAATGAAGCAATTCACGCAAGTTAACACAGCAAGACTGAATCAGAATTCACTTCCTGCGTGTTTGATTTCCAGCTTCCAAGTGCTTTCCTCAAGTTTCTTGCTCCTGGCTGTGCACCAGAATCATTTGTATCAAATAAGTTTCCCAGGCCCTACTCCAGACCTACTGAATCATGATCTCTGGGAATAGGTCCAGAAATTTCTATTGTAAATGTTCCCCAGGTAATTCTGCTCAGTCATACTTGAAAACTTCTGTTCATGATGGCTTTTTTTCCCTCCTTGATGTTTCTGTAGTCAGAGAGGTAACATTGAAAAGAGACTGTAGCCAACTTAAAATCAGTCAACAATAGAGGGGCACCCAGGCTTCCTAACAAGAAAGCATGCTCTAATACAGGGGTTGGCAAACACCTTCTGTAAAGGCCAGGTAATAAATATTTTAGTTCCTGCCATAACTACTCAACTCTGTCATTTGTGAAAGGAGCTACATGTAAAAGAATGGGTGGCAGTGGTTGTGTTCCAATAAAACTTTATTTACAAAACCAGGCAGTGGGATGAATTTGGTCCATGAGCCACAGTTTGCTAACTCCTACTTTAACGGCAGGTGCTTTTGGAGGTGTTCCAGGAAAACGGACATCCTCTGATAAGAACATTCCTGCTAGTAGGAGAGACTTCTAGTGTCATATGTAATACTATATTTTATGTAACACAGGTAATGTAATATATGATACATATATGACATGTAGATATATATGTATGCACACACACACACATACACACTGATATGGTTTGGCTGTGCCCCCACCAAAATCTCATCTTGAATTGTAGTTCCCATAATCCCCACGTATCGTAGGAGAGACCTTGTGGGAGACGATCAGGTTATGGAGGCAGTTCTCCCATGCTGTTCTCATGATAGTGAGTGAGTTCTCACAAGATCTGATTGTTTCATAAGGGGTTTTCGCCACTTCACTCTGCATTCCTCCGTCCTGCCACCATGTGAAGAAGGAAGTGTTTCCTTCCCCTTTCACCCCGATTGTAAGTTTCCTGAGGCCTCCCCAGCCCTGTGGAACTGAGTCAATTAAACCTCTTTCCTTTATAAATTACCCAGTCTCATTTATTTCTTCATAGCAGCGTGAGAATGGACTAATACACACACACACACACACACACACACACACACACACACACAATAATATAATTAACTTAGTCCAAAGTGAAGCTACCAACTCATTGGAGCCTGGCCAGTCTACAAGGAACACCTAAGGCCTCTTGTAACCCTAAGTCTGTAATTCTAGGGCACACAGTGGGTGACATTCCGTATTTTCAACTTATAGTAGCAACAAGGGCTAATTTGTCAGAAGGTTGGAAGCACTGGTTTCCGTTTGACTGACTAATTTAAAAGACAGGAGCACATACCTAGGAAGTTCGCTTTTGTGAACCAATCCCAACAAAGGGTGTTCTAAACATCTTCAATTTCCTCTCAAAATGCTCATCTCTAGCATGACCCCCATTCATTTATCTGAACTTCTCTTGAGACTATTTATTTTCACCCCATTACTTCATAGCGTAACAATGGCATTCCCTGGAATTTGAAGATTGGCATTTTCCAAGCTGGGGCTTGAAGTATTGTGTATAAATCACTGGACTCCAAGGATGGGCTGGGCTCTTCCTCTTCGCCTCTGCAGTACTCCTTGTTTTATTCTACTACAGCTCTCCCTCTGAGTGCTGTGATTACTTTTTTTAGTGAGTCTGATTTCCATCATAATACTGAAATTTATGAGAGATCACATTATCTCATTTTGCCATATCAAATAAAAATGTATCTCGGAATTCCCTATACATAGTGTTGATTTCTCAACACTGTAGTCATCATTGGGACACCTTCTCCCTCAATCCACAGGTGATCGTCAGCTGTGTAGACATTCACAAAATATCTTGTAATCTTTTGCAATATGTTCATCATCTAAGGCCAAAGTAAGATCCTACAGCTTCTGTACTAGTTTGGAGCTCCAGGCCTTTGCAGATGTGCATTTGATAAATCTTCAGAGGGAAACTGATATTGGAGGACAAACAGCAGCCTCTTACAATGCTTATCTGCTATTTCTTAATTTTGCAGGTTTACACATTACCTTCCTTCTAGAAATTTAGCTCTCACTCTCTTTACACACACACAAACACACACACACACACACATCCTCCCCCCCTCCATCTCTCCAATGTAGATATAGAGAGATATTTGTTCTACTGTGTATTAGTGTTTATCTGACTGATTCTGTATAAACGTTGTTTGTAACTCCTTAGTTCTCCTTTCTGAAACTTTTTATCCTCCTTCAAGTTAATAGTTACCTCATATTTAATTTGCTTAATTTCCTATGCACCCATCACAAATGCTCTTTCAAACCCTCTGAATACCACATAGCTGTCAGTTGTATTTATGTTGGTGACCCTCCTCTGCAGCTCTCTGACCTCTGGTCCCAATATAGACCGGGAGCTGGCTAAGGCGGCTGCAAAACTGTCCTCCCTGCATGTCTCTTCTCCATCACCCTGTGAATCCTCTCCCTGCTTGTATTAGGCCATTCTTGCATTGCTATAAAGAGATATCTGAGACTGGATAATATGTAAATAAAGAGATTTAATTGGCTCATGGTTTTGCAGGCTTTACAGGAAGCATGGTGCTGGCATCTAGTCAGCTTCTAGGGAGGACTCAGAAAGCTTACAATCATGGCAGAAGGTGAAGGGGGAACAGGCATGTCACACGGCCAGAGCAGGAGCAAGAGAGAGGCGGACGGGTGCCACGTACTTTTAAATGGCCAAATCTCACGAGGACTCACTCTCCAGAGGACAGCACCGAGGGGATGGTGCTAAACCATTCACGAGAAATCCACTGCCACGAGCCAATCACCTCACACCAACTCCCACCTCCAATATCGGGGATGACATTCAACATGAAATTTGGGCAGGGACAAATATCCAAACTATATCATCGCTCTACTGTGTAACCGACCCTTTCCAGAATTTCACATCCCCCAACTTCTTGTCTTATTCCTTTTTTGTTGTGAATCACTTTCTTCTCAGAAAGGGAGTAGAAGTAAAATTATTGAGAACTTACACACCTGAAAATGGCTTTATTCCAGCACCACATTTTAATAAGTATTTTATAGATACGGAATTCTGGAATGAAATTCATTTCCACTCTGAATTTAAAGTTACTCTTTTGTCACCTAGCTTTAAGTGTTGCTATTGAGAAGTCTGATGTCATTCTGATCCCCGATGCTCTGCCTGAGCACTTTTTTCATCTTTGGGAGATTTAAGTATCCTTTCTTTATCTCCAGTGTTTTGAAATTTCATTCAAATATGACTTGATAAAGGTCATTTAAAAAAATCTTCATAGTGTGTCCTTTCATATTATATGCTTTCTGCAAATGTCAGGTGATCCTCACCCATCTGTTCTTATTTGAGGATGGAACATTAAAAAGCCATTTGGGCCTTCTGCGTATGGGCCAGGCTTACCAAGTAGTGAACTTCACCATACAGTGACAGGACTTGGACCTGGTCATTATGTACGATTCCCCCAACTATCAAAATCTGTAGATTTGGGGGAAGAGAGGGACTGCCTAGTTTCTACCTAGAGAATTCTTCAATGTCCCGTCAGGCGCCATGTACGAGCTGCCCTGCTAGCATTCCTTACACAGTTGGGAAGAGGAGGCCGAGATTTTCACAGTACAGTATGTTAGTTAACTCCCACTCAGTCTCTCTTTCTTTCTTTCTGATGAGGCTCCTCTCTGTTCCTATTTTATGTCTCAGGTCCTCAAATCTAGAATTTCTCTGGTTTAATTTTTACTGAGAGTAAACCTCCAATCTTATGCAGAGGTGATTCAGGAGAATTGCCTATTTGAGGAAAAGATGCAGGCCTACTGCTTCCATGAAAACTCACCCACACTCCTTGCTTTCAGCTCCACACATTCTTTCCCTTCGATACTGCCTGATGCCTTGAGTCCCTGAGGCCTTCCAGGGCTCTCTGAATTGGATCTGTTTCCTTCTTATCTTCATCCCAGTGGGCACTTAGGGCTCAGCTTTCTCAGCCACATAACTCATTACCAACAGTCAACTTGCTGTCCAGCTTTTTAAGCTGTACTGCCATCTCTCATCTGCTTTAGTCTCCTGTCTCATTCTCTTGGACTATATGGTCTTAAGCTTGTTTAAATCCCTTTACTATCATTTTAGTGAGATTTGGAGAAGAAATTATGTAAATACATATATTCAGTTTTTCACATGAAAGTTGAAACTTCCATAAAAATCATTTTTAATAGTTCCATAATATTCATTAGTAGATACATTATGTCTAGTTTTCAGACAGTTAAATTGTTCCCCTTTTTATTACCTTCACCAAAAACAACACAGTAGTGAGTCTCTTTACTCATGAAATTCTTTCTACTTTTGAAACTATTATTTTTAAGATAGATTTCTGAGAGTATAATTAATGACAAAGTTTAAAGGGGTTTCATAATTCCTCTGCAAAGTTGTTGTATCAGGGAACAGAACCACACATAGAGCATGACAGCATTCATCTCTTTCCAACAGGAGCTTTGCAAATTATTCCTTTAATTTTAAATCAAGGCCATATCAGAATAGGATTTTTTTTCTGTGACTTTTAAAAGTAAGATTTTTCACCATAGGAGAAATCAAAGTGGAATCTTAAAGAGGAATGACAGAAAGAATTTTGTGAGCAGCCAGGAAGTGCTAGAAAACCAATGATGTACAGAAAACAAATGCTGCTCTGCAAAAATGACCTAGCAGAAAGCCGGTTTTGCTTTGTTTCTTAAGACCAGGAGTTTGACAAGTCCTGATGAAGGATAAAAGGCTAAATTATGAGACACTTTTAGGAATGTGTGTGCATGGCTTGGAGACAGGGTTTCCTGAGTTTGCAAGGGGTGTCCACGGGAGTCTACAAAGACTAAACCGTAAGTACCAGGCAAGAGCGGGGCAGTGGCCACACAGCAGGAGGATGGGCTTGGGACCCAGGGATTTAGGTGGACTGCAACATACCCCACCTGTGCCTCCTAAGTCCCAGTGTCCTCATCTGTAAAATTGAAATCCTGGTGCTCAGACTTTGGTCTAAGTCTTTGGCTCAGACTTATTATGAAACACGGGAAAGAATCTTCGTGAAGGTTTTTGCTTGTGAGGCTGAAATTTGTCTAGCCCCTTTTCTTTCCCTCCACAAGGATGCTATGATTTGCCAAGACAATAAATATTATTGATCCAGTGATTTCTTTGAATTTTTTTTTTTTTTTTTTTTTGAGACAGAGTCTCACCATGTCACCAGGCTGGAGTGCCATGACTCAATCTCGGCTCACTGCAACCTCTGCCTCCCAGGTTCAAGCAATTCTCCTGCCTCAGCCTCCCGAGTAGCTGGGACTACAGGCGCCCACCACCACGTCCAGCTAATTTTTTGCATCTTTAGTAGAGATGGGGTTTCACCATGTTGGCCAGGATGGTCTCGATCTCTTGACCTTGTGACCCGCCCACCTCGGTCTCCCAAAGTGCTGGGATTACAGGTATGAGCCACCACACCCGGCCTATTTCTTTGATTTTTAAAAATCACTGACTATAGTCGGGGCATGGTGGCTCACGCCTGTAATCCCAGCACTTTGGGAGGCCGAGACAGGTGGATCATGAGGTCAGGATTTTGAGACCAGCCTGGCCAATGTGGTGAAACCTTGTCTCTACTAAAAATACAAAAAATTAGCTGGGCGTGGTGGCGCGCACCTGTAATCCCAGCTACTCAGGAGACTGGGGCGGGAGAATCGCTTGAACCTGGGAGGCAGAGGTTGCAGCGAGCCGAGATCATGCCATTGCATACCAGCCTAGGCAACAGGGCCAGATTCCGTCTCAAAAAAAAAAGAAAGAAAGAAAAAAAATCACTGACTACAATAAGCTTATATCTTAAAGGATTTGCATTTTCTTCCCCTTGTGTTCTGAGAGCACCATTTAAACACCTCATCTGTAAACTGAAAGATTTCGGCCCTAGTTTTCGGCATTCTCTGGTTGTTTATCCAGTGTCACCAAGTTTATTCACAGGCCAGCCCAGGTTTGCTTTTTTGGTTTTGTTTTCACATCCACAGTGAACACAGCCACAACGCACAATACAATGGCAAGCCTGTGTTTCCACTCAACAGCTCAGAAAACCCCAGGTTGGCATGTCAAGTGTGTTCTTAAAAACTAGAACTTATGGGGCTTAAATCAGATGTAGCTTTAAAACCGCCTATTAAATTTCAAGTGAGTTATTTTAAAAGTAAACTATAAGTCTGCTATAGCAGAGAAGGCAGTATTTTATCAGGAAGCTTCTGGTAGACACACTGATCACTCAAGCACAGCCAGGGAAGCCTGAAATACATATGGCCAGATTAGATGCTAACACGGGCATAAAGATAACGGTGCATTTCTAAGGCTGGGACGCAGTGAAATGCAATGGGAACCCAGGGGTTAACAGGGCTGAATGCAAAGGAACATATTGGTAAAGACAATCTATATGAGTAGTAAAAGACACTGAATAACCCCTGGCATGAGATGTGATAGATGGAACTGTTGAAAGATTTACATGACTAATCCTGAGCTGAAGTCTAATATCAACTTCTTTGCTGGTTATGGTCTACTTAAGATTGAATACAATTTTTTTGTGAAATTGAGATAAAGTATGTATGTACATTGCACATACATACTAACTTACTTGTTGCTACATCTCCTGTAGGGGCTTCCTACCAGAAATTGAGTATGTAACAGAAAACTCACTCTTTGTCTTGTTTGTTTTTTTAATTTGTTTTGTTGCAGTTTTTTTGAGATGGAGTCTTGCTCTGTCTCCCTGACTGGATTGCAGTGGCGTGATCTCGGCTCACTGCAACCTCTGCCTCCTGGGTTCAAGCGATTCTCCTGCCTCCACCTCTGGAGTAGTTGGGACTACAGACATGCGCCACTGCACCTGGCTAATTTTTGTATTTTTGTAGAGACAAGTTTTTGCCATGTTGGCCAGGCTGGTCTTGAACTCCTGACCTCAGGTGATCTGCCCACTTTGGCCTCCCAAAGTGCTGGGATTACAGGTGTAAGCCACCACGTCCAGCCTCACCCTTTGTCTTATTAAAGAAACAGAGTGTGTGTTCCCCACCTACTCCTGTCTTATGCCAACCTTTCCCTGGCCTCTTGGTGGGCAAACTCCCTAGAGGGAGTTTTTATAAAATCTTCCTTAACCTATCTGTAGCTTTACATGTGGATTTCTGTATACAAGCTTAATTTCTGTATACAAGCTTAAGATGGGGGGGCAGGGGGAAAGGGAGACAGAAAGAGAAAGAGAGAAGGAAAGCCTAAACTATTAACATGTAGACAGAAATGTCTGCTGGAATCTTCCATATTCTTGAAATCTTGGTAAGACTGGAACCTGTACTTCATGATCTATGATGATCCAGAGCTTTCCACCAATATTATTTTCAAAACTGGGGGATAGTTACATTATTGCAGCCAAATCTATTTCTAAGGTGCTGCTTCTGCTGAACAGGGTTCTGCCTCATCTAGATCCAGATGTGGAATTCAAACCCTTCTTTAATTTCCACACGATAATAATGACAGCAAAACAGCTCACAAAAAGCATTTTCAAGTGCATGAGGATTGGACACCTGATTGAATATTTGGAGGCGAGCCTGAGAGAGATGGAGAATGGGTTTACGTCGTGGAAAAACAAACCATTTGAAATTGAACATTAGAACATTTTTGTCTTTAAAACATCCTTTGGCCATGGTGGCTCCATGGGATTTTCACTGCGGACTTCACCCCCTGCCAAGGCTCTTAATGACTTCTCTATTTTTTCCCCCTTCTCACCCTCTTCCTTCTCACATTTGGATTTTTTAATTATTCTTTCACTCTTGTGAGTGGCAATCCTGCCCTCTCCATCCCTGACTTTCATCCCTGACTTCCAAAATCAACTCCTGGCAAATTTCACACACCAAACCCATTATATAAGATGCAGACCTGGCTTCCCTGGAGGGCAGCTGTTCCACAAAACATGATGCTCATTCCTGTCAAGTGAGGGGTCTACCCTGGCTGACTGACATCTGGTCTCAGCAGAGCGAAGCAAGTCACACATGAAATACACACTCTAACAAAGAAAGCTGCCATGCAAGACAACGGCTTCGCCCAATTCCTGGCACAAAGTAGATGGCCCAAAAAAAAAAAAAAAGTCCATCATGAGCATGACTCTGTAGCCTTTTAAAAGATGAGATAACTAAGTTTTCATTAGCTCATTTATCTGCCTTCCATGAACACCCATTCAACCCATTGTCCTGCAAAATTCTTAATGAAGGGCAAATACAGCAAAAATCAGCTCTCTCTAATCAAACATCATGCACTGTTCCACGATGGGACTCTCTACTCCAGTGAACACGAGAGGGGTCTGGGGGCCCATGGCCTCCTGCATCTCCTGTGCTGTGGTGGTAGTGAGGAAGGAAGGAAGCAAGCAGGAGTTTCCATGGATCTCCATTACAGTCTTAAAAGACATCCTGGGCTGTTTGCAAAATCTCTGTTGTTGGATGCAGATAAGAACAAGGGTAAAGGTAGACCCAAGTCTTCGTGAAATTCCACCAAGAAATACAATCCTCTTCTCCTAGAGTTTCTGATGCAGAAAAGCAACGTTATCCCCCAAGGAGGAAGAAAGTGGAGGAAGAAACTTAAGTGGTAATGGGAGCTTGCAGGGATTTTAAGTTGATCCTGTGTCTTTCCACATCTCTGCAGGTCCACCAAGGGCTCTCACCACCTTGCCCCCTGAGGCTAGTCTGTATTTTATGAAAAGACAGGTGTCCATCCTCCTGGGGAAGAACCATTCCCCGGCTGTGTGCCTCTGTGTGCTGTGTGAGAGACCTCACTCCTTCTCAGCCTTCTTTCTGGGGCACCTCATGAGACAACACCAAAGGGGCCAGCACAGAAATTACTGAAATTTGTGTGTACTAGTTTGGTTTTATTCTGCCTTGTTTCACAAGAAATTTTTAGCAGTTTTCAACTATGTATATAGTTGAAATGTGTATATATGTATATGTATATATACACAAGAGACATATATACATATATACACACATACACACATGTATGTGTGTATATATGTATATATGTGTGTATATATATATACACACACACACATATATATAAAATAAATTAAATAAATAAACAAAACCCCACGCTACCATCACCAAAATATCTTTTATAGAAATAAGACTTAAATATTGAGGGTCTGAAAATATAAGCGAAGGACAAGGAATTCAAGATTAGGATGGGGCTGGGGTGTTAAACTCACATCACGGGCCACAGATACCTTCCGTCATCCCAGTAGCATTCTCAAAAGTCACCCCTTGTGTGGTCACCCCTTGTCGTCGGCACTTCTTTCCTGTCTGACTCTGCCTGCCGTTTTCTCTTGCTGTTGGGACTGCAGTGGACACTGTGGTGTGATGGCAATAGCCGTGGATGAGTCACCCTCTTGTAACTCAATCTGTGTGTCTTGAAGTAAGTCACTTATCCTCTCTGGGCTTTGGCCCCCTCATCTGTAAATCCAGAGAGAATATTAAGAATAAATAAGACCAAGACATTGGCTCACAATGTAGTAACCCTGTTTCCCTCCTTGACATGCTCACAACAGACCAGGGCAGCAAGGTGCTCAGAGGCAGAGACCCAGGCTCTCCAGGAAGAGTGAGGCAGGAACAGGGACAGGCCTGCTTGCACTTCAGGCCTGATGGATGGGAAGGGGCTTCTCTGCACATGCTCCCTACTGTTCCCCTAGCTTTTCATTCTGAGGTCGGGTGAAAGGCACTGGGCAGAGAGCAGTGCTGTCCAAAATAAATATAATGCGAACCACGTGTGAACTTTAAAATTTCTAGTAAGCACTTGAAAGCATAAAATGAAACATGTGAAATTAATTTTCATAATATGTTTATTCAACCCAATAGCTTAAAAATATTATTTCAACATGTTCGTGATATAAAAACTATTATTGAAATATTTTACGTCTCCTTTGTACCAAGTCCCCAGAATATGGTGTAGATCTCACACTTGTAGCATGTTGCAATTTGAACTGGATACATGTCAGCTGCTCCAAGAATAGTCACATGACACTCATGGCCACTATATTGGACAGCACGTTTGGTGGCAAAGAGAACGGAGACTTTTGTCCTCTGAGGGCAAAGAAGACGGACTGACCTGTTACCAGGGGCCTGGATCCCATGCCGCAAGGGGAGGGCAGAGGTTTCAGGCTGCAGCAGGGATGACGGCTGCAGTCTACTCTCAGACATCACTCCAGGACAGCAGGATCTTGGAGAGGTTGTGTGGTGGCGCCTAGGGAGAGCCCGGACACTAAATTCAGTGACTTCAGGGGGCCAAGGGAGGGGCCTTGGGACACAGTACTGATCCAAGTGAGGGAAAAATGTGTTGTGAGGCATGTCTCCGGTGTCACTGGAAGCAGAGATGCCAGAAAGGACATTGAAGGAACAGCACCTGACCCCTGCATTTGTAGCAGAGTGGTGTGATCAGTGGGGACAGATGCCTCACAGCCTCCTCTCTCCCTATATTATTATAGTATGTGGAATCCCCAGCATTGCAGAGCAGACCTGTCAGGTGGCTGTCATTGGGCTTCTCGGGGACCTTGGTGAGCAGAGACCCGGAGCCAGGTTTTATGTGATTTAGACAAATCTAGAAATGTGACACCTTCTCCCCCTCAAAACTTACAGAGTAATTTATACCTGTTGTATCGGTCCTTAAGTCCTTTGTCACATACACATTTTTTTAATCCACAAAACAAGAAGCTTGATGTTGAAACAGATCCAGGAATAAGATGCACAGAGGCTCACTGCTCTCTGATACCCACTTCTGTTCGTGCCCTGCCTTCCCTCAGGAAACTGTTGCCTCAGATTTGTCTGGGTACTAAAAATATCAGTCTGGGCATGGTGGCGCACGTCTATAATTCCAGCACTTTGGAAGGCCAAGGCAGGTGGATTGTCTGAGGTCAGGAGTTTGAGACCAGCCCGATCAATATGGTGAAACTCCCGTCTCTACTAAAAATACAAAAATTAGCCAGGTGTGGTGGGGTGTGCCTGTAATCTCAGGTACTCAGGAGGCTGAGGCAGGAGAATTGATTGAATCTGGGAGGCGGAGGTTGCAGTGAACTGTGATTGCGCCATTGCACTCCAGCTTGGGCTATAGAGCAAGAATCCATCTTAAATAAATAAATAAATAAGGACACCTATTGCTCAGAGGTCTTTCCTTTAAAGTCTCCATATTCTTTACACGGCTTTCATCTCACACAAGATAAGGAGAGTTGGACTAGCCACAGAGCAAGCGATCCTCAAAGAGTTAAAGAGGAACAGCACTGGTCTTGAATTCCCTACACCTCCACAGCCACCTATCGATAGTGGTTATTACATCTATGTAGAGAGAAGACTTCAGACATAACTGTTCTTCCATTTTAGACAGAGATCTGGTCCTATGGCCTTGTAGGAAATTCTCCGTCGAAATTCCTTCCCCTTTAGCCCTGCAGCCAAAGGCCTAGATTAGTGGTTTTCACATGTGGCCACACAGTACAAGCACATGGGAAACGTTTAACATCTACCAGTCCTCATTACCACCATCAGAGTTTCTGCTTGAATTGGTCTTCGGGTGATTTTAATGAGTGACCAATGCTGAGAAATGCTGACCTAAACCAAAAAGTGGAAGTTCCTAATCTTCTAGTTCCTGCTCCCCTTGCTAAGAAAAGGAAGCAATCTCTTCTAGATGGGTGGAGTTCCAGGTCCGTTTTACAGCAGTGGCCAAGTGGCCCAGGAACTAGAGCAGTGCATCTCAAATTTTAACGTACATGAAGACCACATGTCCTGTAAAAATGCAGCCGGCCTAGGGTGAACACAAGATTGTGCATTTCTAACAATGTCCTAGCGGAGGTTGGGGTTGCTGGCCGCATTTGGAGTAGCAAGGCACACAAGTGCCTCCCACGGAATAAGGAATTTTTTTTTTTGAGACAGAGTTTTGCTCTTGTTGCCCAGGCTGGAGTGCAATGGCGCAATCTCAGCTCACCGGAACCTCCATCTCCTGGGTTCAAGCAATTCTCCTGCCTCAGCTTCCCAAGTTGCTGGGATTACAGTGTCCGCTACTACTCCCAGCTAATTTTTTGTATGTTTAGTAGAGACGGGGTTTCGCCATGTTGCCCAGGATGGTCTCGAACTCTTGACCTCAGGTGATCCACCCGCCTCGGTCTCCCAAAGTGCTGGGATTACAGGCGTGAGCCACCGCGTCCAGCCGGAATAAGGAATTTCTAATCTCCCTTCGAGGTCAAAGCTCCTCGTCTTCAGCCATGATGCAGTTGTGCCTCTGGCCTCGAACTTCTCAGTGCAGTTCTCCTCAGACTAAGGTTGGAGAAGGTCTGTAGGTTGGGTGACTTTGCTGAAGACTTGGGTGGGTCACAGCTGGAGGTCACATGCATAGAACACCGTCATCCCACAGGCCCAGCTCGCAGCTTTCTCACCACCTGCTCGGCTGCCTCCCAATCCCAGACACAGACCCCAGAGTCATGGATGAGTTTTCCCTGGTCTTAGCCAAAAAGCTGCACCCACGTCCGGCCCCACTGTGAGGTCTCCCTCTCTAACCCATGGACTTCGCTGAAGTCCTTCCTAAGAGAAAGTCTGGTCAGCGGTGTATTCTCTATCCGGTGCAGGTACAGCACAGGAGCTCTTGCGGAAGAAGGAAAAGAGGGCGGAATGTGTGGATGCACTGACCCTCCGTGAACCCAGCGGCTCTGAGTTAACTCTGCAACGCCCCCTACAGAGCGAGAATGCCTAATACTCACCCTGTGTAGTGCCGGCCTGTGCACTAAATACCTCTCACCACAGCCACATTATGACTGCCTGGAACTCTAGATACTTTGCCTTCATGGTCCCCTTCCTCCATTAAAAAACTAATATTATTAAATAACAAATTCTATTTTATGATTGCATTGGTATTAAGATGACTATATTAATAGTATGTAATGAAATATTTTCTTTCATTGAAAAGTTCATTTTTTCCCTTCTGATATTTAAAAGAAATTAAAACATTTTCCAGCTGGGCGCGGTGACTCACGCCTGTAATCCCAGCACTTTGGGAGGCCGAGGGCGGGCGAATCACGAGGTCAGGAGATGGACACCATCCTGGCTAACATGGTGAAACCCCGTCTCTACTAAAAATACAAAAAATTACCTGGGCGTTGTGGTGGGTGCCTGTAGTCCCAGCTACTTGGGAGGGGGAGAGAGGAGAATCACTTGAACCAGTAGGCGGAGGCTGCAATGAGCCGAGATCGCACCGCTCCACTCCAGGCTGGGAGACGGAGCGAGACACCGTCTCAAAAAAAAAAAAAAAAAAAAAAAATTCTGGGAACCTACAAGTTTTGTGACCCCCTAGGCATGTGCCTACAATGTCTAATGGATAAGTCCGTCCCGCCTCAGACACATCTGTTTAATCTTCACAACACTACATGGAAAGTTCCAGCAATGTCTCATTTTATAGGTGAGGAAGCAGAGCACAGAGAGGTTGTGAGCTGTCCCAAGTCACACAGAAAGGGGTAGAGCTGAATTCAAACACCAGGTCATCTGGCCACTGAGGCCCTTGTCATTCATAACTACCATGCCACAGCACTCCTCTCTTTCAAATATCTGGGGACAGCTCTTCTGTCTTCACTCCCTCCTCTCCATAAACTTTCCCAATGTTTTCACGCAAAACAGGGAAGCATGGTACTCTAGACACAGAACGGAATACAGACTAACTCTGGGTTTTTGTTCTGCATTTGTGCCAAATCAGCGGCTTTAATTCTCCTGAGTAATTAACTCATCATGAGCCTCAGTTGTGCTATCTGCCTTTTTGGCACACAATCCCTGCCCTGCCCAACACTCACAGTAGTTACATGGATCAGAGTCAGTGAGGGCATGCTGGCAAATATTCCTCGCTATTATTGCTGTTAATAACTGTGAGTTGCATTGAATCTGATGATAGCTGCTTTTCAAGGCGTATTAACAATAAGAGTAATCACAGGAGCTGCCATTGATCAAGCGCCTACTGTGAGCCAGGCATCATGCTACTCCTATGACCAGCATTCTCTCTTCACATCCTCACAACCACCAAATCAGGTGTACGTAGCATGTTTATATCCCCAGTTTCACAGATGAGGAAATGGAGATTCAGAGAGGTTAGGAAAAGCTTTCTAAAGGGCACAGAGTCAACAGCAGAGCCAAAATTTAAACCCAAGTGTGTCACCTCAGTTCATTTCACTAAGCCGCACTGCACTGTATTACTTTAGCGAAGTGTACGTTTCATTGTATGATACATAATACAGTACTGAATATTGCAATATTGCATTATAATACAGTATTACATACAATAGAATAATATGTATTAGGACATTAATGTCCCATAATGAATTAGGACATTATTGTTAGTTCATAAAGCTGTAATCATACTACTAATAATATCTAATTTCTATGTAGGGCCCACCACACATAGCTTCATGTTGAATTAGCCCACACCAACCCCATGACTAAAGTCCTATCATTGTTCCCAAATGACAGAAAAGAAAAATGAAGTGCAGACATTTAAGAAACTTGTTGTATTTGGTCAGACTCCTCAACAAAAGTCCCTGAGACGAAGATTCGCGTGCAAGACCGAGCGCAGTGGCTCACATCTTTAATCCCAGTATTTGGGGAGGCCAAGGCGGGTGGATCACGTGAGGTCAGGAGTTCGAACCAGTCTGACCAATATGGTGAAACTCCGTCACTACTAAAAATAGAAAAAAATAGCCAGGAATGATGGCATGTACCTGTTGTCCCAGCTACTCAGGAGGCTGAGACAGGAGAATTGCTTGAACCCTGGAGGCGGAGGTTGCAGTGAGCGGAGATCGCGCCACTGCACTCCAGTCTGGGCAACACAGTGAGACTCTATCTCAAAAAAAAATTGTGTGCAAATGGCTTCTCAAGGAAATGCCTCTGGGAGAGCCAGCACAGGCAGCACAGGTGTTGGGGTGAGTTGGACAGGAAAAGGGAGGAAGATAAGCAAAAGGTGAGAAATCCACCAAAGTTTTACATGGGGTAGCATCCGCCTGATCCTTCGGGGAGCTCTGGAGTGTAAATGCTCTCAGAGTTGTGCCAACTCAAGACAGGAGAATTCTGAAAGAAAATCACAAATTGTTTTTCCTGTTTTCACACAGTCAACACAACATGAAACAATTCACCTTTGGTTACCTAAACGTGTGTGTAGATTTTTCCCCACATACCAATCAAGCAATTCTCTAGCAGACACCAGCCAGGCATCATTAAGTTCGATTTAAATCTGACACTGTTTACCTGGAGTGAGCAACAGATCCCATGGGTTAAGGGCCCAGCCTCACAGACTTCCCCGAACTTCAGATGCTAATTCCAAGCCCCAGGATGTGAGCTGTGCTTCTAATCAACCAGCCAAATCAGCAATTTCCTAGAGGGACTCGCAGAACTCAGAGAAATAGCTTACACGTTTACCTGTTTATTGTAAAGTATATTACAAATGATACAGATGATGCCAGGTGTGGTGGCTCACACCTGTAATCCCAACACGTTGGGAGGCTGAGGCAGGAGGATCAGGAGGAGGATTTCTTGAGGCCAGAAGTTCAAGACCAGCCTAGGGAACATAGCAAGAACCTCGTCTCTATAAAAAAGAGAAAAAAACACTTTTCCAGGCATGGTGGTTCATGCTTGTAGTTCTAGCTACTCAGGAGGCTGAAGTGGGAGGATTACTTGATCCCAGGAGCTCAAAGCTACAGTGAGTTATGATTGTACCACTGCACTCTAGCCTGTTCAACACAGGGAGACCATCTCCTTCCATCTCTCTCTCTCTCTCACTTTCTCTCTCTCTCTCTCTCACACACACACACACACACACACACACACACACACAGAGTACAGATGAACAACCGGATGAAGAGATAGGGCAAAGCACGTGGGAAGAAGCACAGAACTGCTACATGTTCCACAATCAGGAAGCTCTCTGAACCTGGGCCTTTGGGGTTTTCATGGAGGCCTCATTCCATTGGCATGATCGATTAAAGGTGATCAACTGAACCTTCAAACCCCCTCCCTTCCCTGGAGGTTTGGGAAGGGGATGGGGCTGAAAGTCCCAACATTCTAATCATGCCGGGTCTTTTGTGTGACCAGCCCGCATCCTGAAGCTACCTAGAGACCCCCAGCCATCAGTCGTCTCATCAGCATACAAAGCACCCTCATCATTCTGGAGATTCCAAGGGTTTTACGAGCTTTGTGCCAGGAACCAGGAACAGAAACCAAATCTATATTTCTTATGATATCACAATATGATAGAACTGAGCCCTTTGTATTCCTATGCTCTTCAGTCATTGGGTTAAGGGTCATCCCAGAGAATCCACTAAGAGGGACTCAGAGGGATTGGCCAGAGCACCAACATTCTCCCTATACTTGACTGAGACTCACAGTTCTGAGCAGTGGAGCTGGTACTTGACCCCAGCCAGCATACCTCCGGGAGTCATTATCTTAACCCCTATTAAGTTTATCTCTAAATAATCAAGCGGGATTTTTAAAAGTAACCCCATGTGACAAATCTGTACCAGGGGCTGTCCTGTTTCAGTGGCCAGCACACTGACACCTGGTTACCTCGTTACCCTGAGCCCATTTAAAAAAAAAAATTGAAATAATTGAATCTCATAGAACTAAAGAGCTATGAGGGGAAAAAATAGTCTCCTGATTTACTTATGCAGATTACACGTTTCTGCATCTGCTTGCATAGAGCCAGCAAATATAAGCATTTATTCAAATAGGCCCATGTTTTAGAGTTGTTACAATACCTGTAGCTTATAAGATGAGCATAATTATCCTATTTTTTACAAAGTCTAATGTGATTTCAACTAATGTCAGTAAGTTTTGATTGAATTTGCTGCTGATTAGAGTTTATCATCTCTTTGAACAACAAGAAATTATGTCTTATTCAGTTTGTTAGCAAGACTGGCGTTCAGTTTATAGCCACAGCACCAATGGTAATTATCAAGGATAATTGATTTCTAAAGTGGACATATTAATTACATAGATATAGGAAAATTAAAATAGCTTACCCTGTCAATTAGAATTATGAAAAATAAACAAACCATAGACCTTGAACAAGAAAGTTTAGTTTACTCTGCCAACATACATTCCTTTTTTTCCAGGGAAACTGTACATCCCATTAACATGGTTATGGCACAGACATGGCACAGAGAGAGGCTCTCATGGGCTAGCTTGGAAGAGCAGATTGCAAGGGAATTTTAAGTGTGACGTATAGCAGAGTAAGGGGAGGAAGAAAATATATGTGGCAAGTGAAAATTAAGTTTTCTGTCTCCTCTGAAAACCAAAATGAATGTGTCATGTGAGGGTGGCACATAGGAGAACCCATGTAATCATGCGTTCATTCAAAAAATATTGATTGAGTGCCTGCTGTATGTTGGACAGTGAGGTTAAAGTACTGACATATGACTGTCCTCATGAGCTTACAGGGGAAGTCACGCATTTCCCACAAAAATACCTAAAGAGCTATAAATCTTAAGTAGCATGAAAGTAAAGGACAGGCTGCTATGAGAAAGACTAATTGAGGGACCTAATTTAGAGAGAGGAATCGAGGAAAGTCTCTCTGAGAAGGTAATATTTAACCTGAAACCTGATGAGTTAGAGAGGCGAAGAGGGAAGAAGGGAGAAATGTGTAATCGTGGGAAAAAGTTTTGTGCACTGGAGAAAATGAGAGATGGTGAAATTTCTGGAATTATGGCAATGTTCTATATCTATGCTGTGTCATATGGATTCATCTATTCAGCACCTAAAATGAGGTCAATGAAAATAATGAACTAAACTTTTAATTGTAAACTGCATTTAAATGGTGACACGTGTTCAGAGGCCACCATATTAAAGAATGCAGATCAGGGGTCTTATAACCCTGATAAGGACTGCAAATTGTATTCTAAGAGCAATGGGAACCACTGGAGATTTTGTAAGCTCAGGGGTGTCAGAGGTGCCACAGTTTCATATATGTTTTTAAAGATACACAGTCTTCTGATCCAAAAGACTCTCTCATAAGACTGCTCACTCTTTTGGAAAATAGAAATAGGATTTGTCAGATTTTTCTATCAACCAAAGACATCATGTTTTAATGTGTGCTTGCCGAGCAAATTTGTTCTTCTAATTCTGTTGGTAGTGTTCATAAGGCGTGAATAAGTCCTCTGGCTGACGGTAGGTGGTCCTAATTATAGTGATTCCCAAGTCAAACACAAACCAAACATAACAAGATATTTTTCATATTTTTCCTTAATCTTCACCCTTCAGGCCGGGGACAGGTGGCAACAAGGCCTTTCAGAGTACACACTGATGCATCATTCTGGGGAATGACAAACTGCATTTAAGCCCAGGCTTGCATTTTTGAGCCCATGAATGCAATGACATGAAGAATCAAGAGGGCATTTGGCCCCCCATGCAGGCACAGGCCCCACATGCCAAGCTTGACCTTGGTCAGCAGGATTGGCAATGCCCTATCAGAGTGGTATAGATGACCCAGGATTGGGTCTTTCTGCATTTAAATCTGGCCAGCATCAGGGGAATCCAGTAGCAAGTAGCTGAGCCTAATAGACAGGGCCACTCGTCTGGGCCACAATTTCAACATTATAATTAGGAGAAACAGACAAGGTCAAGCAGCAACCTTAGGCCCACACTTCTTTTGGTGAAACACTCTTTCCAGCTCTGACTCAATTAATAGCTAATTAGTAAGCTAAGACTTATACAGCACTTACTATGTCTCAGGCACTGTTCTAAACAATGGGAATAATAATGATATAGACATTGTGGCATTGTGAGATCTAATGAACAGTATCTATTCATACATACACAAATATATGTACACACATATATATATAAAACGTCCATATAGTATTATTTTCCTTTGCAGATAAGCGACCTTGGACACAAAGAGTTAAACAACTTGTCCAAGGTCGCGCAGCTAAGAGACTCCGGGGTCTGTGCACACTTGCTGCAAACAAGAGGTGCGTAAACTTAGCACATTAAACACTGGTGTGTCACTGGTCTGAGAGAAGATCTCTAACCCAAGCTGGCCCAATAACTGGACCTGAGCTCATGGCCACTAATTGGTCCAAATTGTGTAGATGTCACCCAAGTTTTTGCCAATCACAATATTTCCTGTGAGTGTCTGCCTCTGGAGACTAAGTTCAGAAGAAGCAAAGCAAAGAGCTGCAACATCATCTGTAGAAACAGTGGGAGAGACCAGCACTCCAAAACAAAGAGAAAAAAGCCAAGAGTGACAGTGAGTAAATCTTGGTGGAGTTCAGGTCTCTCAGTCTAGTTTTTGAGGTGCTGGATTTGCCTTTCCTTCCCAAGGCCTGGATTTCGTCTTTTAGTTGACGCTAAGAGCAACTCCAGAATCTTCAGCTGGTTCCAGTTGGGTTCATGCATCTTGTCACCAAAGGTTGCACATACAGGAAGGTGATTGACTAGAAGAAGTCAGTGCAGAATCCCACCATGATCCTGTAGTCCTGAGTAATGTGGCAGAGTGCCAGAAGTCATATTAATTAAGTCTAAATGTTGTTGTCCCCTGAAGGACTTTCAATACAGTGATTTAAGTTTCCAGGGATCATTCACCCAATGGTTTCAGAACATTTGGATAGTATCTGAACTCAGTGAATCTCTGCCTTCAGCATTTACTTTGATCTATGGCCATCAACAGCACCCACCAGGAGGTGGAGGCCACAGCTTCATATGCTGTCCACTATGTGCCGATCAGTCTACATTTTTCAATGACTTATTGTCCTTCAAACCTTTGTCCACTAGATAGATACTTAATTTTAACGACTGACAAGGACATTTCTACAGTTAAAAGGACACGCATCATCTGGAATAACAAAGGGCAGGGTTAGCCATGAGGTAGGGAATAAAGTGCGGCAAAATGTACATGGATTTTCTTCACTTGGCCAAAATGTGACTTTTCTCTTAAGGTTGTCTTCCTTCTAACTAACTTACATTTTAATGCCCTTATAACTTAGTCATTCAACAAGTGTTTCTTGAATGCCTGCTATATGTTAGACATTATGCCAAGTATTGGGAGTACAGAGATAAAAAAAGGCCGTATCATTGTCCTCAAGGAGATTCATCTAATGTTGGACTCAAACATAGCAAAAGACAGCGTTGACAGCTTCTTCAGCATCTGTAGCCCCTTCCTCCTTATTAACAGACCCCTGCTCTTGTTCAGTTACCTGCCCTCTGCCAGTTATGGGTCCCAGGACAAGGTGACCCCATTCCTGGCTTAAAGCCCATGCGTGATGGTTCTAAGGGGAACCCCTTAGCCTTGCCAGGGATTAGTGCAGGAACCCAGGCCTGAGACGGTCAGCACCCAGTCTTCCCCATTAAAAGACTGACTCAGAAGCAGCCACATGACCTCTAAGAGTTCAATGAGATAAAGAGGGAAAGTCTGCTCTCTCTTTCTCTGGCCACTGGATATAGTAAAAGGATTACAGCCATCTCGTTTCCAACTTGGAGATGAAGCCAGCACCCAGAGGATGGCACGGTAAAAGAATCACAGAGAAACCGAGCAGAAGCGCCCAGACTAGCTCAGCCTTGCAGCCCAGTCAACCTGTGCATTCCCAGCGGCAAGAGTCTAGATTTTTTCCTCATTGTTTAAACCCCTTTAAGCTGGTCTGTTCCAATTGATAGAGACAACTGCATAGAAACTGAGAATGCAATGAAAGGTAGTGCAGAAGGCATTAACGGATTTTTGAGGTTAAAGCATAACCACTAGCAGTCCCAGTGAGGGTCAGGGTGTAATGGCAGCTCAGGGCATGCTTTAGCGGAAGAGACACCCAAGTGGAGCCTACAGGGATGAGTAGGAGCTAACCAGACGAGGGAAGTAACCAGGGAAGGAAGACAGTCCAGATAGAAGGAACAGCCAGACAGCAGCAGCACAGGAAGGAAAAACAGAACGAGGCTCAGCTTTTCTGAGTCATGAACTATAAGGTAGAAAGTAGAAGGTGAGGCTAGAGCCAGACTATGACAAATCTGGATACCATGAAGTGGAATTTCACACTTCCTGGTGACACTTTCTGTGACCACTCAGAGAAGCTCCCAGTCCTCCCACAGTAAACTCTATCCCCTAACCCTGATATATTTTTTTTTCTTCACAGCACTTATTACTGTCTGACACTATATTACTTGTTTGCTTCCTGGTTTCTTACCTGCTTCTCTCACTGGAATGTAGCTCCATTAGAGAAGGGAATTTTGTCTTGCTTTCTGTTACATCCCTACCCAGAAGAATACTGCCTGGCACATCACAGACAAAGAATAAATTCTTATTAAGTGGCTGAGTGAATAAATTCCTGCCTCTATCACCAGAACAACCTAATTTATGGGGCTCTTACCAGGAAAAACCTAAAACCTGAGTCTTATCAGGAGAAACCTAAAACCTAAAACCTGACGTGATCACCATTTCCTATTCTATGTTCAGTTTTCCCATTTTGCAATCTCTGCTCTTCTCATATCATCCTATGATAGCTCCCATGCAATCATCCTGGAAAACCCTGGGATGCCCCTATATCATATATGTCATCTGTAATATCCAGCAGTGCCAAGCATCCAAAATGACCCAAAGAGACTATAATTACTTTAAGGTCAAAGGGAATTCAGGAAGTTATTGTGACAGAGGTGTGATACGGAAGGACAGAGACAAGAGGAATGTCAGTCTAGGTGGGTGAAGAACACACTTCAAGATGCAAGTCCAATATAGGTTAGTCTCATGAAGTTAAAGAATTTCAGTATCATTGCCAGCTGTTAGAGGTGAAGGAAACCTACTCGAGAGATCATCTAGCTGCCTTGCTACTCTAAGGAGCAGCACTGCATCACCTGGGAGCTCATTCCCAACCCTGCCTGTCAACAAGGGAGAATTCATATGCACATCCTAAAGCCCTGCTTTACCCCATTTACCCGGCAGTACATCCTAGGTCTTCTGTTTGAACTATCCAGCATCACCTTGGTCAGCATCTTCATAAAATGTAACTCTGTGTCCCATATTTGGAAAACAAGGAATGTCACAAAGAAATCCGATCCCTAACTTTGTTTTGAAAAATCTGAAATCTGGCAACCCCAAGTGTGTGCATTCCACAGGGCACCAATTGACAGGAGAGGAGCAGCGGCTCCCCTTGGGGCAGGTAAGCTCCAGTTTCTGCAATCACCCTTGATACCTGTCTAGATAGGCATTTTCTTTCCAACCTGTCATCTGGCTCTAATAGAACTCATTTTACAGAAAAAGAAAACAGGTTTAGAAGGGTTAAGCATCTCGGCTAAAGAATCACAGCTAGTACAATGTTCACTCACTTCTATTATCCTGCTTAAGTAATACGTAAGTGACTTCATTGTTACCTTGAAGATGAGAGAACTGAAATGTTTTTAAAGAACTCACTGGCTCCTTTAAAATCAATAAAGACATAAATAACAAAAATACCCTGATTTCCCAACACTGGAAAGGAAGGGACAATCTCCCCATGGGGTAGGAAGGCTGAAGATTCCCTGCAGGGCTGCACCACATGCAGACTCATCTTGAGAGATGGTCCTTCCCTTGATGATTCACTCAAGATCATTTCACCATTCCTTATGGGAAAGGAAGTCTCGGGAAGCAGAGAAAATGCCGCTGCAAATGGAGTTTATGCCTTCACTGACAACAAGTGAAGATTCGAGTGGGATACCATGAATTGACCATAATGCAATCAGTGATTGACTCAGTGTATTAGGCTGATCAGACAGACTTCCATGGAGTGTGTGGCTTAAACAACATAAATCCACTTTCCCATGGTTCAGGAAGCCCGAAGTACCACATCAAAGTGTCAGCAGGGTCACTACCTGGTGAGGGCTCTCTCCTCGGGTTTTAGATGGCACCTGCTCTTTGTGTCCTCACATGGCCTGGCCTCTGTGGGTGCCCATGAAGATCACTCTCTCTTCCTCTTCTTATAAAGCCACCAGTCCTATAGGATTAGGATTTTACCTTATGGCTTCATTTATCCTTTACTACCTCCTAAAAGCCCTATCTCCAAATACAATCACACTCACTGCTAGGGCTTCGACATAAGAATTTTTGAAGGACACAGTTCAGTCTATAATGCCCACACTCATATAAGTACCAGAGATAAAAGTCAAGGGTAGAATTCCAAATTCCAAATCCAGACTAGGCTGCCATACCATATAATTATTGGCTATTTTTATATTTCTGGATTTATCAAGTTCCCCACTCCCCTATTTCTCATTCTCAAAATTAGTGATAAAAATAATTAATAGTAACAAAAATAAATAATTCCAACAAATAAAGTCTGTTCTAATGGTATAGTGCTTCATAGTTATCGCATCTGAAATCGTAATATACACGATTTCCCTCCCATTTCACACATTGGAAAATAACCTGTCCAAGGTCACAGAGAAAATAGGTGCTCAAACTAATACTCAAACTCATATTCTTTAACTGTTTGAAGGCACTTATTTCTGTAACCAAAGGGATATCCAAAGAGGAGAACATGGTGTCATTTAGGTAACCTGGTGAGAATCATGGAGAAGACAACATACCATATTTAAAGAAAGTATAGAACAATAGTTAAGAACTTACATTGAGAATGGAAGGACAGATGCCCAAGCCCCAATTCTGCCAATAATCAGCTGTGTGAATTGATTGTGCTGTGTAGATGTGACTCAACCTTCCCAGGCTTCTGTTTCTTCATCTATTAAACACAGTTAACAACAATATTTGTCTCATTCTGAGAGTCAAACAACATAATGTGTGTAAAAATGCTTAGCCCAGTGCCTAACACATAGAGTAAATATTCAATAAATGAGAAGCAATTCTTACACATCAGCCTGGGAAAAAAGATATCTAACTGCAGCACCTAGAAAGATCTGAGAGGCCTGTAAGCCAAAAAAAAAAAAAAAAATTAGGTATAGAGAAAAAATGAAAAGAGAAACCTTATTCCTCTAATCTAGCAAAAAGAGACTCCAGGGAAAGCAGAAATTGTGATGTATAAACAGCTTTGAGATTACAATATAAATTAATCAAGGGAATTACTCTTCCTTCCAGAGGATTTAGACTAAGGAGCAATGGCCTAAAGCTACAGAAGGGGGAATTTGGGTTAGATACAGCAAGACAAGAAAGTTCTCAGCAGGGAAAGTAATTAGGAAATGAAATAGACTCCCTGGGGTTGGGATGGAGGAATTTTCCCTGGCAGTAATCAAGGAGAAATGAGGGGAAGAGGACGAGGCAGGCAAGCATTGCAAAATACTCATCAATTAGAAGAAATGGTTGGCTGCTTATCTTTTCTAAAGGATCCCTCAAGCATGTAATTGACAGTTATCCATGACCAAGAACCAGCAATTTTTGGTGGTCAGTGAGGGCTTAGGAGGGATGCAGGATATGGATGCTGACCTCAGGAAGCTTACAATCCAGTAGAAAAGGCAGATTTTCCCAGACAAAAAGGCTTAAAATGTATGCCTGTGCAAAGGTGGGAGGGTGGATTAGTACCATTTAACCCTGCCAGCTACTTTCCCCCTTGATACCATTCAATTATTCCATTGGTTTTTGTTTTGACAGATTCCACTGTGACAGAACAAAATGCCTGAGTTAGGTTTCAAAATTGATATGATTAATTTTATGTGGACAGTTCAAAATTTATTTTTTCCTGTGGGCTAAATGAGACATTAGAGTGGAACATTATCTTGGTGGGGGTAGAGTGGTGAGATAATACAGTGACTCTTTGGCACACAAGAGATAAACAGAAAACATTATAAGAGAAAAACTAAGATTGACACCTGATTGTTTGGTGAAGACATTTGTCTGAGAGGAAAATCATGGTAGCCTGGAGGAGTCACAGATATCCACTTGGAAAGAGGTGAGATTCAACTTAGACATTGGCCTGAATCATGATGGATTTAAGAGAGTAGATAGATAGCTGTCAATCACCACAATCACCACAATATTTCTGTGTAGCAACCACCCACCCCAAACTCTAAAACAATAGCCACGTATTAATTCTCACAGTTCTCCAGGAAGCCTGGGTGGCTCTGCTGATCCGGACCAGGCTTGGCTAAGTTTTCCTGGGCTTGCTCCTGTGTTGGTAGCCAGCTAGCATGGAGGCTGGTCTGGCTAGTCAAGGATGGCCCCACTGGGATGGCTCCTTTCTGCTTCCCACCATCTTCATCTCCTGCAGGCTTGTTTGGGCCAGTTCTTGTGTCCATGTTAGGATTTTCAGAGAGCATGTGAGAAGCAAGGCTTCATAAGGCCAGCGCTCAGAACTCAGCATTCCCCTGACTATCCCCGTATCTTTTTGTTGAAGGAGGAGCAATTCCGGTCAAATTTATCCCAGCCTCTTTTTTGGCTCAATACAGATGATGAGGGAAGGGGGATAATTTTGATTAATATAATGAAGAACTAAACTTAAAGAGCAGTGGAGAAAGAGGGAAAAGAGTGTGTCTGTTGTGCTCCCATTTAGAGAGAGTTTTATGGGTAATTTAGAGGAAAGCAGAGGTTGAGGGTGGCACATGGCAGTAAAATTTATGTACAAAAGATGAAAAAAGCAGATTCAAAACTTTTGCTGTGAGTGAGACTGAGATTAAACTGCTTTGCAGTTTTTATTAGTTTGGGACTGCCATTGCTCTGAGTGCAGCTCTGTGCAGCCTGGCCGTGGTTTGGTGGGTGGACAGAACCATGGTTCCCACTGGAAGCAGAATACCATCAGGCTCATGCTCCAGCCTAATAAACATCTCACATCTACCTTTGCTCAGGGCTGACTGTTCGGCACCAAACCAAAGGGATAAATCAATCCTAACTCTGATTGAAGGCTGGAAATGAAATCGTCTCCAGAAAGAGATGGCCTATTCATCTGACCACTCATAAATTTTGCCTTCATTTGAAATTGGAAGAAATCTTACAGATCCTTCTTCCTGATTAAGAATGTCATAAATCCCAGGGATCAGAGGGATATACAGACTTCCTCTGGCTTCTGAAGTCTAATACCTTCTGAAGCAGAATAGTATCTATCCCACTCAGAGAAGTTCCCTAATATTTTGTTCTGTGAACTCAGAAACTCACTGCAGAAAATCACAATTTGCTAACTCAGAAATATTTTCCAATTATTTCTGAAAACACATCTTTAACTTGAGACTCTACTTTCTGTATGTTCATTATCAGTGTGAAGGGATATTCATAGAGACTCAAAACACTATGCACTGGTTGTCTAGCATTAAGGAAAATCATTTTCAGTGATACTTGGGAAACATGGTGAGGAAGACTTTATTTAAGACCATCACAAATAGGCACAGTGACCACGGTAATGGGATTTTGCAGTACAGAGAGGTTGCACTCAAATCCAAGTACAGCCTGGACAAGTGGGAATCTACAGCTAAGGAGCCCTGGGGAGAAGTGGGAGGGGAGCCAGTGGATGAAAAATTACTAAGAGGAGACATCAGGGGAAAGGAGGATTCTGGCTCAACTTTGACCTAAGAGGATTCTTGCTGAAGATGGTACAGGGTGATCAGACATCATAGGGGACACAGCAGAGGATGAAGAATCTGATCAAATATCAAGGCTGATCAGGTATCGCGTATGGGGAATTCTTGCCAAAGTGACTCAGCAGTTATTTGCTAAAAGTGGGTTTTACTAGAAAGTGCATAGATGAGCCTAGGAGAAGGTTCAGGAGCCTGACTAAAGTTTGGCCAAGAAACACATCTTTGTCACCAGTTTTATAAGGAAAATGCCATTTCAGGAGTCTGTTACCCATATCAATGACTGAAGAACAAGTTAATGATTTAATGAATTAGCAGTTGTTCTCATCTTAGCACTTACCCCCTGAAGATTTCTAAGCATAGTTGAAAAAGAATGGACCCAGGACATGCAGTTGCTTGAAGATAATGCCCCGTGGCAGCCAGCAGCAAACAGAAAGTAGAGCCATGTGGGATCAAAGTCCAAGACTTGGAAAGCTGCTCTGGTCCCTTGAAATCTCAAAAGCTGAGGGCTGCCCTTATAAGTAAGATCACATCAAACTTCTTCTTAAAATCCTTCAATGGTTTCCTGAGTCTTTACAGAAAAGTTCCACTCTTAGGGGCCAACAAGGATGCTTATGCTCAGGTCCCTGTCCACCCCCACCCCAGCATCATCTCCATCCAGCTGCCCCATCCACTGCCCCCCACATACATGGGAAATCTCAGACTAGTCAGTAAGGTCTAGTGAATAAAAAACAGTCCAGAAGCCACTCCTGGTACCATGTATGCTGCAAAACTTCCCCAGCTGATGTGTCTTTGTACATTTCATTCTACTGCTTGGAAGCCTCTCTCTGCAGCTCCAGATATTGAAGAAAATCCTCTCAACTCAAGTCCTCCTCCTGGAAGACTTTCTTGTCCACTCTAGGCAGCCATAAGCTCCCTCCACTACAAACCCCTGGAGCCGTGCATACTCTTTGTCCATAGCACTTACTTCATTGCCCTAAAACTGTGTGTTTGTTGTCTTGTCTGTTAAGCAGAAAGGAATTTTCCAAATATCCACCAGGGATCACTAATATAAAGACAATCAGCACAGTGCAAATTGGTCCAAGTATTTGCATTAACTCCTCTTGGTCATATGAGAGGTTACCAAGTACATATGATAGACCTGGGATCCTCAGCAGGTAATCTGTATCTCTTCAGAGTTGAGGCCAGATTGATTCATTCATTTATTCATCCATATGTATTTGTTGAGTAGTAGCTACCTGCCACCATATCATTTATCTGTTGCTCTATGCCAAATGACTTCAAAACTTAGAGGCTTGAAGCATCCATAACCATTGTTTGGTCACCATTCTGCAATTTTGGCAAATCTTAGTGGGAACAGTTTGTGTTTTCTCCATGTGGTATTGGTGGGACCACCCAACCCGAATTAGGGGACACAAGATCACGTCACATCTACATGTGCCTAGTGCCCCAGCTCCAGTGACCAGAAGGCCCTCTGTGTGGCTGTGGATCTCTTCCCTCATGCTCTCTCGCCCTCTAGGCTTTATCTCCCTATGTGGTCTCTACAGCAGGATAGCCTGGGCAGGGTATTTCCCTTTTTCAAGAGGAAAAAGGCAGAAATTGCAAGGCCTCTTGAGACTTAAGCTCTAAAACACGCACTCTGTCACTTCTGCCACATTCTATTCGTCAAAACAAGTCACAAAGCCAGCCCATATTCAAGGAGTGAAGAAATAAGATGTTTTACCATCTTCTGAAAGGGAGGTGCCAAGGGGTGGAGTCTAGGGACCATCCTGAAAGGCCCAAGACGTCCAGGCAGTGTTTAGAGTACTGGTCATACCCAGTATCTATTTGGTACAATTGCTTTTATTGGTGAATGAGACACAGTTTCTATCCTCCAGACAGGAAATGGATTAGTAGATAATTCGGTGCCACCGGCATCCACAGGTTGGGTAATATTTCCAGCCTTAGGAGTCAAGACAATGATTGCAAAGAATACTATAAATCTCTCTGCTAAAGAAGGTGTGATGGTGATGGGGCAAAAAGAATACTTCTACATTGTCTTCCCAAAATACCTGCAGACTCCTTAGGAGCCGTAAGGCATATCCTCTCCATTCAGACTTTTCTCTCCACAGGAGATTGATGATTGATATTTGATATTTGGTCCTCTTTTTGTTTCCCAGAAGATTTGCATTCACCTTTCCATTCTCAGGCGTCAGGTAAACATTTTTTTTTTAATGCCATCATAAACACCCCAGAGAAATGGTTGCTGCTGCTTGTGTCCAGCTGCTGTGAGATTTGGTCATCTTTGGTCCCCTTTGGCATTTCAGATGTTCACCTGCGCATCCCACTACCTCCCCATTGCACTCTAATTGAATTAATAGATTGTATATTTTACCACAAGAGCCTTTATTTCCCAAGAACTAGCATCTTCTAAACTTCTGAGAATCTGACCAGAGCAATACATCTTTTCTCTGGAAAAGCACACACTTGGATTTCACTTGCCCTATCAGAGGATCCACAGACAGCTAAATCCCAACTAAGAATCCACTGTCCTGATTTTGCTATCGTGTCTCTGCACCTCGACTGCTTGGAACAATGCCTGACACGTGAATGGATGAATGAGTGACTCAATGAACAAATCGATAAAATGACTGATATTTGAGATTGCCAATATCACTTTCAGTTTTCTCTGGTTGAAGCAGAATCAGAGCCACCTCTCCCTCAAATCTACACTGTCATCTCAATGGTTAATCAAGAACAAGGAGGGGAGGATTCCAGAAGTATTCAAAGTCAAATCCTTCCAGTCTGCAGAGAGTCTGAGCACTTAGAAGAGGCTTCTCTAAGGTAACTCACCAATCCTTGTCTCAGCCCGGATCACCGCCTAAGCCTGTGTCAAGGATGGGAGCTTAGCTGTTGGTCACATTATCCCACTTCCTCTGCCTCCACTTTTTCCTTCTGACAGAGGATTTCTTTTGAGTTTTGTGTAAAGAGAAAATATAAGGGCTGCCAGAAAGAAGACACAGCTGTCAGCCACTTCCAAACTCTTTCCTGATGCAGAGAAAGAAGCGGGAGGCTCTGAGCCCTTTTGTAAATAAGTGAACCGAAGCCTCAAATGCAACAGGCTGGATTCCTGTTGCCCCAGTGTGGCCAGGCCTGATAATTCAATTTAATGATATCTTTTCTCTTCTATTCCCCTCATCCCCTGTTCCCCAAAGAGCAAAGAAGGCTTTGTAGACTTGATTTCGTTCATCTTCAGGAAATCCTGGGGCAAGATGCTGCATCCTCATGTGCCTGAAGAAACTGTCTGCAGGGAGAAGAGGCTTGCCAAGGTCACACGATGCTCATGCTCCAAATGCAGAGAGCTGCGCTCTACCTCTGATTCTGCAGAGGGACTTGGGGACAAAAGTGGCAAATAAGCGAGTGCCTTGGTAGAGGGAGCCCTAATACATTTATGTTCTACATCAGTTACCCTAGACACAAGGATCTCCAAATAACCTATCATCTAACAAAAAACTGTATCTGACCTATATCGAATAAAACCTACATAATACCCTATACCTAACGAAAGCCTATAGTAACAATAATCTACAATCTATAGCATAATATGACTTATATGTAATATAATATAACCTATAATAAGAATAAGCTGTATCTAATAAAAGCCTAAATAATTTATATCTAATAAAACTTTGGCATTTAATTAGAGTTTGAGATCAGGCCCCTGGACCCTCAGCAACCAGATAAATGGCCCTAATCTCCTTTTGCGAAGACACCCTGGAGCTACCACTGCCAAAGGCAAGGAGAGGCTGAAGAAAAGGGGAGCCAAGGACCCTTCTCGAGCGCCTTCTCTCTCAGACATCTGTGCATTGCTTCATTTGAAGACAAAGTTCAAGTCCTGTTTTTTCAAAAATGTAGAAAACCTCTGCTTTCGACTTGACTGCCCAAAGAAGACCAAATTAGGCTATGAAGAAAAATTGGCCAGAATGACAAAATTCTTAAATCACAGCACCACTGAGAAAGAAAATTTTTGATGATTCATAAATTGACTGGCAGGAAGTTTGGTAGCTCTTGCTTAAAGTCACCATTTTGGCATTTCCATTATTTTTTAAGTTTGCAGATTGAAGAAGTATAAAATTTCCTTGCTTAAGTGTACAGCCTGTGTCAAGTAGCTTGTATTTTTCTCTCAAATTTAATTTCACAGCATGAATGACCCTGGAAAAGTTTAATGTCTCCAAGTCTCAGATTCTGCATTTGCAGAATGGAGATAATGATACCTACTGAATAAATGCCCAAGGAATGGAGGAAGGCTGAGTGCACTATTTTGCATGCAGGAGGCTCACACTTGTTAAAATTTCTGTTAGGGAAGTGAAATTGGTTTTGTTCCATTCTCTGTTTCTCTGAATTAACACAGTATGCTCCTAATGTTTGTAGAAAGAATGAATATACTCTAAGATTATATAAAAATGACTTAAACATGGCACAGTGTTTTGGAATGTCAACCTTATGATTCAGTGATACCACATCAACAATCAAAACCAGTTATATTTTCAGTAGGCAAAATGTCACCAGAATGACAGAAGGTACCAATTAAGTAATTTATTATGAAAACATGTTGAAAGCTTCTAAAACTATGTGCAAAGGGACCATTCTATTACTTAGATCTACATTTTACTGGTAAATTTATGTCAATAAAATAACACAAATTAATTCTCATTAGGCAACTCAACTAATAATGTGGAACATCTGGCAGGGTGGCCTTCCAATATGCTCTTTCCAGTGATGTCACAGAGCTTGTTGATTTGTGTCTCCTTAAGGGCACCAAGGGGTGAAGGTCAGCTGGCTGGTCACTGCACAATGGCTGTGAGACCCACCTCTCATTTTCTACTGTGGGCTGAGTCATGTCACTAAAGCCATAGTATCCAAAGTATATTCTAAACAAGTCTAGTCCTTTGAGATCTTAAGAGGGAAGGGAGGGGAGGGGAGGGGAAGGGGAGCGGAGGTGAGGGGAGGGGAAGGGGAGGGGAGGGGAGGGGAGGGGAAGGGGAGGGGAGGGGAGGGGAGGGGAGGGGAGGGGAGGGGAAGGGAAGGGGAGGGGAGGAAAGCGGAGTAGGAAGGAGGGAAGGAGGGAGGGGTTGGGAGGGTGAGAAAAGAGAAAGTCCCACCATCTTTTATGTTAGGCCAACATAGAACTACGATATTTATGAAAGGACTTCTCAGAACCTTTACAAATAACTCTGCATTATGACTTTCTAAGTGGAGGACTAGAAAGCCTGTGTTTAGTTCTCTACTTGCACGGCTTATTAAAAGGACTTAGGGTCCATGAAAATCACTCAGAAAGATACTGGGAAAAATATTGTAGCCCTGGTTCTTCTTTTTTCTAAGTATGACTCAAGTCAATGTTCTTTGCGGAGGCTCCTGCAAAGCCCTCAACAGTTGTCTTAGTCTGTTTGGGCTGCTATAAAAAAGTCCCATAAACTGAATGGCTTATAAATGACATAAATTTATTTCTGTCAGTTCTGGAGACTGGTAAGTCTAAGAGCAAGGTACCAGCAGATTTAGTGTCTCATGACTGCCCGTTTCCTTGCTTTTTTTTTTTTTTTCCAAATTTTTTATTTGCAATGAAATCTTTTTTTTTTTCCCTCTCAAAAGCAATCTTACCAGATAACTAAGTAAGTATAAGAAAGAAGATCTGGATAGTGAGGGTAGAATTCTCAAGAATCTTACTTAGGCTTTCCCTTTCTCTGTCAAGCCCCTGACTTGGAATTCCCCCTTACTCCCAAAGCTCTGTAACCCATATAGTTTCTTTGCCTCTGTAACACTGATGGCTTTTTTTTTTTTGAGATGGAGTCTTGCTCTGTCACCCAGGCTGGAGTGTAGTGGCGCAATCTCGGCTAACTGAATAGCCGGGATTACAGGTGCCTGCCACTACGGCCAGTTAATTTTTGCATTTTTATTTATTTATTTATTTTTTATTATACTTTAAGTTCTAGGGTACATGTGCACAGCGTGCTGGTTTGTTAATATGTATACATGTGCTGTGATGGTGTGCTGCATCCATTAACTCATCATTTACATCAGGTATATCTCCTAATGCTATCCCTCCCCCCTCCCCCCGCCCCACGACAGGCCCTGGTGTGTGATATTCCCCTTCCTGTGTCCAAATGTTCTCATTGTTCAATTCCCATCTATGAGTGAGAACATGCGGCGTTTGATTTTCCATCCTTGCAATAGTTTGCTGAGAATGATGGTTTCCAGCTGCATCCACGTCCCTACAAAGGACATGAACTCATCCTTCTTTATGGCTGCATAGTATTCCATGGTGTATATGTGCCACATTTTCTTAATCCAGTCTGTCATTGATGGATATTTGGGTCGGTTCCAAGTCTTTGCTATTGTGAATAGTGACGCAATAAACATACGTGTGCATGTGTCTTTATAGCAGCATGATTTATAATCCTTTGGGTATATCCCCAGTAATGGGATGGCTGGGTCAAACGGTATTTCTAGTGCTAGATCCTTGAGGAATCGCCACACTGTCTTCCACAATGGTTGAACTAGTTTACAGTCCCACCAACAGTGTAAAAGTGTTCCCATTTCTCCACATCCTCTCTAGCACCTGTTGTTTCCTGACTTTTTAATGATCGCCATTCTAACTGGTGTGAGATGGTATCTCATTGTGGTTTTGATTTGAATTTCCTTGTTCTGAGATGCCATCTCTTCGCCGTGTCCTCACATGGCAAACAGGGCAAGGCAGCTCTCTGGGGCCTCTGTTATAAGGATGCCCTGCACTTGTGGCCTAATCACCTTCCAAAGGTCTCGTCTCCAAATGCCATCACATCGGGGATTAGGTTTCAACACACAAACTTTAGGTGGACACAAACATTCAGTCCATAGCAACTATCCTCAAAGCAGTTACTCCAGGCATTGTAAGAAGAACGTTACTCTGTGTGGATGTGTCACCAACCTTTGACTTCCTCAGTGACCTTCAAAGCCAGCATGAAGTGACCCTTTAGGCACTGCAGTAGGTTGATGTCAACCTTTCCCAGGTGGAGCTCCCAGGCGGAAGAAGAACTGGAGTGAGACATTACCTAAGTCTTATCTTTAGGCACGGCCAAGCTTAATAGGGTGTCTTACTCAGACATCAGATATGGAGTTCAAGGAGCAGAAACAGTAGAAAATGCAAAGGCTCTAAGCCCATATATCCACTAAAGATGAGCAAAGATAAGCAAGGGGCAAGAACAAAAGGAATTCTGGAAACAAAAAATAAGATGGGTTCATGGCATGGCTAAGACTGGGGAGATGCAGTGACTGAGGGGGTCAGTCTGATTCAAAAGCCCAGGGTGCATGCTGACAGTCAAGGTCCTAAACAAGTTCTAAACAAGACAGACTGCCTGTTGGGAAGCCCAGGCTCACAGGCTGGTGGTATCTGGAATTGCTTTTATTATTGACGAAGATTTTTTGCTTGGCTAAACTTTAGTTTTGCTCCTGAAAACTTCCCAGGCCCATCTGTGTACCTCCCTGTAAAATCCAGTTTTGACAAATAACTTTCCTGAGTCAATTTGTCAGGAAGTTCCTGACATCAATGACTGATCAATGGCTGATTAGGCTCCTTATCCTCCATCATTCCCTGGTGATATCTGATCACCCCAGCCTGTCTTCAGCAAGAATCCTATTAGGTCAGTTTAGACAGAATCCCCCTTGCCCCTGCTGTTTCCTTTTAGACATTTTCCATCCACTGACCCCTACACTGCTATCTGGCTATATGTTCCCATCTATCCATGCTGTCGATATTCAGCATTGAGCCCAATCTCTTTCCTTTAATGCAAAATCTCATTACAGCAGTCTCTATACCTCTCATGATGGTCTTGAGTAAACTCTTATCACCACACTTTAACAAGAATCACTGACTCACTTTTTCTTCAACACTATCATAGTCATGGAACTCAACATGTCTGGGGTGAGCCTTTTGCCCCTACAAGACCTCTAGCCCCCTAATCACCACTGCATCTGCGTCAGTTTCCAGTTTGGCTCCTGATAAGCACATTCGTTTCTCATTGAGATTGGAGGCTGACAACCCGCCTTCTCCCTGCCAGACTCTTTCTCTAACCATGATTTGCTTCTGAGCCCCAGCTGCCATAAAGAATATGGTATCAAAACAGAAAGACCATGCAGAGCAAGTGTATTGCTGCCATCATGGCTTCTGCTTCCACATGATTTGGAGACTCTTGAGGAGAGGAAGAGAACACCCATCAAGAAAGCACAGAACCACAATGTGCAGGGTCCTTGTGTTGAACTTTCAGCTGCCTTTCACTTGTCTCACTTTTTATTTTATCCCTTGACACTAGTATTTCATCTTGGATTGAGACACTCTGGGTTTCTTTTCTTCTGGAAACAGTCATAAAATAGTCATATTAAAGAATAGCATCTATCTATATAGACATATGTATTGACGTTGTTACAGGAGGTAACTAGTCAGACATGAGCAAGGCAGGAGAGGGCTCCCCACTACCAGGAATGTCAGGCAACCATTAGGAGATGGTCAGGCAGTTGTTAACTGTCTCTCTAAAATAATAATTGGTCACAGCCAGCACCACAGAAAGGAAACCTCCCTATAGACAGAAAAAACCTGAAGCTGGTGATCAGCAGCTTCCCAATACGATCTCAGGAATTGAGTGAGTGGGCTCGAGTATGCAAACTAAAAGGCAAAATGGTGGAGTTTAACTGATAGATGACTTTCCAGGAACATTCCACCACTAAGGGAAAAACACCTCAAGTGAGCATGCGTACAACTACAGTAAACACACTGCGCGTGCTTCCCTCCCAACTGCTAGCAAGTCACCATGCATAAAGTGCTCTAAAGCTTTTTAATAAACTTTCACTTCTCCTCTAAAACTTGCCTCAGTGTCTCCTTCTGCCTTACGCCCCTCAGTCTAATTCTTTCTTCTGAGGAAGCAAGAATTGAGGTTGCCGTAGATCCATATGGATCCACCACCAATAAATACTTTGGTGCCGTGACTCAGATAACTTCTACCGCTGACATACTTTGGTGCTATGTGACTCTGATACACCCCCTAGTGTTAAGTGACCTCTATGTCTCGCCTTCTTTGGCTGGAGGCATTCAATTCCTGTATGCGATTTTCTTCTCCCCTTTCTCTCTGCCGCTTACTAACCAACCCCCAGAGCAATTTCTCTTGGCCATAAGTGACTCTGCTCCCCTCAGTTGATTTCTCAGCTCACCCTGATGGGTGGCTCATGGGGGTGGGAAGGACCTTAGGGTCTGCACTGAGTATAACTAAGGCACTAATGGCCCTCCTGGACAGGAGGCTTGCAAGAGTAGTAGGGCTAAAGCCTAAAACCATGCAATGTCTGGGGTTTCCTCCACTTTTTCAACTACAGTTGACTCTTTCACAAAAACCTGCACTGCCCAATCTCCTGTTTTCTCTGTGTGTGTTCCAAAATGGCCTTAAGCACCCTGCCTCCTCATTGCTTTCACTTCGCATGCCACATAACTTCTTAAACACACACTCCCTGTTATTCGTGCACCTGTGGCTTTTGCTGCATTTGTGTGGGAGCAAAGACACAGGCTCCCTTGTAACAAGTATAAATCTCTGGGGAGATTTATACTTCTTTTTACCCTAAGTCTCAGATGACCTTCAACCCTTCCGCTGTCTGCTGGCACATTGCCGGGACAGACACTAATTGGAATTCCAGTTCTGCCAGATCTTTATGACTTACCATATGTTTTTCATTCCTGTTATGCCCCAGGGCCGAGTTTTCCAGTGGCATTTGAAGCAGTTTGTTTGCCTGCATAGGGTCTTACTCTGGCCCTTTAAGGATTCCACCTACTTGCTTTTTTTGAGTTAGCACCCCTTTGGGTGGAGAGAAATTCTTCTTTTGCCATTTGTGAGTTCTTACCCCAAGTCCCAAGTCCTCCAGAGGTTCCTCCTTTATGTCGAGAGGGCACATAAAGCCCTCTTGAATCCAAGGGCTGCTATTTTTGCGAGCATGAATATTCCTCTCACTTCCTTCCACTTCCTCCTGCAGTCTCCACTTCTCCAGTTACTTCCACACCCTTCTCAATATGCACCAAGACCTTCAATATTATATTTGAAGGGAGTGGAGAGGGAAGTTCAGCCCCATGTGGCAGTTATCTAAAAAACGGGCTTCTTGTCACTTAAAAGACCACGGGAAATAGGAATCCGAAAAAAGATAATCTTTTTTTATTTTATTATTTATTTTATTTTATTTTATTTTTTGCTGGAATGCTCTGAACGACACTATAAGGTCATGGAGACAAGGATACAGGCTGGCCCAAGGCCTTGGGTGCAAGGAACCCATAGGGGACAGAGTTGAAGCGTGGTCCCAGGCTAAGAGATTACCATTAGAACAGAGATGAAAGGTTAGGGGGTACATGATAAGATTGGTTATTTCAGAACCCCAAGAATGAAGAGGGGGCCCACTGTTCACTGTATATCTCCTCTACTCTCAAGTGGGCAATTGTGATGAGATGGGACCAAGGGTACACTGTAAGACTGGTTCACTCCAGGACCCAGAAGACGACAGGGGATGCCCCATTCAGGAGAGCAGGAAAGTAGAGGGAACACTTTTTTCTTTTTTTCTCCTTTATTCTCTCTTCACAGGTGGGTAATCGTGTCTCCATACCACAGGACATGAACCTTGGATGCATCCCCCAAAATCGAGAAAAGTTTGATTCCCCTAAACCTTAAAACAAAAAGACTAGTTTTCCTTTGTAATACTGTTTGGCTTTAAAATGAACTGGGAGGAAATTATAAAAATCAGCCTGGAAACCCAGTGCCCCTGTGCAGGAGGTCCTCAGGTTAGCCTCTTCAGTCTTTCATAACTGAGAGCAGAATAAGGAGGACAAGGGCTAAGCCTGTTAAGTGAACAGGGCAAATGGCATCCCCTCTCTCCAAAACAAAAGATTCACACTCCGCCTGACATTCCTGGTGGTGGGGAGCCCTCTCCTGCCCTGTTCATGTCTGACTAGCTACCTACTGTAACAATAGAATGTATACTTATCATTTAAAAATAAAAAGAATATAAAAAGCCCAGTATTCACCTTGCAGTTTAACAAATAGAACCTTGTCAGCACAGGTGAAGCCGTCCGTGTATGTCTAATGGATTACATCACCGTCTTAACCTCTCTCATTAAAAAATAAAAAAACCACTATCATAAATTTTATGTTAATCATTCTCTATCTGTTCTGAGGATTTTGCCATGGTTATTCCCAAACAATATAATGTTTAGTTTTGCCAGTTTTCAAACTTTGGATAAAATAAATCATATTGGATATATTCTTTTATAACTTGCTCTTCAAACTCAACTTGGGGAACCAAAAGGATAAATATAACTCTAATTTCTTGAATTCCAGCGCTGTATGGTATTTCATTGTTTCAATGCAGCATACTTTTTCTCAACTCTTTGGAAAGTGACATTCAAATGTTTTCAGCATTTTTATTCTTGTATATGGACCCTATTGCATATGCGCAAAAAATGCTAGGGTGAAGCTCCTCAATTGGCCTGAGCATCTGCTACAAACTTTTTGAAAATTCCCTCAAATATTTTTAAATACTTCTAGGTGGACATCTAAAATTAATCAACCGAAGTTTACAGTGTTGCAAAAACTGCAATATTTGTCATGCTGTAAATATGGTAAAACTTGGTGATAAGGCAAATTCTAACATAAAACCTTTAGTAATTGTCAACTTCTTCTACCAGTTTCTGTTCTCAAATGAGCTTTAATCTTCTGTGGGCGTAGGGGCTGAGAGCTGAGGTAAAGGAGAGGATAGAGCTGGGTGAGAAAACAGCAGGCAACACAGAAGGTGGAAAGTGGGTTCCTGTGTCTTCCAAAATCACTGGGCTGTAAACCAAAAATAAAATTCTAAATCCCTCAACCCGCTAAAAAGATCCCTCCTCTCAGTCAAGAAGATTCCAAAGAAACCTGAAAAACTAATTCAGGCCATGATGAAAAGGAGAATCAGACATGACTCACTCTACCTTTCTCCCTTTGGAACTCAGGCAAAACTGACCAGCATTAACGTTAAAACAGAGATCTTAAGACTGACAAAACAGACTCTTTGCAGCAATAAGATGCCAAATTCCAACCTGACTCTAACATAGCATCACATGACAGATAGCAGGCCTTCAAAGCATTTTACCCCAAAATATATTTCTTTGTCATATTCCGAAATGGCCCTGCAAAGCTGTCTATTGTGAGGGAAATTTACATTCTGTAGATAACATTCTTCTCTTTCCAGGTCCTTTTCTGATCCTGAAAGAGACTAGCGAAGAGTGTAGCACCTTTTAATGGTCTGAGTAAGAAATATCTGCCATCTATTGCTTCTAAGGGAGGCTACCTATGAGACTTCATCTACATAATAACAACCTTGGTCTCCATAAACCCTTATCTTAACCTAGACATTCCTGTCTATTAATTCCAGGTCTTTTGATAATAATGTAACTCTTTCAACCAATTGCCAATCAGAAAATCCTTGAAGCCACCTATGACTTGTAAGTCCCCACTTTGAGTTTGTTCTGCCTTTCTGGACCAAACCAATGTATATTTCACATGTATTGATTAATATCGTATGTGCCCTAAAACATATAAAACCAACTTCAACCCAATCACATTGGGCACATGTTCTTAGGACCTCCTGAGGCTGTGTCACAGGTTACAGTCCTCACATTTGGCTCAGAATACATCTCTTCAAGTATTTCACAGAGTTTGGCTTTTTTTGGCCAAGAGAGCCCAGGCTCCCTAGATGAGGCTGAGAAGATGGTCCTCACCTAACAGAGATGGCTGGAACAATGCTACAATTGTTCTGGGCATTTCAGAAAGTTGCAGGACTCAGAAACATTTCCTTTTCTATTAAACCTGGAAGTGAAAAAAAACTTTGCAAAAGAAAAATTGCTGAATTCTGTGAATTCTGTTTTATGCAAAAATTTACTTAGTAATCTGGCATCTTAAAAATTTTCAAGGGCCCATCAGCTAACAATTTGATAAGGTCTTTTGTCAATTCATTTCAAAGTAAAGAATTGGAAACTATTTGACTAGCAATAACTTTTTCAGTCATTTAAATTATTCATTTTTTTCAGTTTCTAGGAAAGATAGCAAAGATACTTTATTATACATCAATTTCAGGAAGGTTTAACAATAACTATTCATTGTACCTGTAACTTTTTCACTTGGAGGCACCTTGCTTAAGCTGATGCACTTGGAAAAAGTTGTGACAAGAAAATATTATCTATTTTCATTAAATTTTGCTGATATATTTTTGATAAAGTGCTTTTATCATATCATGTGCTTATCATGTATTAAAGTATTTTCTTCCAAACCTAAGAAATAAAGATAATGCTAATTCAATCAGTGTAAAATATCTGCCAACCTGAAATAATCAAAAGAATTGGAATCTAGTTTTTTGGGTTTTTTTTTTGAGACAGAGTCTCTTTCTGTCGCCCAGGCTGGGGTGCAGTGGCACGATCTCAGCTCACTGCAACCTCCACCTTCTGAGTTCAATAGGAAATCCAGTTTTAAACAGTTTATTGAGGCTAAAAGCTGGGAATGGCCATCCTGGGAAGATGGATTCCAGAGAACTGGGATCAGCACTTCAAAGGTAAATGTTAAGGTCTTGCTTTTATAGGCAGAAAGCAAAAATAAAAATTAGTAGAATTGTAACATTTTCTACACAAGGATGATTTGTGAGTTACAACAATTTAATTGGTTACGTTTGTTTTCTTTTTGGAGTAGCTTGTTTTCATTTCCTTTCCAGTTTAAAAGAGTGTATTTAGTATTCCATCCTAGACAATGTGATAATCACGAAGACCTTCATGTGTGAGAGATAAAAGAGGGAAGTTAATCTAAATTCCTATTTGTGTCTTTAGTCCATTTATCCATTGGGAATAATTTGGCTTTTTTCTTGCTTACTATCAAGAGTTTTAAAAAAAGATATTACGCATAATAGTATTTTGTCAATTATATGTATTAAAAATATATTCTTTTAAATAAAATAAAAATATATTCTCCTGGTTTGTGGATTAACTTTTCACCACGTTTGTAATGGGTCTTGATAATCAAAAGTTGTCAATTTTAATGTAGTCGAATTTGTCAATTTTTTTTATGGTTTGTGCTTTTTGTATTTCAAGAAATTCTATCTCAAAATCATAAAACCATCTCTTATATTCTCTATTAAAAGTTTGAAAGTTGTATTATTCACAATAACTACTTAATCCATCTGGATTTGATTTCTGTGCCTGAGATACAGGACTCATTTTCATTTCTTACCATCTGGATTGATAATTGTCCAAGTATCACTTACAGAATCCCATCCTTTTTCACTGATTTTCAGGTCCAGCTCAATTATGGAGCAAGTGTCCATATATGTAGAGATCTGATGCTGGCTCCCTGTTTTGTCCCCTTGCCCTGCCTAACTATGTATTTATCAAAATTATAATATCTTGATTACTTTGGCTTCATTATAATGTCTTGATATTCAGAAGGGCAAGTCTCTACTGCACCTGGATAGGGACTTCATCATCAAAAGTGTCTTGGCTGATTTTGGCACTTTGCCCTTTGTAGCAACCATAAAGTATACTACTTAGGTCTTCCCTCAAAGAGAGAACCCTCCAATGGGGAGTGCAGTAAGCTGGAGATGTCTTCAGAATTGGCCTCAGCTTTAAACCTGAGGCTATGCGCTCACAGACAAGTCCCAGCACTGAGCACAATGGCGGCTGAGGGTGGGCTCACTGTATTGGGCCAGATTGAGACTCCTATGTAGGCAATTATTTTAACAACACTCACCAGTGTGGGCCACTGAAAATTTCTCACATTTGCATTGCAGACCGAGGCTCTTCGTGCCTCTTTTCCTCCCTCTCTCCTTTTAGAGGGATCAGATAAACATGACAGTCTAAAGGCCTTCCCTGTCTACTTCTACTTTCTCTTTCTTTTTACTTTCCGAGGCATTTCACCCAATAAACCCCTTGTACCTCTCACTCCATCATGGCATCTGGTTCCCACAGAACACAACCAATGCACAATCCCTGGAAAACTTTTGAACTTCTCAATCATGCTCCACAAGAAAATATGTTGAGATATACGTTGAAAATGCATTGAATCTATTGCTCAATTTCTAGAGAATTAACCTCTTTACAATATGAATTCTTTCTGTACGTACACCTGCTATGTCTATATATTAAGTCTTCTTGATATCTTTCATTAAAGTTTTTGTTACAAAAATAATGTGTAATGTCATTGTCAAAAATGTATCCCTTTGTACTTTGTGTTTTGGTTAAGATTATAACTGCATACTTAAATTTTTATTTTCTGGCTTAAATCAGCTTAAAGCTGTTTTTTTGTTTGATTTTTTGTTTGTTTGTTTTATGTTGTGTTGTGTTGCTGATGTAAAGAAACACTTTAACTTTTGTATCTGATATACATAAGCATTACTAAACAGTCTTATTATGCCTTTTGCTTTGCTTTTACCTTCATTAGGTATCCTTTGTAAACAGAATTATCTGTGAATTATGGCAACTTTGCTTCCTACTTTCCAATCCTTGAAACTCACTTATAATTCTCATCTAATTTCATGAGCTATGACTTCCAATAGAAGATTACATACAAGTTGCAACTGGCGGAGTGGAGAAGGGGTACATCCTGGTCTTGTTCTTGAACTTAAGAAAATTCCTTACATTTTTTTCCTTTGGGTACACTGTTTGCTGTAGGGTTTTTATAGATTATTTTATTAGTTTAGGAAAGTTTCCATCTATTGCTAGTTTTTGAGGTTTATAATAGACTCCATTGTATCCTGACTCCTATTATTCAATTCTGTCTTTTACTCCAGACATTGCTGCAGAAACCAGCTTGTGCAGTATAACTAGGCAACACTTGCATTAGTTGCACAGTGGTGTTTGATTACCAAGATTTTAAAATTCCTTCTGCTATTATGTTTTATACATGCTATTTATTCTCTTTTTCTGTTTTTTATTGCCTACACACTTATTGAATTGATTCAATTTCTCTCTCTCTAACCCCCCACCCCCCGCCACTCCTTCCCATATGCTTTCCATTCTTCCTTCTTTATTAGCTTGGAAATCATGTACGCTGCCGCTATTCTTTTGTTGGTTTTCCTAGAAATTTTAAAATGCATACTTAGCATTTAACTTTTTAACAAGTCCAGAGAAATATACTATCTTTATCTTTCTCCTGCACAGGATGATTTTTGAGTGCTACTAACTACAAATACCACTTGTTTATACAGTACAAGTATTCAGAATTTTATTTCTACTTTGATTTCTTTCATCTCCACAAGTTAAACATATCAATATTACTACTTAGAGTTAATGCTTGTTTAGATCTACCCACACGTTAACTATTTGAATCTTCTTCTGGAATTATTTTTCATCTCTATAAATTGCATTGTTTAAGAAACTTCTTTAGGCTGGGCACAGTGGCTCACATCTGTGATCCCAGCACTTTGGGAGGCCAAGGCGGATGGATCACGAGGTCAGGAGATCAAGACCATCCTGACTATCACGGTGAAACCCCATCTCTACTAAAAATACAAAAAATTAGCCGGGCATGGTGGTGGGCGCCTGTAGTCCCAGCTACTCAGGAGGCTGAGGCAGGAGAATGGTGTGAACCCGGGAGGTGGAGCTCACAGTGAGGCTAGATCGTGCCACTGCATTCCAGCCTGGGTGACAGAGCAAGATTCCATCAAGAAAGAAAGAAAAGAAAGAAAAGAAAAGAAAAGAAAGAAAGGAGGGAAGGAAGGAAGGAAAGGAAGGAAAGGAAGGAAAGGAAGGAGGGAAGGAAAAGAAGGAAGGAAGGAAGGAAGGAAGGAAGGAAGGAAGGAAGGAAGGAAGGAAGAAAGAAAGAAAGAAAAGAAAGAAAGAAAGAAAGAAAGAAAGAAAGAAAGAAAGAAAGAAAGAAAAGAAAGAAAGAAAGAAAGAAAGAAAGAAAGAAAGAAGAAAGAAAGACTTCTTTAATGAAAGCCTAATGAAAAAAAAATTTTAAAAATCCACATTTTGTTTGTTTGAAAATGTTTTTATTCCGAAGTTATTTTTGAAAACAATTCTGCTTGCATATGATTATAATTTGAGGGTTCTTTTTCCTCAACACATTGAAGAATTTTTCATCTTCCAGGTATTTTTGTTACTATTAAGAAATCGGTGGTCAATCTAATTTTAGTTTCTTGGTACATTTCTATCTTATATCTCTGACTCACTCTAAGATCATCTCTTTGTCTTTACCAATCTTCAATTTCAATATATGTTTAGGTATGACTTACATTTTAAGTGTTCTGCTTGGGATTTATTGGACCCTTGACTAAGAAATGGTATATTTTGTTAATACTGGAAACTCTCAGCCATTACCTTCAAAAATATTACTTCTTTCTCCTTTTTCTGTCATCTCTTTATCTATAAATTCCCCTAGATTTATCTTTCACTCCCTAAGTCTTTCATATTCTTTTGTTCTTATCCATATTTTCCTTCTCTTCCCAAGGTTCACTCTGTGTAATTTTCTCATGCCTTTCATCTTATTTATTCTCTCTTTTGCAATGTCTAATTTACATTAATCCGTATACTGAGTTGTTAATATTAGTTTTACTTTCCTTAATTTCCATATATCAAATATGCTTCTTTCCCACTGTGATGGGTCACTTACGGTAGTCTTTTGTACTGTTATCATTTTTAAAATATTCTTAGATTTTTAACATTTAAACATGTTTGTTTTGTATTTTATATCTGAAAATTCCAGAGTCCAGGGATATTATCCCACATTTTTTTTGTTTGTTGACTTATTCATGATATCTTTTTTTGCTGATGCTTTTGATGATTTTTGTGTTCACGTGTGTGTGTGTGTGTGCGCTCACGCACATGTACAGCACACATATGTATGTGACCTCATCTTCTGTGGGATTTTATAGGTGATTAGTGTTTGAGGTCTGAGTTTAAAGTCTTTTCTTCTAGAAACAATTGGTATTTGCTTCTGCCACATTAATGGAGACCCTACAAATCCAAAGTGAAACTGTGAACTAAAAGATAGAGAGGAGAAAGTTAATGAACAGTCAAGCAGCCAGTTAGAGTAGGTCCTTGGTAAAACTCCTTAAAACAAAGAACAGCCTGGAAATCAAACTGCAGGCCCCAGATAAGAGAAAGTTCATGTCCTTGAATGGAAATGCTTACTCTGTAAACCCATATGAACAAATTCCACTCCTTTTCAGAATTTTTCTCTTCTTGGCACATCTAAGTCTGTTACTTTTCACCAATTGGTCTCTTACTTTTCACCTATTTTACATATGCCTACCTTTCTCTAACTGGCCATGGGTGAAGTCTTCATTTACATCAGGTGAATCATAGCTTCAGCCGTTGATTGATCCTGAGCCAAGGTCCCTGAACAAGCTTTCACTTCACTCCCTGATTGGTCCTGGGCCAAGGTCTGGGGCCAAACCTTCACCTCTGCCTCCAATTGGTTCTTCACACTCTCATACCTCTTTCTAAGTGGTGCTTTCTCCAAAATGGCCTACAGACCAGTCAGCACATTTCTCCCCTTTCCAGTCCATAAAAACCCCAGACTCAGCCTCATAGCTGGCAATTCTCTTTCTGGCCCCTACTCTGCTTGAGGGAGCTTTCCTCTTTTGCTTATTAAACTTTCACTCCAACTTCACCCTTGGTGTCCATGCTCCTTAATTTTCTTGGATGTGAGACAAAGAACTCTGGGTAATACCTCAGACAATGAAGCTGCTTCAATAGATATGAAGAAATTAGAAGTAATGTAATCAGGGAAACAAAAACATAGAAAATATAAATGAAAATTAAATGACACTTTAGCTAGGGATTTTCATGACTGTGAATACCCAGACAGTACAAAATTTCTGTACATACCCAGATGAATTTGAATTTGTAATTAGTATTCTTAGGGTAGACATTGTTTTAGGCAGGTAAAACTATTGTATGATAATGTGAATATATCTGTCTCACTATGCATTTGTCAAAACTCATTCAACTGTACTGCACAGAGTATGTCTTAATGTATGCAAATTAAAAATATATATTATATATATTTAAGTGGTCAGGCGAATCCTAGGATGAAACACACAACGTGAAAAAACAATCTAAGTGTATTATAAATGTATGAAACATCTTCAGTGAAGAAGTTGGAGGGAAGGGAAAGGTACTCACTTAAGTACATTTGGAAATGATTAGAGTCTATAAAACTAAAAACAAAATTAATTATATATAAACACTATACTCTAGCTGATAAAGTTGTTCCTCCTGGTTGCACAAGTTAACAATTCTGATATTACTACATATATATGCTAGAACTGAACAGTTAAGTAAATGAATGGCAGATGGTAAGAGCAGGTTTCTCACTGTTATAGTAGGAGGTTACAGGCAATCCAGGGGAAAAGCTAGAATAATTCCTACGATTTTGGACTGCAGTTAGAGACATCAGTAAAAACAGATACAGATTATATCATCTGTATCAATATTATGCAAAATATAAGTACAATTAATACAATTAATATTATATCTATGTGTAGATATTATATTAATAAATTTTATGCATACTACTTATGTATACATGAATTAGTATACACACATTTATTTCCTTATTCTGTCAACTGAGAGGCCTGGAACTAACAGCACCCTAATAGCAATGAACACACTTAGCCCAGATCTTGGTTTCTAATATCATTCTCCAATAAAAGAAACCAGGTAATCCTGAAGAAATGGCTGATTCTAGCACTGGGGCAAGGAATACACAAGATGAGACTATAGCATCTTGCAGTGCCAGAAAGTAAGGAAATACTAAAACACACACAATGATGGAGACATATCAAAAAGAAATAGGAGCTCACAGAAAGAGTTCCAAATAGCCAAAGCAGCTTAAACTTATTATAATCCAAGGTATAAAATATATGAACATGGGTCCACATTGATACAATAGATAATAGAATAAATAAAATAATTGTGGGAGAAGAGACAAAATCTCCCATACAGAAAAATTCTAAATAGTCTAGAAAGATACTAATAATTGGGGGATCCGTTCCAAGATGGCCAAATAGGAACAGCTATGGTCCGCAGCTCCCAGCATGACCGATGCAGAAGACAGGTGATTTCTGCATTTCCACCTGAGGTACCTGGTTCATTTCACTGGGACTGGTTGGACAGTGGGTGCAGCCCAAGGAGGGCAAGCTGAAGCAGGGCGGGGAGTCGCCTCACCCGGGAAGCACAAAGGGTCAGGGGATTTCCCTTTCCTAGCCAAGGGAAGCTGCAGCAGACTGTACCTGGAAAAACAGGACACTCCTACCCAAATACTGCACTTTTCCCAAGGTCTTAGCAACTGGCAGAAAATGAGATTCTCTTCCATGCCTGGCTCAATGGGTCCCATGCGTACAGAGCCTTGCCCATTAACAGCACAGCAGTCTGAGATAGAACTGCGAGGCAGCAGCCTGGCTGGGGGAAGGGCGTCTGCCATTGCTGAGGCTTGAGTAGGTAAACAAAGTGGTCAGAAAGCTCAAACAGGGTGGAGCCCACCACAGCTCAGCAAGGCCTACTGCCTCTAGACTCCACCTCTGTGGGCAAGGCTCAGCCGAACAAAAGGTGGCAGACAACTTCTGCAGACTTAAATGTCCCTGTCTGACAGTGCTGAAAAGAGCAGTAGTTCTCCCAACACAGCGTTTGAACTCTGAGAATGGACAGACTGCCTCCTCAAGTGGGTCCCCGAACCCTGTGTAGCCTAACTGGGAGACACCTCCCAGTAGGGGCCCACAGACACCTCACATAGGAGGGTGCCCCTTTGGGATGAAGCTTCTGGAGGAAGGATGAGAAAGCAATATTTACTGTTCTGCAATATTTGCTGTTCTGAGCCTCCGCTGGTGACACCCAGGCAAACAGGGTCTTGAGTGGACCTCCAGCAAATTCCAACAGTCCTGCAGCTGAGGGACCTGACTGTTAGAAGGAAAACTAACAAAGAGAAAGGAATAGCATCAATGTCAACAAAAAGGACATCTACACCAAAACCCCATCTGTAGGTCACCAACATCAAAGACCAAAGGTAGATAAAAACACAAAGTTGGGGAGAAACCAGAGCAGAAAAGCTGAAAATTCTAAAAATCAGAATGCCTCTTCTCCTCCAAAGGACTGCAGCTCCTTGCCAGCAACGGAACAAAGCTGGATGGAGAATGACTTCGACGAGTTTACAGAACTAGGCTTCAGAAGGTTGGTAATAACAAACGTCGCCAAGCTAAAGAAGCATATTCGAACCCATCACAAGGAAGCTAAAAACCTTGAAAAAAGATTAGACAAATGGCGAACTAGAATAAACAGTGTAGAGAAGACCTTAAATGACCTGATGGAGCTGAAAACCATGGCACGAGACCTTCATGACGCATACACAAGCTTCAATAGCCAATTTAATCAAGTGGAAGAAAGGGTATCAGTGATTGAAGATCAAATTAATGAAATAAAGCAAGAAGACAAGGTTAGAGAAAAAAGAGTAGAAAGAAATGAAGAAAGCCTCCAAGAAATATAAGACTATGTGAAAAGACCAAATCTACGTTTGATTGGTGTACCTGAAAGTGATGGGGAGAATGGAACCAAGCTGGAAAACACTCTTCAGGATAGTATCCAGGAGAACTTCCCCAGCTTAGCAAGACAGGCCAACATTCAAATTCAGGAAATACAGAGACCACCACAAAGACACTCCCTAGGAAAAGCAACCCCAAAACACATAATTGTCAGTTTCACCAAGGTTGAAACAAAGGAAAAAATTGTTAAGGGCAGCCAGAGAGAAAAGTTAGGTCACTCACAAAGCGAAGCCCATCAGACTAACAGTGGATCTCTCGGGAGAAACCCTACAAGCCAGAAGACAGCGGGAGCCAATATTCAACATTCTTAAAGAAAAGAATTTTCAACCCAAAATTTCATATCCAGCCAAACTAAGCTGTATAAGTGAAGGAGAAATAAAATCCTTTACAGACAAGCAAATGCTGAGAGATTCTGTCACCACCAGGTCTGCCTTAGAAGAGTTCCTGAAGGAAGCACTAAACATGGAAAGAAACAACCTGTACCAGCCACTGCAAAAACATGCCAAATTGTAAAGACCATCAATGCTATTAAGAAACTGCATCAATTAACAAGCAAAATAACCAGCTAACATCATAATGACAGGATCAAATTCACATATAATAATATTAACCTTAAATGTAAACGGGCTAACTGCCCCAATTAAAAGACACAGACTGGCAAATTGGATAAAGAGTCAAGACCCAACAGTGTGCTGTATTCAGGATACCCATCTCATGTGCAGAGATCCACATAGGCTCAAAATAAAGGGATGGAGGAAGATCTACCAAGTAAATGGAAACCAAAAAAGCAGGGGTTTCAATCCTAGTCTCTGATAAAACAGACTTTAAAACAACAAAGATCAAAAGAAACAAAGAAGGCCATTACATAATGACAAAGGGATCAATTCAACAAGAAGAGCTAACTATCTTAAATATATATGCACCCAATACAGGAGCACCCAGATTCATAAAGCAAGTCCTTAGAGACCTACAAAGAGACTTAGACTCCCACACGATAATAATGTGAGGCTTTAACATCCCACTGTCAATATTAGAAAGATCAAAGAGACAAAAGGTTAACAAGGATATCCAGGACTTGAACTCAGCTCTGTACCAAGCAGACCTAAGAGACATCTACTGATCTCTCCATCCCAAATCAACAGAATATATACATTTTTCTCAGCACCATATCACACTTACTCTAAAATTGACCACATAATTGGAAGTAAAGCACTCCTCAGCAAATATAAAAGAACAGAAATCACAACAAACTGTCTCTCAGACCACAGTGCAATCAAATTAGAACTCAGGATTTAAAAACTCACTCAAAACCACACAACTACATGGAAACTGAACAACCTGCTCCTGAATGACTACTGGGTAAATAATGAAATGAAGGCAGAAACAAAAATGTTCTTTGAAACCAATGAGAACAAAGATACAACATACCAGAATCTGTGGGACACATTTAAAGCAGTGTGTAGAGGGAAATTTATAGCACTAAATGCCCACAAGCGAAAGCAGGAGAGATCCAAAATCGACACGCTAACATTACAATTAAAAGCACTAGAGAAGTAAGAGCAAACACACTCAAAAGCTAGCAGAAGACAAGAAATAAATAAGATAAAAGCAGAACTGAAGGAGATAAAAACACAAAAAACCCTTCAAAAAATCAATGAATCCAGGAGCTGGTTTTTTGAAAAGATCAACAAAATGGATAGACCGCTAACAAGGCTAATAAAGAAGAAAAGAGAGAAGAATCAAATAGATGCAATAAAAAATGATAAAAGGGATATCACCACCAATCCCACAGAAATACAAACTACAATCAGAGAATACTATAAACACCTCCATGCAAATAAACTAGAAAATCTAGAAGAAATGGATAAATTCCTGGACATATACACCCTCCTAAGACTAAACCAGGAAGAACTTGAATCTCTGAATAGACCAATAACAGACTCTGAAATTGAGGCAATAATTGGTAGCCTACCAACCAAAAAAAGTCTAGGACCAGACGGAATTCACAGCCAAATTCTACCAGAGGTACAAAGAGGGGCTGGTGCCATTCCATCTAAACTATTCCAATCAATAGAAAAAGAGGGAATCCTCCCTAATGCATTTTATGAGGCCAATATCATCCTAATACCAAAGCCTGGCAGATACACAACAAAAAAACAGAGAAATTTAGACCAATATCCCTGATGAACACCAATGCAAAAATCCTCAATAAAATACTGGCAAACTGAATCCAGCAGCACGTCAAAAAGCTTTTCCACCACAATCAGATCAGCTTCATCCCTGGGATGCAAGCCTGGTTCAACATATGCAAATCAATAAACATAATCCATCACATGAACAGAACCAATGACAAAAACCACATGATTATCTCAATAGATGCAGAAAAGGCCTTTGACAAAATTCAACAGCCCTTCATGCTAAAAACTCCCAACAAACTAGGTATTGATGGAATGTATCTCAAAATAATAAGAGCTATTTATGACAAACCCACAGCCAATATCATACTGAATGGGCAAAAACAGGAAGCATTCCCTTTGAAAACTGGCACAAGACAAGGATGTCCTCTCTCACCACTCCTATTCAACACAGTGTTGGAAGTTCTGGCCAGCGAAATCAGACAAGAGAAGGAAATAAAGGGTATTCAATTGGAAAACAGGAAACCAAATTGTCCCTGTGTGCAGATGACATGATTGTATATTCAGAAAACCCCATCATCTCAGCCCAAATTTCCTTAAGCTGATAAGCAACTTCAGCAAAGTCTCTGGATACAAAATCAATGTGCAAAAATCACAAGCATTTCTATACACCAATAACAGACAAACAGAGAGCCAAATCATGAGTGAACTCCCATTCACAATTGCTTCAAAGAGAATAAAATACCTAGGAATCCAACTTACAAGGGATGTGAAGGACCTCTTCAAGGAGAACTACAAACCACTGTTCAACGAAATAAAAGAGGACACAAACAAATGGAAGAACATTCCCATTCCATGCTCATGGATAGGAAGAATCAATATCGTGAAAATGGCCATACTGCCCAAGGTAATTTATAGATTCAATGCCATCCCCATCAGGCTACCGATGATTTTCTTCACAGAACTGGAAAAAACTACTTTAAAGTTCTTATGGAACCAAAACAGAGGCCACATTGCCAAGACAATCCTAAGCAAAAAGAACAAAGCTGGAGGCATCACGCTATCTGACTTCAAACTATACTACAAGGCTACAGTAACCAAAACAGCATTGTACTGATACCAAAAAAGATATATAGACCAATGGAACAGAACAGAGGCCTCAGAAATAACATACATCTACAACCATCTGATCTTTGACATACCTGACAAAAACAAGAAATAGAGAAAGGATTCCCTGTTTAATAAATGGTGCTGAGAAAACTGCCTAGCCATATGTAAAAAGCTGAATCTGGATCCCTTCCTTACACCTTATACAAAAATTAATTCAAGATGGATTAAAGACTTAAACGTTAGAACTAACACTATAAAAACCCTAGAAGAAAACCTAGGCAATACCATTCAGGACATGGGCATGGGCAAGCACTTCATGACTAAAACACCAAAAGCAATGGCAACAAAAGCCAAAATTGACAAATGGGATCTAATTAAACTAAAGAACTTCTGCTCAGCAAAAGAAACTACCCTCAGAGTGAAAAAACAACCTAGAGAATGGGAGAAAATTTTTGTGATCTACCCATCTGACAAAGATCCAGAATCTGCAAAGAACTCAAATTTACAAGAGAAAAACAAACACCACCAAAAAGTGGGAAGGATACGAACAGACACTTCTCAAAAGAAGACATCTATGCAGCCAACAGACACATGAAAAAATGCTCATCATCACTGGTCATCAGAGAAATAAAAATCAAAACCACAATGAGATACCATCTGATTCCAGTGAGAATGGCAATCATTAAAAAGTCAGGAAACAACAGATGCTGGAGAGGATGTGGAGAAACAGGAACGCTTTTACGCTGTTGGTTGGAATGTAAATTAGTTCAACCATTGTGGAAGACAGTGTGGCAATCCCTCAAGGATCTAGAACTAGAAATACCATTTGACCCAGCAATCCCATTACTGGATATGTAACCAAAGGATTATAAATCATTCTACTATAAAGACACAGGGACACATACATTTATTGCAGCACTGTTCACAACAGCAAAGACTTGCAACCAACCCAAATGCCCATCAATGATAGACCAGATTAAGAAAATGTGGCACATATACACCATGGAATACTATGCAGTCATAAAAAAGGATGAGTTCATGTCCTTTGCAGGGACATGGATGCAGCTGGAAACCATCTTTCTCAGCAAACTATTGCAAGAACAGTAAACCAAACACCACATGTTCTCACTAATAGGTGGGAACTGAACAATGAGATCACTTGGACACAGGGCGGGGAACATCAGACACCAGGGTCTGTCGAGGGATGAGGGGCTGGGGAAGGGATAGCATTAGGAGAAGTACCTAATGTAAATGACCAGTTGATGGGTGCAGCAAACCAACATGACACATGTATACATATGTAACAACCCTGCATGTTGTGCACATGTACCCCAGCACTTAAAGTATAATAATAAAACACACACACACACAAAATAAATAAATAAACAAACAAACAAATAAATAAATAAATAAAAGATAGTAATGATCAGGGAAATGTAAATCAACATCACAATGTGATACCACCTTACTCTTGCAAGAATGGTCATAATCAAAAAACCAAAACATAATAGATGTTGGTGTGAATGTGGTGAAAAGGGAACACTATTCTACACTACTGGTGGGAATGCAAACTAGTACAACCACTATGAAAACCAGTGTGGAGATTCCTTTAAAAGCTAAAAGTAAAACTACCATTTGATCCAGAAATTCCACTGCTGAGTATCTACCCAGAGAAAAAGAAATCATTATATAAAAAAGATACTTGCACATACATGTTTATAGCAGCACAATTCACAATTGCAAAAATGTGGATCCAGCCCAAATGCCTACTTGCTCAATGCCCAAATGCCCATTTTGCCCACAAAAATATGGAGCCAGCCCAAATACCCAATCCAATGAGTGGATAAAGAAACTGTGAGATAGATGTATATATATATAATGACATACTACTCAGCCATAAAAAGGAATGAATTAATGACATTCACAGCAACTTGGATGGGATTGGAGACTATTCTAAGTGAAGTAACTCAGGAATGGAAAACCAAACATTGTATGTTCTCACTTATAAGTGGGAGCTAAGCTATGAGGATGCAAAGACATAAGAAGGACACAATGGACTTTGGGGACTCCGGCAGAAAAGGTGGGAAGGGGATAAAAGGCTACAACTTGGGTTCAGTGTATACTGCTCAGGTGATGGGTGCACCAAAATCTCACAAATCACCTCTAAAGAACTTACTGATGTAACCAAATACCACCCTTTCCTCAAAAAACCTATGGAAATAAAAAAAATAAAAATTCTAAATTGTCTATGAAGATATTCTGCCTTCAAAGAGGCAAAACGTAACTCCTTATTTCTTAAATGTGAGCTACACAAAGTGGCTTCCTTCCAAAAAATACGGTACAGAAGAAGGGAGTAACTTTAGTGAAGAAATGTGACAAACACTAACCCCACCAGTAATGAAGTCAATATGAGCAGTGATAAGTCATGTTGATAGTGTTTACCCTTGATACCAATGTATGACTTTACCTTTGTGGTCTTTCTTTCAAAAGTCCTGACCCCAATCTAAGCAAGAGAAAAACATCAGACAAATGCTAATTAAGGAACATTCTACAAAATACCTGACTGGCAATTATCAAAAGCATCAAAGTCATCAAAAAAACAAGGAAAGTCTGAGAAATTATGATAGCCAAGAGAACCTCAGAAATTATAACATCCAAGTGGAATGTGGGATCCTGAAAGGAATTCAGGAACAGAAGAAGGAGATTAGGTAAAAATTAAGGAATGATGAATAAATTACATTCTTTAGTTAATAATAATATACCAATACTGGTTGTAACATTTCAATCGTAACAAATATGCTATACTAACGTAAAAGGTTAATAATAAGGAAAACCAAATGTGGCATAAATGGGAACTCTCTGTGCTGTCTCTGCAATTTTTCTGTAAATGTTAAACTGTTCTAAACAATAAAGTTTATTGGTAAAATTCTTTATCCTCTTCTACAAAATAAAGTTTACTAATACATCAGAAACACCCTCATGGACATACTCAGAAATAATGTTAGACTGAATGTCTGGGCACTCCATGACCCAGTCAAGTTGAAGCATAAATTAGACATCATAGTTGGAGTCAACAATAATCCAGACAGCAGACCTCCACCCTCTTTGCCTCCACTCCTGGCAACTGGGAGCCCATCTCCTTTTTGCAAGGGGAACTCAGCTGCAGGGTCTACTCTGCTCGGTTAGTGGCCTTCCTTCCAGAGGGGAATGCTGTCAGGAACACAGCCTTACTGCAGTAATGAAGACACTTCAACATTTACTCCCTGAGCCTGTGTAAGGACCAAATGAGAGAGTGTGTGGGTGTGGTAACACACTGTGCATGCTGTTGAGTTCTACAGAGGTGAAAGGCTGTTATTATTCTACTATTTTCCTGTGGTTTAGCGGCATTCACATTATCTTTATGTTTTCTAGGCAGAAATTTAAAAAAAAAATAACATATCTGAAAAGCTAAGCTCCTGTGAATTCAAAAGACAGGATGGTTGGGATTGCCTGCATCAAAGAAGAGAATAGCAGCTCGCATTTCTGTGCTGCTCTTGGCACACAAGACACCTTCTAATGTATTATCTCATGTGATCTTTATAAAATCTTGTACAATAGAGTGTGCTGTTATTATTCTTTTGTAGATACGGAGAAAGACTGGAGAGGTTAAGTGACTGGCCCAAGATAACACAGCTAGGGGGTAACTGAATTATATTTTAACACCAGCCCTCACATTCAAAATCCATATTCTTTTCACTGAAGCACAATCCTTCTTGTAACAGCAAACAGTAAACTCAGCCCTTGGCAGCATAATGATCCGTAAAGAAAGACAAGGAAACTTTCATAACTGAATAATAGATGTTTAGGTTTTTCACATTGAAAAGAGCATATCCAGGTGAGGGGTAAGAGTAACTGAGGAATCTAGTTTTATGTTACCCATTAACTCATATATTCACCCTTCATCCATCCATCCAGTCAGCAAATTAAAAGTCTATTCTCTGCAGAGCATTGTTAGGTGCTGAGAATTCACATGACGACTCTCTCCATCATCACCATCACCAATCATCATCAACAGCAACAACACTTTTATCCCAATTACTTTGATTATGTACATGTAATGTGTGGCTAGGTGGTGTGTCATAAGACTAAGGCTACAAAACATGGCACAGACAGTGTATTCATCACCAATATGGCGCACACTCACCAAGGCAGGCAGGCAGCCACTAGAAGGCAGAGTAAAGGAGATACAATCATCTGAACAAAAGTGAAAAAATGCACAATTAATACATGAAGTCTACAAGGACAAATGTACTTGGCGAGGGTATGCTGAGAAGAAGGAATTGTGATATTTAAATTAGTAAAACTGTAAGGAAGTGCCAGGAAGTGGATCCTGAAGATTTTGTTCCCTAGTAGGCAGCTTGACAAAGGCTTTTCAAGCCATAAAGGCAGGGTAATAGCTTGTATCTCTTGCTTCTCTGTTTTTTGTTTTGTTTTGTTTTTATTTCCAATAGGGATGAGTTCTACATTCAGCATATAGTATATCTTGAATAAATGCTGTTTCCCAGGCCGGGCGCGGTGGCTCAAGCCTGTAATCCCAGCACTTTGGGAGGCCGAGACGGGTGGATCACGAGGTCAGGAGATCGAGACCATCCTGGCGAACTCAGTGAAACCCCGTCTCTACTAAAACTACAAAAAAAACTAGCCGGGCGAGGTGGCGGCGCCTGTAGTCCCAGCTACTTGGGAGGCTGAGGCAGGAGAATGGCGGGAACCCGGGAGGTGGAGCTTGCAGTGAGCTGAGATCCGGCCACTGCACTCCAGCCTGGGCGACAGAGCAAGACTCCGTCTCAAAAAAAAAAAATGCTGTTTCCCTCAATTCAGAAAGATATTTGTGAAATATTTTTTAGAGTAGCTGCTTTAATTTGGAAAATAATATAAACTCCTCAGAAGGGAAAAACTGCAAATGTATAAACTCTTCCCTTCCCCCTTTTCCATCTAAACAATGCTTCCTATTCTTCTTTAAGATGCAGATCAAATTTGACATGTGTCAGGAAGACATCTCCCCATTCTGGCAAGCACCACTCAGAGTTGATACTTCTGCTTTGTAACCTCATGGGATACCTACCTGGGACCTGAACACACTTCACTGTAGCCTCTGCCTTTGCTCCTCCTTCTCTGCTGTTTTTGCATATGAAACTCCATGCTCCTATCTTAGGTGAACCCATATATTGTTTAAATATCCACTTATCCATTTAGCTGCAGCAATTCTGTATCTCATTTTTATTTTCCTCTTAGTTTTAGTTTTCAACTTTAATGTAGTCTTTCTACTAGGTCATTCCCAACAGCAAACATTCTTTTTTTACATTCAGCTTAAAAAAATAAAAATAACTATACTTCTCTTAGGAGGCAGACCACAGCCAATGACTAACAATAGCTAGCCCACTGTCTTGAGGTGGGGTTAACTTTGTAGTACAAATTGTTTTCCAAAACTCACTTTGAGATCACACTGAAACTAGTTGTCCTCTGAAGCTACATCCCTGCTTAGCTTTTCTTCTGCTTTATCATTCTTTCTTCACTTCACCTGCTCTGAAAAGCATTTTCCCAATAAACCACTTGAGTACCAATACCCATCTTTGGATGGGTACTTTGTTTTTAGGGACGCCGGCCTAAGACAACTGGTACCCAAAGTGGAGTAGTCCTAGGAGGCTCTAAGGATGGGCTTTTTCAAGTTATGTCACTTGCTGACTGAATGGCAATAAGAATCCCACTACTAGTCTTAGCTGGATTATAGATTGTCCCTGGCATATTCAAGCATTGTAATTGCTAAGACTTCTACTTTTGTTGGACTAAGATGAGACACGATTGGAAGGAGGTGTACTAGCTGATACAGTATCTTTGACACTTGAGAAATGTAGAATAAATAATAAGAACTGCAACTGGTAGCTGTTTCCAAGCAGCATTGTTTTATTAAAAAGAAAAAAAAATGACAGGCTTGGATCTATTATTCAACATCTTAAAGCAGAGAGTCATAGGGTATTCTTGGCAGCATTTAAAAACTTTTATCTCCTACAGCCAGCAGGCAGACATCGCTTGAGATTAGGCACCAGATCTCATTTTAAGAATCGCAGAATTTTTAAAGAATTGTAGAATTTAAGAGAATCTTGAATTTCCAGCCTATGTAAGTATACAGTGAAAAAGTCAGGGCCCTGATACAAAGTAGTAGAACCCTAAGATTTGGGATAGGGATATCCAGATAGACGTATTTGAAGAGTGACATCCAGATTCCTTTGAACCCTCTGAACCTACAGAAGTGTCCCACTCTCTTTTTGGAAGGTAGAGAACTTCTTGCCTGAAAATATGCAGAGACCTAAAATGAAGCAGGTGCTTTACAATGTAATAGTTGCCTTCATCAGAATCTCTTTCCTCCTTTCCTACTGGCCACCAGACCTGGAAGTAGAGACAAACCTCAGCCAGAAATGACAAGAGAAGTGGCAATCCTGCTAAGCAAAGAAAGGAATGATTTGCCAAAGGAGCTGTAGGACCATGTGCTAACATGTATTGTCAGGAACTCAGATTGGTGGATCCTGAGCACGTGGGAACATGTTTTCAACATGAGGCATTCCTCTGTAACACAATGTTTAACATCTGGCAAGGACACTACGTGATTGTTCTAACACATTACTGGAGTAACTCTTGAGAGCTTGGGAAATGTTGTGGTCCATCTTGTAGAAAGGAGAGACCAGAGCAGCCATGGAAAATTCTGGAGGAAGGAATCCTGAGCCTCAGAGAAGCAGGGATGCTAGAACATGTCTATCATAGGAGAACAGAAAATGTACCAACTACACATGTTCTTAAGATGGCTCATCAGTTTAGACCATAACAGTGTTTCTTCCTCGTCTGAAAACTCAGATGAACCTCTGAACTTGACTTTTTCAAGAAGTTTTCAAATTCAAATAATCTGGACAACAAGAGCACTAACCCAGTGTTCGGGATGAACCCTTTTAGTGCCAAATCTTTATACACAGCTCTTCCACCTCAAAGCGCATTCCCCCCCTCCTACTTTCATGCCACCAGTTTAGACCAGTATTCCTGGGCTACAACCATACCCAGCCCTGGATTAAATGAGCTTGCTACCACATATACCCTACACCTGCCCAACTGGAGCAACTACCTTTGCTGACATGCAACAAAGGAGAAAGTACCAACGGAAACAAGGATTTCAGGGAGAACTGCTTGATGAAGCACAATACTACATGTCAGGCCTCGATGTTATGACACACTCCGACTCCTGTCTGTCTCGCGGAAGACAGAGTGGCCCGTATGCATGTGACTTATGTGCAAGAAATTCCAGAAAAGCAGTTCCCTTCTGCGACATAAATACGAACACACAGACCACATCAGTGTCAGATTTGTAAGAAAGCGTTTATACACCAGCACCGCCTTATCGCGCATTCTCTCGGGGGAGAAGCCCTATAAGTGTGATAAACGTGGCAAGCGCTTCTCACACTCGGGCTGGTACTCGCAGCACAGGAATCGCAGGTATTCCTACCGCAAGCGGGAGGCGGAGGAGCGGCAAGCGGCGGGGCGCAAGGCGCGCGAGACAGGGCACTTGGAACCCACCGAGCTGCTAATGACCCGGGCTTACTTGCAGAGCATTACCCCTCCAGGGTACTCTGACTCGGAGAAGCGGGCGAGTATGGCGAGGGATGGCGAGAGCCAGAAAGAGCGCGAGAAAGAGGGCGAGGATGGCTACCGGAAGCTGGGCAGACAAGATGGCGACGAGGGGTTCCAGGCGGAAGAGGAAGAAAGTGAAAATAAAAGTATGGATACGGATCCCTAAACGATACAAGATGAAGAAGAAACTGGAGATCACTCCAGGTACGGTAGTTCGGAGGATGGGGAAATGGAAACCAAATCAGACCACGAGGAGGACAATATGGAAGATGGCATGGAATAAACTACTGCATTTGAAGCTTCCTTTTTTTTTTTCAGTAGTATTGTTACCTGCTTGAAAACACTGCTGTGTTAAGCTGTTCATGCACGTGCCTGACGCTTCCAGGAAGCTGTGGAGAGGGACAGAAGGGGCGGTTCAGCCAAGACAGATGTAGACAGAGTTGGAGCTGGGTATTGTTAAAAACTGCATTATGCAAAAATTTTGTACCGTGTTAAGGCCTAAAACCTGTGTGGTTCAGAGACAAATTCCTGTGTTTAATAGCATTTATACTTTAAGCACAATAGAAAATTGTAAAAATTGCACCCTACTTATCAGTACAAACTTTAAAAAACGATGTCTAATTTACATAAGTACATTTTAAAAAGGTGCCAGCACTACCATACATCATTATTGTTATTCCTTTTTAATTTGCTCGCACTACAATGCATCAGTATTATGATTTCTCTGTACTTTCCTTTTGTTATTCATCAATTTCCCCCCCCCCCCCTTTTTTTTTCCAGCTTAAGTAACCATACAATTTTAGGCCTCAATTTTTTTTTTTTTTTTTTCTGTTAAGGAACTTGAAGTGTTGCATGTGTGAATTTAAGATACTGAAGTCTTAAAGTGACCTGGACGTAAAGGAAAAAGTAAGATGAGAAATAAAGCCTTTGTAAGGTGGTTTTAAAAGCCTTATAGGCAAACCTTTTACTCTGTGTTTCTGCCAGTGCCATCCTTGTACAGTATTAAGAGGGTAACATGGGTTACCTTTGCACCAGCTTCAGTGTGAAGCTCACCCTGTTCTTTGAAGCACCCATGTCAGTATTAGAAGAATAGGCAGCAGTTCCTTAGTTTACATATGTTTGTGCAATTATTTTCTGTACTTTTTTGTTCATTAATTTTGTCAGTATTACAACAAACTGTTTTTGCAACAACAAAAAATTTTTTTTGCATTCATTTAATTTTAGGTCAAATAACATTTTATTTGTGTGGCTCATTTTATATTTCCTAGTTTTATTTATTTCATACTATAGTGCATAGTATTATAGTTCTTCAGTATACAGCTATATTTTAGTAAAAAAGGAACATGATATTGATCATTTGGGCAAATTTTATGTAAAGAGAAGAGCATTTATTGTGTTTTGGAACATTAATTGTGAGATGGGATTTTTCAATTTTATTATTTTGTTTTTGTTTTTTTCCAATTACTGGAAGTTCCAAATTTGGGAACTTTTGATACGATCTTACGAAAACACTGTATTTTCCACTGAAAATTCCACTTTCTTTATCTTGTTTTTTAGCTAAAAAGAGGGACAGTTAAATACAATGTATGATACCATGCAAACAATCTTTCTGAATTGTCTTTGTAAAAGTATTATTGAATTTTTAATTTGTAATTTCTTTTGAAAATGACCATGCTCAAATAAAAATGTAGCCAAATTAAAAAAAAAAAAAAAAAAAAGATGACTCAGAGGACATTTTATTAACAAAAACAATAGAGGGCTCTGGTGAGAGAGTCACAGGCAGTGCAAAACTGAGCAGTAATTGTCCTCTGTAGGTCAGGAGTGATGATAGGAGAAGTTGTTACAGAAGTGGGCTCCCTAATAGCAATGAGGATAAGACTCTGGAATAGAAGAGGCCAGGAGACAGCCCTTAACAGTCAGAAAAAGAATAATGTGAAGCCAGTTACTGTGATAGACAGCAAGACTGAAATGGCAGCCAGAGGCATCTGTCCCATAGGGATCGTGGCAATGGCTCACAGAACATAGTATTTTTAGGTGCAAAATAGATGGGCAACCAGAAAGTGTACTGCTTAAAATACATCACCAAAAATGTTCAGAGAATGACAGTCAGGTGCAGTGGCTCATGCCTGTAATCCTAGCACTTTGGGAGGCTGTGACGGGCAGATCACATGAGTCCAGGAGCTCCAGACCAGCCTGGGCAACATGGTGAAACTGTATCTCTATAAAAAATACAAAGATTAGTCAGGTGTAGTGGTATGTGCCTGTAGTCCCAGCTACCTAGGAGGCTGAAGCAGGAGGATCTTGAGCCCAGGAGTTTGAGGCTGAAGTGAGTCATGATCACCCCATTGTACTCCAGCCTGGGCGACAGAGCAAGACCCTGTCTCCAAAAAAAAAAAAAAAAGGTTCACAGAGAATGGATGATCAAGAGACTAAGGTCTGCTGCCTCTGTAAAAAGTCTCTTTTTTTTTTTTTTTCTGAAATACGATCTTGCTCTATTTCCCACCTGGAGTGCAGTGGTCTAATCACAGCTCACTGCAGCCTTGAACCCCTAGGCTCAAGGGATCCTCTTGTCTCAGCCTCCCAAGTAGCCGGGACTGCAGGCTCGCAACACAATACCTGTCTGATTCCTTTTATTAATTTTTAGTAGAGACAAGGTCTTGCTCTGTTGCCCAGGCTGGTCTCAAATGGTAGAAAGTCTTGACTGCCCAGTTTACGGCCCTGAGGAGTTCTCAGATCCAGAGCACATCAACTAAAGAAAGATCATATTCCCACGGAAAACAAAAGAATCCTACAACACAATAGCCAGTGAGCATAGTAGTGCTTTCCCAGTTCTTCCCAACAAGCAAAAAACAGCAACAATGAAAAGAAAAGAATTATGGCTATGTATTCAAATAACTGTACACCGCAGAAAGGGGAATACCCAAATCCTTCAAAGGCTATAGGACACAGAACTGAGTAGGCACTACTACCCAGGAACCCAAAGTACCAATATTGCCCCTGAGAGTGCCTATGGGGGTTCAAACAATAAATGAAATCCTGGCCCAGGTCCATTTCACAGTGGATTCATTCTTATCCATTGCTATTTCCCTGATTCCTAAAGGCATAAACAACAATTTCATACTCAGCAGTTGACAGAACTCCCATACTGGCATGGAGAATAAGAGCTATGGTAGTAGGAAAGGCCCAGGGGAAGTCCCTGAAACTACTCCCTGCTCCAAGATAGTAAATCAAAACCAAGATTCCATCCTGGAGTATACGACAGATATTAATGCCACCTTCAAATACTCAAGTAATGCAGGAGTAATAGACTCTGTCATATCCCATTTATTCACTAAGGCAAAAACGGGATGCATTATGATAGATGTTAATGGACTATCACAAACTTAGCCAAGTGTAGTCTCATTTGCAGCTGCTGTGCCAGATATGGTGTCTTTACTAAAGGAGATTAACACAGCTTGAGATATATCATATGTGGCTATTGATCTAATGAATGTGTTCTTTTCCATACCCACATAAGAGGAAGATCAGAAGCAGTTTGCATTCTCATGTTACAAATCATGGTACAAATTCAGAGTTGCTGTGGAACTTTGTTAATTTTTTCCATTCTCTGTCATGCTAAAATCCAAAAGGACTGTTAATGTCTGGACATCTTGAAAATGGTAATGAGCACATAACTGTGGAATCCATCAGTCCTGCCATACAGCAAACCATCCAGAAGCTATTGGCCTGATAGAGTGATGAAACAACCTTTTGAACATACAGCTGAGGGGTCAGATTGAAGATGACATCCTTCTGAAGATGGGGTGCTGTAATTTATGATGGGGTATATACTGTAAACCAATGGTCATTATAGGGTGACGTGTACCCAATAGATAGAACATATGGGTGAGAGAAATAGGGATGGGAGTAGCATGAGCTGCTTAGGAAATTTGTGTGTCCTTTGTCTATATCTTTATACACTATAGCTACAGAAATCCTAGTCTCCAGAGAAGGAGGTGTTTCCACCAAGGGATGCAGTTGAGAGTGCTACATGGTCATTGGGCATCCTAATGCAAATAGATCAGTAGTCACAGAAAGCAAACACTATGTAACAGCAGGGATAATAGACCATGGTCCGCATGAGGATATAGAACTGCTGCTTCATAATGGGGCCAAAAAAAATGGTTGGCATAAAGGTGATCTGTCAGAATATCTTGATAGTTCTACATCCTATAAATGGGCAAGTACAACAACCATCGTCCTGTGGAACTATATCCTATATCCTCTGGAGGAAAGACCTCAGCTAATGACTGACTGACATGGGTGTACAAAAGACTAAGCACCCCTAGACTCAAGGTAGGACTAACTCTGCTATGTTATTTGTGCTTCACAGCTTCCCCATAAGAACAAACTAAGGCTAACCGCCAGATGCAGCCCCATTCTTACTTAGCTTTTATGCCCTCCTTATTCTGCTTCCTTCATTTCCCTCTCCTATGACCATTTCCTGGAAAAAATTACTTGAACAAAGATACCTGTTTCAGCAACTTCTAGGGAATTTTACCTAAACCACAGAGAGTTTTAGTGGTTTTCTTCACTGATATTTCAAAGGTTCTAGAAAACATGGCAGACAATGGGCCCCAGATAATGTTGTTAAATAAAAGTTTAAACCATATCATACTGAATTGTCATGCTGGGTTTACTTGCCATCATTTATTCATTTAATAATTTCTTTTACTCACATAATAGGCTTCTAGTGTTTCCTGTGTTTTAGGTTCTAGTGCTTACTCACATCGAGTGCTTCCTGTGTTTTAGGCTCCATGCCAAGTGTTGGAGATACAAAAAAAAAATGTAAGTCTGTACTCCAATTCTGATGGCACTGTCAGCCTTGTCATGTAGACATATCGATAAACTGACTCGCTTGAGTACAATATAATGAATGCTAATGTTATGGATTTAACTGTATGCCCTCAAAATTCACAGGTTCTGTATTTTGAGATAGGACCTTTCGGGAGGTAATTAAGGTTAAATTAGGTTATTAGAGTAAGGCCTTAAATCAATAGAGTTGGTATCCTTTTCAGAAGAGGAGGAGGCTCCAGAGCTCACTTGCACGCTCTCTCTCTTGTTCTCTTTCTGCATGTGCACAGGGGTAAGACCGTATGAGAACACAGTGAGACGGTTGCCATCAGCAACCCAAGGAGAGAGGCCAACCTTTGTTGGCACCTTGATCTAAAAATCAACCTTGTTGGTACCTTGATCTTGGGCTTCCAGCCTCCAGAACTGTAAGAACTTCTGTTGTTTAAGCCATTCAGCCAGACAACCAGAAAAATCCAAGAGCAGAGAATCACTGGGGCAGCCCAAGAAGACTGATACAGCTACTATACAGCGAGGGCCTGCATCTTCCATGTCTTTGCCCTGAAAGAGAAACAGAGATGCTGGCACACAGTGGGCACTCAATAAATAAATAAATCACTTGAAAAATTTTCTCACAACCATATACAGTGTGAGACCTGATTAGATCTTGTCAAGCACAACATCTCTTGCCTTCCATACCTCCCTCTCCCTAGCACTGTTTCAATTCTCCAACTCATGCTGGGAAAGCCATTCCATTCCTCTTTGGCTGATAAATTCCTGTTCACCCCTGGACCATTCTCTGATCCTATTCCACCCTGAGATCAGATAGGTGCCTTCTCCAACCCGCTGGGTCTGCCTCTTCCATTGCACTAAGAATTTTGTATCATGATTTTGTGTCCATCTGTCTATCTTTTCTATAACTTAATAATCATATCAGGAACTGTGTACCCAGAACTTATCAATTGTTTTTTTTTAATGTCCAAAGGAGGATTGGTGTACAGAAAAAAGCAAAATTTACCATGACTTGGGTTTTTATTGATAGTAATTTACTTACTTTTTTTAAATTTTAAAATGTGTAATTCCTTTAGCCTTTAAATTCAACTTTCAAGTCCAGTATATTTGCTTATAAATTTAACAATTGGGAGTGAAAATTAAAAACATTCTCATTCTTTAATTTCTGCTCATTTATATCATAAATTTCACAGATTAATTTTTCCTAAGCATTGTTTTCAAACTTCAACAAATTTTTTCAGACAGATCAAATTAAAGTCATAAAAGCTTATAAACAACAAATTAAAATCTCTCATACTACGTAAAACTTAATTAAATTTCTTTAAACGTGTCAAACTATGATCATAAATTGAATATATTTTATTTTCTCAAGCTAACTCTTCCAACTTTAATAAATATGAATTTATCAAATTAGTAGATCAGATACAGGTAAGTATTTCAATATCTTCAAAAGCAATATATAAATTTAGTAACTTCAATTCTCTTAAGCTTTAAGCAAATGTAATTAAATAAAACCATCTTACAATTTAAATTAAAATCTTAAGCCAGATTCTCTAGAATGTCATTATACCTTAAATGTTTCAAACATCCTACCAAGTTTATCCAAACAACACAGTGAATACAAAAGTTTTAATTACACTTGTATAATCACAATTTACATGAAGGTTTAAACACCAAATTTATTTTTTATCATCTCTATGCTTATATTTTATCCTTTCCTGTAGTTACAAAGTCACTTATCCAACCAAAGAGAATAGAATTACCCTCTCAGGCCTACTTTAGCAAATGAAATTACAGATTCAATGTTGTCAGGGATTTGAGACACAGGTTGCAAATTCGAGGGATTTGTCAAAGACTTGGGAATACATAACCCAAATCAAACCAAGAGGAAACAGCCAGAAAAACCCAAATTAACAGACATTCTACAAAACAACAGACTGTACCCTTCAAAAATGTCAATATCATTTTAAAAAAAAAAAGAGAAAGAGGAAGAAGGCCAAATAGACATAATGACTACATGCAATGCATTATCCTGAATTGGATTCTGGATTAGGCAGAAAAATGATAGCTGAAAAGGCAGCATTGGGACAATTAACAACATTTGAATGCAGACTATATATTTGATATCAGTTTTAATAAATGTAAACTTCCTGAATTCGATAATTGGAAAATGTCACTTTCTTTAAGGTAGTGACACTGAAATATTTGGAGTGAAATGTCAGATCTCCACAAATGGTTCAGCAAAAGATAAAAATAAGAATAGTGAAAGGAATAAGAATGTGAGCACATTTGTGGTAGAGAGGAAGAAAAAGCAAAAGTGTGGCACAAATGTTAACAGTGGGTAAACCTAAATGAAGGATAGGTTCTTGCAACTTTGATACAGTTGTTTTTACAAAATAAAAAGTTAATTAAAAGCAAAATTAAAGATTAAAAGTAAGATTCTGAATGGGATTATGCAAACTTGGATGTGGCTTGAAGAGAGTAAATTTGGGCAATAGATTATTTCATGCAACAGAAAACCACTGGCAAATTTAAACCATAAACTGGTCTACCATTGGGATACTGGATTCTTTAGAGCTGAAGGAAAGTTGCGAATCCAGTTTCAGAGGCTGTGCTTATAGGGAAAATGGCAAAATTCAACTTCCTTGCAGAAGAACAACACTGTGTCATTGCTGAGATGAGGCATGGCAGGGTGCACCACTGGTACTGCCTGATAGACACAGACAGTGAAACCATCACCATGGCCACTGCTTCTCTAGAAGCTGGATGCTGCTGTTGTAGCTGTTGCCACCACTTGCTACCAGAATGAATTCTCTGCTTTTCTTCACATCAGTAGTTCACCATTCACAGCCTAAGGCACCTGTATCTGATTACCTGAGTCCAAGGCACATACCAAAGCATTGGTTGCGTGGAAGCTAGGAAAGTCAGAATCTGACTTCCAGGGTCTGCAATGTCATCAAGTCTCTGCTCACTGTCATCAAGTCTCCTAAGGGATGGCCTTCCTAAGGGAAATGGATTCCTGTGATGGGGAGAAATAAAGAAAAAGGATACACATATAAGATTCACAGAGGACCTCTCTAAAATGGGCCCGCTTTATCCACAGCCAAGCCTTTCATCTGGGATTTGACTTTGCAATCCCAGTTTCACCTCACCCCTTTCCTAAGACAACCTCTTTCAACTCTCATCACTGAGGGAGTACACAAAAGTCTGCTCATCTCATCCTCACTGCTTTCAACAAAATATTTTATTGGCTAATTGAATTATTTGACCCTTTACACCCCCTTACCCTTTCACCACCCTAGTCAGGATTGTGACTGATGTCTCCTGGTTACGAATTGTGGGACATTCCCCAGCCTTGTTCCAACTTTCTTATTCATCTCTTGCTCATCATTTAGTAAGCATCTACTGTCAGGACCCAGTGCAGGACCCAGTGCAGGACCCAGAAGGTGGTGAGCACTCTGGCATGAGGACAGGTAAATGAATGCATGAAGGAAGTGCTAAGCAGTGAGTGGATAAATAAATTGATGGATACTATAAAAAAATTACCTCCCTGGCTACACAAATGACATATAAAGCACACAAATCCTGACCTATAACCACAGACACAATTGCAATCTATTCTTTGAAAAATCTTGGCTGTGTTGAAACATGAGAGTTGATTTCCTAAGGCTGCTGTGTCCACTGGATAGTAGGGGGCTGCAGAAGGGGTGGACTTGTTCCTACCTCTGTGTGGGAGGAGAGAAGTCTCTTCTGTGTCATAGGAGATGGCAGGGCAAAGCTAAAGATCCCATTCCTACAGCAGCATAGAGTAGGTAGCTTCTTTCCATCTTGGGACAACCACATCCACTCCTTAGAAGGGATAACAAGCAACTAACTTTGCTCATGGCTCTGAAACCCCAGCCAGACACTAAACTAAGAAAACAAACTGGTTCATTCACAGATTCTGAATTTTTAAGAGAGGTGAGTAGGACACAGTGAGTTAATCATCAGTGTTCAGAATCTACACAGAGAAACCAGTCCCAGGGCAAGTTCCCCAGCCATCCCACATATTTCTCTCTTTTTCTTGGCCTTCTTTCTGCAGCCAGGGACCTTGAAGCCTTGAGGCTGAAAAGCCTATTATCACCAGATAGAAATGTAGGTAAACAAGGCATCACAATAATGAATTCTAAAGCATAAGGCAAGAATGGGAGAAGGACCTCTTTGCTGCAAAGGATTGGGCCGGAACTGGGCCATTTTCCAACTACCATAATAATAGAGGGCTTTTGTTGGTTTCTAGACATGTAAGTCAAAAAGGATACTTCTAGACAAAAATGGAAGGAGGAAGCAGTCTCTTCACCATCGACCCTCAACCTGCATTCCAAAATTGGCTTCAAGGCTAAGAAGCTCTAATCCCTCAACCAAACAGAGGGAGCTAAAAAGAATGGATTTGAAAAGACCACAGGAAATGAGAGTGGCTATAGCACTTGGGACACAGCCCTAGTCAAAGGCTTTGGGGACGTTAAAAGGAGATGAAAAGGAAAAGTCAAAAAATTATCCGCAGAATATGTATAAAACACAAGGCTGAGACCAACTGAATTACTGCCCTTATTTCTCTCCCTCTCTGTGGATGTTTTAGACAGCAAATCTGGGATTCCAGAGGCTGCAGCTGATATGATTGGAAATGCCGTGCTTCTGTTTGTGAACTTCGAGTCTAAATTGTATTAGCGTTAAGTGATAGGGACCCCATTTGCAATTTGATACGCAGGAGCCGACTGTTTCTGATGTTTTACTAACAATTTGGGTAAATATGATGAAACCAATATGTTCAGCCAGGTGCCGAACGCATTTAGCCCAGCGTGGAACGGGCCTGCACAAATCTGTATCCCCAGATGGAGGAAGCTGAGTTACAAATTAGTGCAATTCAAACAGAAGAGGTTTGACCAAGGGAGAGCTTAAAGAGATCAAAGGAAAAGCAGAAGGAAATTGGATACAGTTGCATGCCAGTTCATTCGGAGGCAAAGGGGACTTAATTATTTTATTCCAGTTTTTTTCTTTTTTCTCAAAGAATTGGGTTAATACTCTTACTGTTTCAGTTTGGCCTTAAACTTCCCAAAATTATAAGGAAGCGCTGTGTCACAGTAATGTGTTAAATACTAAAGGATTTTATTATATCATTATTAATCTGGAACCAGGCATGAAATTCCAAGTATATTCAAAATCAGAACCCAATTTTTAAAGAGTATTTACATTTAAGTGTCATCAAAAAGATCTATTTACATAGCGTGTCATAATTTCTTAGGATTTCCATTTATTTAGTTTTATTTCCTACAAAGAATAAATTATTTTAAAATTATAATTAACCAACACAATAGTTTTTAAATTATTCTCCTATTATATCATTTTATCTCTCTCTGTAGACATGTAAAATCATAATGACTTATTTGTTTACCTCCCTGGTTGGGAGTCTTGCCCGGAAATAGAATAATAATTATTTTTTAAAAAGAATAATTGGAATCATGGACTGTATCAGTGGTGAGTTGTCAAACATAATCTGTGTATAAAGGACAAGAAGACAAGAATATCCAGGCAGTATGTTAACATTATTTACAATGTCCCTAAAATTCAATTTGTAACCAAAGAGCATGGTGCTCTTCAACTCCCTTGAAGTGGGATTCTAGGATGGAGGAGAGAGGCTAGCAGACAGGAACTGTGTAACAGACATGGACTCAAAGAGGAAGTTGTAACATCCAGAAGAGTGAAATCCATAGCAAAAGACCTAAGATGGGTGCTGGCTGCAAATTCAGAAAAATTAGGAGTAATATTAGGTCTTCTGAGGAAAGTCTGAGAACTTTACTTGCAAGGTGCTCAGAAGAATCCTGTGGGAAGAAACTCACGCTAAGGAAGAAGCCTCATGAGGAAAGAGAAGGGAGGTTAGAGATGGGGTCAGAAAGACAGAGAGGAGACAATATCCTCCTTGTAGGATGGAGCTGGGAGTCTGGATTTTATTCCAAGGTCAATAGCACGCCTGTGTGTGTGTTATCAATTGAAATGTTACCAGGTGGTAGACCTGTTCCAGATGCTGAAGATACAGCAGGAACACACCTTCTGATCTCTCGAGCTCAATTCTAGGAGGAGGAAGCAACACAGAAATGAACAAACAAGATAATGCTATAGGTTTTACAAAGAACTGAAAACAGATTGATGTGATAGAGAGAGAGACTTGGGGCTACTCTTTTACAGTGAGTGATCGAGGAAGTCTCTCTGAAGAGTTATATTTAAGTTAAGAAAATTATAATGAGCCACATTTGCATATGATTTACCACGGACAAGCCCCCTCCTAAGTACTTACAAACTTTAAAGTTGTTGAGGGAAATTGAGGCAAAGGCAATTTAAGAAACTTATCTAATGTCCCTTGCTGATAATTGTGAATTGTAATCCAGGGAACCTGACTCCAAATCCCTCATTGCTTACCAGTATATTCTGAGTGACATTGTCTGAATGAGAAGAGATGAGGATTATCAGGTGGAGCAAGTCATGGGAGTCACTGGGGGAAAAGTAGTCCAGGCAGACAGAAGAGCAAGAAACAGCAAGAAGGCAAAGAGGTCCGGAGCAGTGAATCAGGGGAGGGAAGAACAGGAGCAAAGTCTGAGAGACAAAGGGCAGAACATATAGGGTCTTGGAAACCAAGAGAAGGGTTTCTTCTAAGGGAGATGGGGGATTTTTGGGGGTTTTTTTTTGGTTTTTTTTTTTTTTTTGTTTTTGAGATGGAGTCTCACTCTGTTGCCCAGGCTGGAGTGCAGTGGCGTGATCTTGGCTCACTGCAACCTCTGCCTCCTAGGTTCAAGTGATTCTTCTGCCTCAGCCTCTCGAGTAGCTGGGACTACAGGCACACACCACCATGCCCTGCTAATTTTTGTATTTTTAGTAGAGACGGGGTGTCACCATATTGGCCAGGCTGGTCTCAAACTCCTGACCTCATGATCCACCCGCCTTGGCCTCCCAAACTGCTGGGATTACAGGCATGAGCAGCTGCACCTGGACATAGATGGGGGATTTTAAGCAGGGGAAAGGTGTGATCTGTTTGGATTTGCAAAATATTACCTTAGCAGCTGGGCCAAGAATGGAATGCAAAGAGAGAGAGCCAAAGTGTTCACAGAAAGAAGAATTTTAAGGAAGTGCAAGAGAGAAATGCTGCTGGCTTGTATGATCATGGCCAAGACTGACTGGAAAAGAGGTAGTGACAGGGTAACTTGGAGATGGAGCTCGCAAGGCATACTGCTGGAATGAATAAAAGGCATGTTGGAAAGAAAGGAAGTAAGAATGACCATTATGTTTTTAGCTTGAGCAACTGGGTGAATGAACGATGAATGGTAGTGCCCTTTGCTGAGATTGGCTAGGTGGGGAAGTGATGGGAGGAAGAGGGGATCAAGGTTGTGATAAGGAAAATGGAAATAGAGCAGGGTAATGTAAGCTGGCATGGTGATCAGAGAATGAAATGACTTTTAAGGTAACACCTTAGGTCATTCGCACATTCCTAAAGGTCATTTAGAAAATATAAGCCATTGTCTCTTGCTTGAATGACCTTCTTCATGGCCTCTCTAGCCCACCCTACTCATCTTTCAAGCTCCAGATAATACATCCCTTCCACTGTCACAGCCAAATATGTTCAAAGAAAAGCTTCATGCCAGCCACAATGCACTTTGAGAATACAAAGACAGTAAAACATTGGTCTTCTCTCAAGGAGGTTATTGTTTAGGGAGGGAAAACAAACATACAACAAACAAATACAATACCTACTGGAAAGGAAATGTGTGCAGATTAGAGTGGAAGCTGAAACAGACTCAGGAAAGTCTTCACAGAGGGACAGATACTCTAGTTTTCTTGCAGGATAAGGGTATATTTTCCAGGAAGATAAGAACATGTTAGCTAGGAAGACACAGCACAGAGGGTTGCCAGACAGATGCAACAACGTAGAGAAAGGCACAAATGCATAAGACAACAATAACATCTTGGAAAATTACATATAACAGAGACCCAGGTTGGATGGATTAGGGTTGAGGTTGGTGTGTCGATTGACAGTGACAATAGTGAGAAATGAGCTTGAAGAGGTAAGCAAAAGCCAGTGGTTCACCCAATGTCATTCACCATGTCTTACCTGCTAACAGAACCTTGATTCCGGTCATGTATAGAGATCCCTTGATCTCTGAGAAGGCAATCCTCTTCTCAGTCAAGGGATTAAATCATGACTGGTCTAAACCAATTAGGTAATATCATTCCACTTCCTCAATGACTGGCCAACAAGCAGACATGTGATCCAGTCGTGGCCAATAAGATGTAAAGAGAAATATTTTGTCTCTTCCCCTTCTTCCTGCCTTCAACATGAATATGGTGCCTGCAGCAGTAGCAAGCATCATGTGACCATGAGGTAGCACGCATGAGAGTTGCCAACATGTTAACAGTGGCAAAGTAGAAAGGTAGAAAGACCCTGGATCCTTTACTGAGGCTGTGAACAAATACCAGCCATCACCTGTTTGCAGACATTTTATCATGTGAGAAAAACAGGCCCCTATGTATTTACTAGGGACTCATGTCACAAGTTAGGTAGATTTAATTTACAATGGACAAAAGCATACTAACTGATGCATATATCACGTGAAAGGGTTTGGATTTAATCCTGCGGGTGAAAATTTTTTGAACAGAAAGCAATCAAATTTGTGTTCTAGAAAAATCACTCTGGAAGCTTTGTAAATGATAGAAGAAAGGGGTGAGATAAAAGAGGTAGGTAGCCCGATTAGTAAACTACTAAACATTCAAAGTTAATGATCATAAAAGAATGGAAAAGGGACATGAAAAGAAATGAAAAGAAGGGAAGAGAAAAGTTATATGTTAGTGAGATCGAATTAACAGGACTTGTCTGAGAGATGTGGATGGGGAAGGGAAGGGTAGGAGAGCACCTAGACTCACACAGGTAAGTTGAGCAGAACGCTAACATTTCATGAGGGAACACAGGAGAAAGGAAGATGATAGTCAGGGAGAAGAAAATATCTTATTTATTCTCAGATAAACTGATTTTTTATAGTCTAACCAAAATGCAGTAAGCCTCATTATGTCTAAAATTTACCTTAGCCATGGAAACGATCACACTTTGTTTACTTGTCTGAATCCACAACTAAACCATGAGCTCCTTGAGGGCTGAAAATGAAAATGATGTTAATGGCAAACTCTTAATGTGACGTTTGATATGTCAGGCACTAGTTCAAGCCTCTTGCTAAGATGGAAACTGAGGCATGGAAAGATAAGTAACTATCCCAAGATCAGAGAGCTTATAAGTAGTGTTGCTGCTGAGGCAATGAATTCAACCCCAGGCAGTTAAATTCTAGAATCTGTGAGCTTAGCCACAGGCTCCACTGCCTCTCAGAGATGGTTTCATTTTGACAACTCCCATTAGAGTATCCAAAACAAAGATTAGTGTTCAAAACATTTTCACAATGAATGAAAAAATTAGTGAATGAATATGTAATTGTGTCTCATGAAATTTTAAAGACACATCCTTAATTTGTTTTAAAACTATTAATTTAGAACTATTTATTAAAAGATATTCACAGCTGGGCACAGTGGCTCACGCCTGTAATCCTAGCACTTTGGGAGGCCAAGGTGGGTGGATTGCCTGAGCTCAGGAGTTCGAGACCAGCCTGGGCAACATGGTGAAACCCCATCTCTACTAAAATACAAAAAATTAGCTGGGCATGGTGACATGGGCCTGTAACCCCCACTACTTGGGAGGCTGAGACAGGAGAATTGCTTGAACCTGAGAGGTGGAGGTTGCAGTGAGCCGAGATCGCACCATTTCACTCCAGCCTGGGTGACAGAATGAGACTCCATCTCAAAAAAAAAAAAAAAAAAAAAAAAAAAAAAAAGATATTCACAGAAATCTATAAAAAGCATGTCATGGGGAAGATAGATGTCCCCATAAAGATATTCATCCTATGACTCAGTGACAATAAGAAAAAAAAAAAAAAGATATGCATCCCTAGAATATGTTCCATTACATGGCAAGGGGAAATTGGGGTTGCTCATTAGTGGACTTTAAAACAATGGGATTATCCTAGATTATCTGGGCTCAGTGTAATTACATAGGTCCTTAACTGTGGAGGTAGGAGGCAAAATAAGCAGGACTTGACTGGCCATTACTGTCTTTGAAGATGGAAGAAGGGGACAAGAGCCAAGAAGTGTGAGTGACTTTTAAAAGCTGGAAAAGTCAAGAAAATGAACTATCCTCTAGAAGATCCAGAAGGAACACAGCCCTGCCAATGTCTTTATTTCAGCCCAGTAAGACCTGTTTTAGACTTCTAACCTTTGGAATTGTAAGATAATCAATTTTTGTTGTTTTAAATCACAAAGTTTATGGTAATTTGTTATAATAGAAATAGGGAGCTAATTTAAATTTTGGTACCTGTAAATGTGGTGTTATTGAGATAAATATCTGCAAATGTAGAATTAACTTTAGAACTGGGCAATGGGCAGAGGCTGGAAGAATTTTGAAGTGCATGAGAGAAGAAAACCTAGATTGCCTCACAAACACTCTTAGCAGAGATATTTCTGTTAATGACTGTGTGTGAGGACACAGAAGAAAGTGAGGATCATGATAGGGACAACTTACCACATTTTAGAGAATGCTTAAATCATTATAAGCCGATCGATGGTGGAAATATGGACATTAAGGCACTGCCAGTGAGGGCGCAGATGGAAATAAGGAATATATTATTGAAAACCAGAGGAAAAGAGATCTTTTTTATATAGTGACAGAAAGCTTAGCTGAATTGTGTACAGGTATGTGGAAAGCGAATTTGTAAACAATGTGCTTGGATATTTAGCTGAAAAGATTTCATCCAAAGTATTAAAGATGAAGTCTAGTTTCTTCTCTCTGCTATAGTAACATGCAAGAGGAAATAGATAGACTGTTGAACTGTTAAGCAAAAAGAAACTAGAATTTGATAATTCAGAAAATTCTTGGCTTATCCATATTATAAAAGATATTAAAAGTAGGATATTCACTTTCAGGGAAGCATGCTCTGGAGAGAAAATCAAGGGTGTGGTGGACAGCCTTATGCTAGTGCTTTGGAAGGATCAGAAGATCAGAGCATTCAATTGCACAGATGGGTTTTTTAAGAAACTAGAAGTGTTACTCATGGATCATTTCAGTTATCTAAGCAGAAGCCAAGAACAGAGTTGGGATTATCCAGGAAAGATCTGTGGAGGAGCCTCTTGTCTAATGGCATGAATCCCCATGACATACATGGGTGATCGACAAAGTTATTGAAATCTCATATCAGCAGAAATACTGCCATCTTGGACTGAAAGGTGCAGGGAAAGGATGAAATGAAAGTCTGTCAACCCCTCCCCCAGATTCTCCAGGCAAAAAGCAGGCTGGTAAAACTAGTCAGCTGTAAATGTGTGCTATCTTTTAAGAAAAAGGAGTTATGATTGTGAGAATAAATCCATGAGTCTAAAGGTTAAATCCTACAGCGCAGAGGGAGGTGCCTCAAGTCATAGAGAATTATTCCCAGACCTTAGAATCAAATGGAGTTTTCCTGGCTGGATTTCAAAACTGCTTGGAACCACTGACTCAGGTTTTGTTTGTTTGTTTGTTTCCTTCAATTTTCTCCCTTTTTGAATGGGACTATCTGTAACTGATACCTTATATCTGTCCTACTACTATATATTTTGATAGCAGATAACTTCTTGAGTTTTGCAGGTTTCAGATGGAGAATTATGCCTTAGAATGGATTATACACAGAGCCACATTCATACCTGATTTAAATGATTTAGATGGTGAGACTTAAGACTCTTTAAGCTGATGAAATTTAGATGACTTTTTTTTTTTTTTTTTTTTTTTTTTTACTGTGTATGCTGTAATTACTTGACACATTTGTGGCTGTTAGGAGGAATTAGACAATTGTGAATGTTTTCATATCCAACTTATGTTTTGCATGTAAGTTGGATATGAAACTTTGAGGCCAAACAGCACGCTGTAGGAGGCAGAATAATTTCTTCCACTCCAAAGATGTCTATGTTCTAATTTGCAGAAGCTGTGAAATATCATGTTACATGGCAAGGGGGAATTAAGATTACAAGTGGAATTAAGATTCCTAATTAAATTTGAGACCCTGCCTCACACCATACATAAATCCATCCCAGTTTAAACAAAGATTTAAATGTTAAAGACATAACTGTAAAATCTTTTAGAAGACACCACTAAAAAGTATTTTATAAGATTGAGGTAGAAATTAACTTGGTAAACAAGAGAACAAAATGAAATGAAACTCACAAATTCTAATAGAAGAGACTAATGCATTCAAATACACTCATTAAGACTTACCATTTATGCAAAGGGAATGAACAGACACTTCTCAAAAGAAGATATACATGTGGCCACAAACTTGGAAAAAAGCTCAACATCACTGATCATTAGAGCAATGCAAATCAAAACCACAATAAGATATCATCTCATGCCAGTCAGAATGGCAGTTATTTGAAAGTCCAACCAGGTACAGTGGCTTACGCCTGTAAACCCAGCAGTTTTGGAGGTGAAGATGGGTGGATCACCTAAGTTCAGAAGTATGAGGCCAGACTGACCAACATGGTGAAACCCCATCTCTACTAAAAATACAAAAAAATTAGCCGGGCCTGGTGGTGGGTGCCTGTAATCCCAGCTACTCAGGAAGCTGAGGCAGGAGAATCGCTTGAACCTGGGAGGCAGAGGTTGCAGTCAGCCGAGATCACACCATTGCACTCTAGCCTGGATGACAAGAGCGAGACTCTGTCTCAAAAAAGTAAAATAAAGTAAAATAAAAATAAAAAGCCCAGAAACAACATATGCTGGCAAGGTTGTGGAGAAAAAGGACCACTTTTACATTGTTGGTGTAAAAATGCAAATTAGTTGGTGAGAATGCAAATTAGTTCAACCATTGTGGAAGACAGTGTGGCAATTCCTCAAAGATTTAGAACCAGAAATACCATTTAACCCAGCAATCCCATTACTGAGTATATACCCAAAGGAATATAAATCATTGTATTATAAAGATACAGGCACGTGTATGTTCATTGCAGCAATATTCACAATAGCAAAGAATGGAATCAACCCAAATGCCCATCAATGATAGACTGGATAAGGATAATGCAGTACATATACACCATGGAATACTATGCAGCCATAAAAAGGAGTGAGCTAATGTCCTTTGCAGGGGCATGAATGGAGCTAGAAGCCATTATTCTCAGCAAACTAATGTGGGAACAGAAAACCAAACACCACATATTCTCACTTGTGATTGGGAGCTGAACAATGAGAACATATGGACACAGGTTGAGGAACAACACACAGTGGAGCCTGTCAGGGGAGGGCGTGGGTGGGGCGGGGAGAGCATCAAGAAAAATAGTGAATGCATGCAGGGCTTAAAACCTAGGTGATGACAGGTGCAGCAACCAGCATGGCATACATTTATCTATGTTACAAACCTGCACTTCCTGCATATGTACCCTGGATGTTAAAATAAAATTAAAAAATTTTAAGACTTCCTATTTGTAAAAAAAAATAAAATGAAAAGACAAGAAAGTATTTGCAGCATATACTGACAAAGAATGAATATCCAGAATATATAAAGAAATACAGAAAAAGACCAGCAATCCAATAGATAAATGGACAATATATATGAACAAGCACTTCACAGGAGAAAAATCACAAATGGTGAGCAAATATTTTAAAAATTAACCTTATTAAAAAGCAGGGAAATGCGGGCTATGGACCCTCATTCTTTCCCCAGCCACCACAACAGAACTTGAACAATGTTTGACTGACAGGAGTATAAAAAGTCCCCTTCCTTCAAGGAGGACGAACTCTATGGTGCAATTTGTGCTCCAGAGATTCCCCTTAGATTATATTGAACCTAGTCTACAGCAGACAGCCACTCTTGCTTGACCTTCAGATTATATTGAACCTAGTCTACAGCAGAGAGCCACTCTTGCTTGACCTTCTTCCCTGACCTATTCTGCTTTCTTTACTCTTCTCCCCCTGAGAGCATCCCTGCAGTAAATAACTTGAACTCGGATCCTCATCTCAGGCTGTATTTCTTGGGAATCTAGACTAGAAAAAAGTAAAAGTAACAAACAAATAGTAGAAGAAATTGAAATAATTTAAAAAATCTAAAAGAAGGCAAGAAATTAGGGAAACCAAACACGAAAAAAGTGAAACAAATTTTTAAAAGGTCGTAAGATGATAGATTTAAACCCAAATGTATTTGTAACTACATAAAATGTCAACAAAGTAAATGCTCTAATTAAAAGCCAAAGATTGCCAAATTGGAAAAAATGAAAATACCAACTCTATGCTACTTTCAAGATATATTCCTTATATAGAAGAAAATAGAAAAGTAAAAGAATGGAAAATGTGTAACATGCAACCAATATGAAACAAAATAGAATTTAAGGCAAGGAATATTATTAGAGATTAAAAGGGAAGTCTGGGTGCAGTGGCTCACACCTGTAATCACAGCACGTTGGGAGGCCAAGGCAGAAGGATTGCTTGAGTCCAGGGCTTTGAGACAACCCTGGGCAACGTAATGAGACCCAATATCTAAAACTAAAAAGTAAAAACAAATTTTGATAAAAGGGATGCTGTAATTATAAGAGAGTCAATATACAGGAAACTATTTTTAATATAAATTTTTATGCAGAAAATAACACAGTTTCACAATGTATAAAGTGAAAAATGATCCAAATTCAAAGGAGAAACATAGGAAGCCACAATTATAGCGGGAAATTTTAAGATTCTTCTATCAGTAATCAGTGGAATATGGCATCATAAACAAAACTAAGGAAATGTAAGATTTGAACATGTATGCAATAGTGAATCTAATTAACTTATATAGGAAAATGCATTCATAACCTGCAGAAAACATATTATTTTGGGGTAGGTAGGACATATAGGAGTTGCCAAAACCAACCATATGTTGTACCATAAAGTAAGTCTCAACAAATTCTAAATGATTTAAATGAGAATATATCCTTTGATTACAATGAAATTAAGCAAGAACAGTATTAATGGCATAAGCTAACTGGAAAATCTCCAAATATTTTCAATTTAAGCTTTACACTATCGAATAACCTATAAGTGAAAGAAAAAGGTCAAAATGGAAATTAAATAATAATTTGAAGTGAATAATAAAAATGCAAGCTATCAAAACATATGGGATGTAGTTAAAATCATGCTCAGAGTAAAACGTATAGCCTCAATTAAACCTAGCAGATAGGAAGACAGGTTTGAAGTCATGATATAAGATGATGACAGGAAAAACATTTCAAGAAGACAATAATGAAGACAAAATTCTAAATTACTGAAATACAACACAAATGTACAATAAAAAAATCAATAAATCTAGAAGTTGATACTTTAAAAGTTAATAAAATTGATAAATCCATTATAAAACACATCAAGAAAAAGAGAAGTTGCAAAAAAGTAATACCATCAGTGAAAAACAGGACATGACTACATAATTCTATAGACACTAAGATTAATAAAATATTATGATCAATTTATACCCATAAATTTTTATGGAAAATGTATAACATGCGACCAATATGAAGGTGTGCACTTCATATGGGCTTCAGGGTAGACCAGGACTTCTTAAAGAGGACATAAGAGGTATTCATCATAAAGGGAAAGATTGATAATTGGGCTACATTCAAAATAAAAAGTGTATATTCATCCAAAACACAATTAGAAGAGTGAAAAGGCAAGGCACAGAGTGGGGAAAGATATAACTGACAAGCTTCATGAAGATGTGCACTTTGGTATGCACACTTTACTGAACAAGTTAGACTACTTTCAAATAAATTTGAAAATGTAGGTTATATAAGTGATTTATTACAAAACAACTTACCAAAGCTAAACAAGAAAAAGTAATTTGAATATGTATTTAGGTATTAAAGATATTGAAGTAAATAAAGTTTTCCATAAAGAAAATTCGATACCAAGATACATCACTGGTGAACTCTTCCAAACACTTTAAGGAAGAAATAACACCAATATTACACAAAACTTTTCAGAGTATGGACAAAGCCAGTTGCCTTTTCAAGTCATATTACACATAAGGCCAGTACATCTTTGAAATCAAAACTTGACAGTAATATTGCAAGAAAAATACTAGAGACCAATAATTCACATGAGCATAAATAAATAAAATACCAAACAAAATATTTGCAAAACCAATTAAGCAACACATGAAAAGAATTATTATGACCACATTGTGCTTATTTCAGGAACATAAGGTTAATTTAATGCTCAAACATCAATGGATTATAATCCGCCATATAATAGAATAACAAAAAATTGCACAAACATGTTAATAATGCAAAACAATGGATAAAATTTACCATTAAAAACTTTGAGCAAACTAAGACTAGAAAGAACCAGTTTAAATTTGATTAAGGGCACCTACAGGAAGAACTTCAGAAAATATTTTATTTCACCATGTAATAATATATTCAAAGTAATAATGCAAGATAAAGAACTAAAAGATATAAGAATTGGAAAAAAGAAATAAAGTTGTCATTATTTGCAGATAACATTATTGTGTATATAAAAATCTGAAAAAATACAGATAAGATAGAATTTGTTAGTAAATTTGGGCAAGTCACTAGATAGAAACAATATAAAATTAATTTTATTTCTACATACTGACAAAAAAACTACTAGAAAATGAAATTTTAAAAGACATCTTTTACTGTAGCTCAAAAACTTGTAACTATAAATATACACATATATTTATATATACCTCTCTATATATATAATAAAATAAATAAAAATTAAAAGCCCAGTATATATACATATAGAGAGAGAGAGAGAGAGAGAAAGAGAGAGGTGCAAGACCTCTACACAGAAACCTATTGAGTAAAACATTTTAAATACTTTAAAAAATGGAGGAATATTTCATGCTTGTATACTGAAAGAAGTTGTGATAATCGATTCTCTACAAGTTAATCATTATAATTTTAATCAATATTCCAGAAGGATTGCTGTGAAAATTGACAAGTGGGTTTAAGCATTTTTAATGAAAATATAGGGTCAAGAAAAGTGAAAACAATCTTGAAGAAGAACAAAGCTAGAGGGTTCATGGTCTCAATTGTCAAGATGTATCATGAAGCTGCAGTAAATAAGAGTGTAATATTGATATAAAGACAGACAAATAGGTCAACAGAATGCAAAAAACAGCTCGGGGATGGATAATACATAATGGTCATTTCATATGAGAGTGTCCCAGCACTGCAGTAGGGAAAAGATGATCTTTCAATAAGTGGTACGGGGTCAATTAGACATCCATATGAATCTGAATCATTACCTTATAAAATACATAAAAACCAATTCCAGAGAGATTGCATATCTAAATATGTAAAGAAAAATAAAGCTTTTGAAGGAAAACATGAGAAAATATCTTCATGGCTTCAGGGTAGACCAGGACTTCTTAAAGAGGACATAAAAGGCATTCATCATAAAGGGAAAGATTGATAATTGGGCTATATTCAAAATAAAAAGTGTATATTCATCCAAAACACAATTAGAAGAGTGAAAAGGCAAGGCACAGAGTGGGGAAAGATGTAACTGACAAAGAATTCCTAGTCAGAATATATTCCATGAATCAATAAGGCAAAGATTGGCAACCTAATTTTTTAAATGGGTAAAAATCTTGGGCAAGCAATTTAGAAAAGGCAATAAACATATGAAAAGGTACTCAACCTTATTAATCATTAGGTAGCTATAAGTTAAAACCATGGTATTGAATGACTATCTTTAAAAAGACTGAAAATGCCAAATGTTGAAGATGTGGAGTAATGGGAATTTTAAGAACCACTGCTGGCAGCGTAAATTGGCACACTTTAAAAAATTATCTGGCCAATTTAATTACTGATGCAAATTTCCTCATTTCTCTGTGATAGAATTATATATTCACACACTCACAAAGACCGCATGGTGAGTGGCATGATTTTTCCCCATCCCTTGGGTTTGACTTGCATTGTACTGAGGATATTGGTGGATGGGCAGAGGCTTGAAATATGCTTTTGCAGTTAGGCAAGCCATCTTGGTTCCAGCCTCTTGCTGGGAAAAGAATGTACCCAGAGAAGCTAGCGGTCCGAGAACGATGAGGGACACCCAAGCAAAGCCTGAGTAAGCCCAATTTAAATCAGGAGCATCCCAGCCAGCCCACAGATGGGTGAGTAATAAATGCTCATTGTTATATGTTGCTCATTTTGATGTGATTAACTTCATGCCGTTATTGTGGCAATGGTTGATTAATATGTGCTCTACTCTACCTGGCAAAGCTCGATATATATCCAATCTATGACTCAACAAATCCACTGTTTATATATGTAATTATACTTATATTTATAATGCATATTTATAATTATATATAAGTGTATTTTATATATAAACATATTTTAAGTATATATTTAATAGGATATACATGTATATATCCAATTAAAATGTGTGTATGTATATATATGTGTGTATATGTATATACACACACACACGCACACCCCAAATGTATGAGCCTTATTGGAGTATTATTCATGATACCATACAACAAAAATAACTCAAATATTCATCAACTCTAGAATGGATACATAAGCAATTATATGCTCAAACAATGAAATACTACATAACAAAAACAAAAAGAAAATGAAAGAACCACACTACACCTACCAACACAGATACATCTCACAAATATTATGTTACACAAAAGAAATCCAAATTCAAAATAATTTCCATTGTATGATTCCCTATGTATAAAATTAGAAAAACAAGCAAACTAATCTGTGGATTTAGAAGTCAGGACAGGCGTTATGTGGGGGAAGATGGAAGCACACAACCACAGTGGGTGCTGGGAAGGTTCTATTTCTTGATCTTCATGATGGTCATGGGGTGGGTTCAGTTTAGGAAGCTTCATGAAGGTGTGCACTTTGGTATACACACTTTTCTGAACAAGTGAGACTACAATGAAATAAAGGTTTTTTGTATTTACTTAATTATATTTTCTGAGGAAAAAACATTTGCTGAAATCAATAGACTCTAGTCCTTCCACTTCCAGCAATTCAGTGTCCTTCAGTGTCAGGTGAGCATGGCCATTTTGGGGACAGCGGAAAGAAAATATTAAGAAAAACTATTTAACTATTCGTCCTTGAGAAATAATAAGAGCTTTGCTAATGTTTTATATACACATTGATACTCTCACCCACCTTTGATCACTATGTGAGAGGGTCACACGCCACATAATGTGCAAAGAGTGCTCTCAAGGACAAGTCCCATGAAGGGAAGGGACAGCTGCAGCTCCCTCACACATCTGTTCCCTGTCAGTATATTAACATGCACCTGGTTAAGTGGATATGCATTTTATTGTCCAGTTCTAATCAGACTACTCAGCATGAAATGGAGAAGTGGCTGAAAATATCCCTGCAAAGAAATGGTGGGTTGAGCATAATGCAGGAGAAAAACAAGAAAACGGCAGAGTTTGATGCTTGTCCTCCTGGTATGAGTTCTTGGTCAGCCCCATCACAAGATAGAAATAATGCAGTCAGTTAAAAATCTCTTCAATATCTTTTCAAAAAGTGTTTGACTGTGAAATTATACATTAATGTTAATAATAAGCTTCATCCAAGCATACAGTGTGCCTCCAGAGACCAATATGCATGCCTTAAGCATAGTAGGAAGCCACTAAAACCAGTGAGACAATAAATATTGTTCATATTATCTCATTCTTTTTTATTTCTATTATATATAGTAATGTAGGTAATATGGTTTTTTTGGTCTTTTTGTTTGTTTGTTTTTGTTTTTGTTTTGAGACAGAGTTTTGCTCTTGGTGCCCAGGCACTATCTCGGCTCACTGCAACCTCCGCCTCCCGGGTTCAAGAGATTCTCCTGCCTCAGCCTCCCGAGTAGTGCGGATTACAGGCATGTACCACCATGCCCGCCTGATTTTGTATTTTTAGTAGAGACAGGGGTTCTCCATGTTGGTCAGGCTGGTCTCGAACTCCCAACCTCAGGTGATCTGCCAGCCTCAGCCTCCAAAAAGAGCTGTGATTACAGGAGTGAGGACTGCGCCCAGACTGTAAGATGTTAATGTAGCTATCCATGATTTCAAATATATATATATGACATATATGTATATTAGAAATGCATGCTTAAAATTTTTTTATTGATAAGTACACAACCAAAATGCTTTAGAAACTGTTGCATACTGCGAGACTTTAGTTGCTAATTCTCTCTGGAATGAAATTTATCTATACAATATGGAACACTAAGTTAAAGCTGAATTTTCCTTTTTTATTATTTATTTATTTATTTATTTATTTATTTCGAGACATGGTCTCACTTTGTCACACAGGCTGGAGTCAGTGTCACGATCTCAGCTCACTGTAACCTCTGTCCCCGGGCTCAAGCAATCCTCCCACCTCGCCTCCCTAGTAGCTGGGACCACAGGTGCACACCACCATGCCTGGTTATTTTTTTGTATTTTTAGTAGAGACAGGGCCTCCCCATGTTGCCCAGGCTGAAAGCTGAATATTTCTTAGATTCTTTTCTACTCTGGTGTTCTATGAGTGTATTATTTTATGTAGTAAAGGGGAAATATTACTTTAAGATGTAATTTCCCCAAATCCATAAAAAATGCTATTTAGAAAACAGAAGAATTAACATATAACACCAACTATGAGCCAAGCCCTGAGCTAACAGCTTTGTGTATACAACTTATTCAATCGCTACAGACTCATGAGGGAGATATTATTACTCCCATTTTCCAGATGAGGAGACAAAGTTTAGTATGTAAGTCATTGTTAAATAAGAAAACAGTCTCAGGTTACATTGTGGAGCAGTTGGGAATTTTAAATCAAGAGCTGGCTGACTGCAAACTTTTTTTATTCCTTCACATTAGTATTCTGAAGCATAACATGAAATTTATGTTTTCATGTGATTTTTATGTGTATTTACATGAAATGTCCTGTTTTACATTCCTTTAGAGGTGCTAGGGGTCTTACCCATTGTCACTGTTAACTTCTATATTCCAAGTGTCCGTATAGTGCCAAGTACATGGTGGCATTCCATATGTATTTGCAGAAAGAAAGATGAATGAATGAATGAATGAATGAATGAATGACATGATAGAACTTATTCCATGCCAATTCTAAAGGTACTCAGTTAACAGAGAAACTCTTCCACTCTGAATTTTGATTTTGCCATAAAAAATAAATCCAATATGAGCCTTCCTTCAGATGTATATTGCACTGACTACAAAACCAAAACATGCATTTAAATCACTTATATCGAACTTTTTATGATGCCACTGGGAATGGTGTTCTTTTTGCATTTGCAGTAAAAGGGTAGAACAGATGGTGGAAGTTTAGTTTCAAGTGATGGGCCCATTAAAATAACTTATGCTGTTGAGCGATTGTTCACGCTAAAGGCTCCATTCATTATATCTGCGTTTGCAAGCTTCAAAATACTTGGAAGGAAATAGGACTTCAGGAAATGTTTGCTGTATCAAGAGATTTGCTAGAATAGGACTGCAGACCCACACATTCTATCCCTTAGAAAAAAGAGGATGAGCTTGCCTGAGGCTTAGCTAAATAGGAAGCTTGTTTCATAGAGCACCCACCCTGGAAGAACCTTTGCGGGAAGAGACGTGGAGTCAGAAAATAATGTTCTGGAGAACAAATGTGGAATCCCCTTGAACAACATTTTTTTCAACTTTTCCATCTTCTATGAGTGTGTTTAAATATAAAAATTGTAGCTACAAATATAACGACATAATGAAAGAGAAGAAAACATAAATGTCAAAATATGGTCTGGAAGAGTCAGCTGGGAGCTGGCTGCAAGAGCTCCTTCATCTCTTATCACTGGTTTAGCAGCATGGACGTACACACCAGGAGTAGGGCCACACGAAGTCCTTTCTATATACTAAACTATCACATATTCAGCTCAGTTTGGTTGGCCAAATGGTGGCATGCACCCTGGAATGGAAACCAGGACATTTGTGTTCTATACCAGGGAACTCAGGTGCATCAGCTCATTTAATCTTCTCAACAGCCCAGTGATGTAATATTTTCTTCATTTAGCAGTTGACAAAACTGAATATGCCCAGTGGCACCTCTGATCCAAACTCAAGTCTACATGACTGTGAAATATTTCCTCTACCCATTATTGCACACTCTCTGTTCTATCACAATTTCCAAACTGAAATTCGCTTAGATAAAATGATGGGTCTTGGGTGGAAAATATCTAAAGTCAGGTCCAGTTATAACATTTCAATGATTACACTACGACATTATAAACTTTAGTAAGTTTATCACAGAACATTCAATATTCATTCCATAAACATCAACTGAGTGCTGAGATACAGGCTTGGTTTGAAATATTGAGGATCTGGTTACAGATTAGATATGACCATTGCCCCTGTTAGTCAGGGATCTGGCAGTAAACAGAGAGCATGTTCAAGTTGGATAAGCTAAGGAGGAGAAAGTAAAGGAAATAATTGCAAAGGAAATACTTGCAAAGGAATGGGCAGGAATAGAAAATCTAATGAGAACAAGCACAGGACCCTGGGACTAGTGACAGTGAGGAGCAGTTCACCTCTCTTCCTGGATGGGCAAGAAGGGAAGGTTCCCAGGACCTAAAGTAGCTGCATGCAGAGACACCTGATATGAACTGAGGTCTTCAGACAACCCCTGGAGCGTTGGCATGAAGTCACACTTGCAGCCCCCTTTTCCTAAACTGTACCAGTTGGTGAATGTTAGAAGTCCATGGGTTGGAAATCTAGAGGTAGCTGCAACTTTAAGACAGATTTCAAAGCAAATGGTTGCCCTCAGGACTGCTTTTTCTGACCTCATACATTCAACAAACATTGATTAAATGTCTACTTTTGGTCCAAGCACTAGGGTTACGAGAAATAATAGATAAGTCCAGAAAGTTGACAGGTAAAACACAGACATTTAGAATACAGGATGAAAACTGCAATAGGCATAGTTCTGGAAGGTATGAGAACTGATCTGGAAAGAAAACAACCTGGGGAAGGATGCAAACACCTTGAGTCTTGAAAGACAAAGAAGATAGTGTGGCTTGAAAGGAGGAAAAAGTCCTCAAACCAAGAGAGCAAATGTGCAAAGACCTGAAGAAGACAAACGGCATGGTTCCAGAGCCTGTGGGATCTCAGAGGGCAGATATACTCAATAAATAGCTGCAACTGGAGTTGGAGATAGAAATGTAGCATCATCCAGGAGAATGAGAAAGATCACCAAGGAGAATGCAGAAAGAAAAAAGAGGAAAACAGCTACAGACTATGGGCCCTGAGATATGCAGAAGTCAACATTGTAATTCCTGGAATCTGTGAATATGTTACCTCACGTGGAAAAGGGACTAAGCAGTTGATTAAATTAAGGCTCTTGACATGAGAGATTATCCTGGATTATACAGGTGGGATCAATGTAATCTCAAGGATCTTTATCTATGAAAAGGGGAAACAGAAATGTTAGAATCAGAGAGAGATTTGAAGATGCTACACCGATGTCTTTGAAGATGGAGGAAAGGTCTACGGCCAAGGAATGCAAGTGGCCTCTGAAAGCTACAAAAGGCAAGGAAAGAGATTCTTGTCTGTCACTTTTCTCTTTCTACACTTTCTCCAGAAGGAGTGCACCCTTGCCTGTACCTTAATTTTATCCCGGTGAAACCCATTTCAGCTTCTGACCTCTGAACCATAAATTTTAAACCCCTATGACATTAGTTTGCCTGTGTAACAAACCTTCACATGTACACCTGAACCTGAAATAAATATTTTAAAATAAATAAATAAATAAATTTGTGTTGCTTTAAACCACTAAGTTTGTGGTAATTTGTTATGGCAGCAATAGGAAGCTAATACAGGACCCATAGAATGCTTTGTTGTATGTTAAAAGAATGTGATTGGCCCATTAGTAGTAACAAGGAAAGATTTTTCAAGACACATTGTCATTGTTTTTTTTTTTTTTTTTTGAGACGGAGTCTCGCTCTGTCACCCAGGCTGGAGTGCAGTGGCCGGATCTCAGCTCACTGCAAGCTCCGCCTCCCGGGTTCACGCCATTCTCCTGCCTCAGCCTCCCGAGTAGCTGGGACTACAGGCGCCCGCCACCTCGCCCGGCTAAGTTTTTGTATTTTTAGTAGAGACGGGGTTTCACTGTGTTACCCAGGATGGTCTCGATCTCCTGCCCGTCTCGGCCTCCCAAAGTGCTGGGATTACAGGCTTGAGCCACCGCGCCCGGCCGTCATTGTCATTGTTTTAAAGACAATTTGCAACAATAAGTTATGTAAGTTTTTTTAAACCTCCATGAAGCCAAACTAAATACTCATGGATTTATACAGGTCTATAAATGCATGGGAAAAGATCTGGTACCATTTCTATCAAACCAAAACAGTGGTGACCTCTGGGGTAGAGGAAGGCCCTAAAGATTGAGGATACTAGAGGACTTCAAAAAGTTTATGGAAAGTGGAACTAAAAGGTAAAAATAAAATATGTAAATTTTATTTCACATCAAAGTCAAGACACTTTTGTAAGCTATGATTTCAGCCATTTAGTTCATCCCTAAAGAACTGAGGGTCCTGAGAATTTAGCCATGTCAATGCAATCTTTTTTAGATGATTAACTGAAGAAAAGTGGGTGTCCCTTACAGATTTTTTTAAGATTAGGCAGCAAAAAGAAGTCAGAAGACATCAAATAACAACTGTAAAGTGAATGCCTAATAATTTCCCATTGAAATGCTCCCAAAATTCCCCTTGTTTGCTGAAAGGAGTGAGCAGGAGCATTGTCATGATGGAACAGGACTGTCTAGTAATGCTTTCCCAGACGTTTTTGTTTTTTCTGCTCAAGCTTTGTCTAACGTTCTCAACACTCTCAGAATAAGCAGATGTTATCATTTGTTGGCCTTCCAGAAAATCAACAAGCAAAATGCCTTGACCATCCCCCAAAATTGTTACCATGACCTCTGCTCTTGGCTGGTTCACTTTTGCTTTGGCTGGACCCCTTCCACCTCTTAGTAACCTTTGCTCTGATTATGTCTTGTCTTAAGGATAATATTGGTAAGCCATGTTTCATTTCCAGTTATAATTCTTAAAAAATGCTTCAGGATCCTGATCCCACTTGTTTAAATTTTTCATCGAAAACTTTTTTTTGTCTGCAGATGATTTGGTGGACACAATGGTTTTGGAACCCAACAAGTGGAAAGTTTGTTAAACTTTAATTTTTCATTCAGAATTGTGTAAGCTGAATCATTTGAGATGTCTATGATGTTGGCTCTTGTTTCTGCTGTTAATCGTCAGTCCTCTTCAATTAAAACACAAACAAGGTGAATGTTTTCCTTGCAAGTTGATGTGGATGACCTGCCACTGTGGGCTTCATCTTCAACATTGGATTTATTCCTTGTTAAGACAAATTATTCGTTTGTAAACTACTGGATAATTTGGGGCATTATCCTCATAAATTTTCATAAAGCATCAGTGATTTTTATCAATTTTCCACCCTAGTTTCACCATAAATTTGATGTTTGTTCTTGCTTCAATTTTAGCAGAATTCATGTTTCTCTGATAAGGATTCTTTTCAAACTGATATATTATCCTTCTGAGTGCCTCAAACTAGATCCTGTTCAGACATGGCATAACACATTAGTATCAGTTTATTTTGGTGCAAAAAAATGTGAAAACCATGCATAGTTTGTTCATAATATGCATTTTCTATGAACATTTTGAAGACCCCTCATAGGTGTGTACATAAAGACTGAGAAAACAAACTCAGGAGTGAACCTCACCAAAAGATAAACACAGTTACCTCTGCGATATAGGAAGGGACAAAGAGTGGCATTTTAGGGGAACTTTGGCTTTATCCAAAAACAATGAATGGTTTATAAAGAGATATATTCACACATTTATTATATAAAAATATAGAAAGCCAAATATCAGTTAAAATCCTTTAAGTAGGGGGGCGGAGCAAGATGGCCGAATAGGAGCAGCTCCAGTCTCCAACTCCCAGCGCGAGCGACACAGAAGACCGGTGATTTCTGCATTTTCAACTGAGGTACTGGGTTCATCTCACTGGGGAGTGCCGGACGATCGGAGCTGGTCAGCTGCTGCAGCCCGACCAGCGAGAGCTGAAGCAGGGCGAGGCATTGCCTCACCTGGGAAGCGCAAGGGGGAAGGGAGTCCCTTTTCCTAGCCAAGGGAACTGAGACACACAACACCTGGAAAATCGGGTAACTCCCACCCCAATACTGCGCTTTAGGAAACAGGCACACCAGGAGATCGTATCCCACACCTGGCCGGGAGGGTCCCACACCCACGGAGCCTCCCTCGTTGCTAGCGCAGCAGTCTGTGATCTACCGGCAAGGCAGCAGCGAGGCTGGGGGAGGGGCGCCCGCCATTGCTGAGGCTTAAGTAGGTAAACAAAGCTGCTGGGAAGCTCGAACTGGGTGGAGCTCACAGCAGCTCAAGGAAACCTGCCTGTCTCTGTAGACTCCACCTCTGGGGACAGGGCACAGTAAACTAAGACACACAGACACCTCTGCACAGACGCAAACGACTCTGTCTGACAGCTTTGAAGAGAGCAGTGGATCTCCCAACACGGAGGTTGAGATCTGAGAAGGGACAGACTCCCTGCTCAAGCGGGTCCCTGACCCCTGAGTAGCCTAACTGGGAGACATCCCCCACCAGGGGCAGTCTGACACCCCACACCTCACAGGGAGGAGTACACCCCTGAGAGGAAGCTTCCAAAGCAAGAATCAGACAGGTACACTCGCTGTTCAGAAATATTCTATCTTCTGCAGCCTCTGCTGCTGATACCCAGGCAAACAGGGTCTGGAGTGGACCTCAAGCAATCTCCAACAGACCTACAGCTGAGGGTCCTGACTGTTAGAAGGAAAACTATCAAACAGGAAGGACACCTACACCAAAACCCCATCAGTACATCACCATCATCAAAGACCAGAGGCAGATAAAACCACAAAGATGGGGAAAAAGCAGGGCAGAAAAGCTGGAAATTCAAAAAATAAGAGCGCATCTCCCCCGGCAAACGAGCGCAGCTCATCGCCAGCAACGGATCAAAGCTGGACGGAGAATGACTTTGACAAGATGAGAGAAGAAGGCTTCAGTCCATCAAATTTCTCAGAGCTAAAGGAGGAATTACGTACCCAGCGCAAAGAAACTAAAAATCTTGAAAAAAAAGTGGAAGAATTGATGGCTAGAGTAATTAATGCAGAGAAGGTCCTAAACGAAATGAAAGAGATGAAAACCATGACACGAGAAATACGTGACAAATGCACAAGCTTCAGTAACCGACTCGATCAACTGGAAGAAAGAGTATCAGCGATTGAGGATCAAATGAATGAAATGAAGCGAGAAGAGAAACCAAAAGAAAAAAGAAGAAAAAGAAACGAACAAAGCCTGCAAGAAGTATGGGATTATGTAAAAAGACCAAATCTACGTCTGATTGGGGTGCCTGAAAGTGAGGGGGAAAATGGAACCAAGTTGGAAAACACTCTTCAGGATATCATCCAGGAGAACTTCCCCAACCTAGTAGGGCAGGCCAACATTCAAATCCAGGAAATAGAGAGAACGCCACAAAGATACTCCTCGAGAAGAGCAACTCCAAGACACATAATTGCCAGATTCACCAAAGTTGAAATGAAGGAAAAAATCTTAAGGGCAGCCAGAGAGAAAGGTCGGGTTACCCACAAAGGGAAGCCCATCAGACTAACAGCAGATCTCTCAGCAGAAACTCTACAAGCCAGAAGAGAGTGGGGGCCAATATTCAACATTCTTAAAGAAAAGAATTTTAAACCCAGAATTTCATATCCAGCCAAACTAAGTTTCATAAGTGAAGGAGAAATAAAATCCTTTACAGATAAGCAAATGCTTAGGGATTTTGTCACCACTAGGCCTGCCTTACAAGAGATCCTGAAGGAAGCACTAAACATGGAAAGAAACAACCGGTACCAGCCATTGCAAAAACATGCCAAAATGTAAAGACCATTGAGGCTAGGAAGAAACTGCATCAACTAATGAGCAAAATAACCAGTTAATATCATAATGGCAGGATCAAGTTCACACATAACAATATTAACCTTAAATGTAAATGGACTAAATGCTCCAATTAAAAGACACAGACTGGCAAACTGGATAAAGAGTCAAGACCCATCAGTCTGCTGTATTCAGGAGACCCATCTCACACGCAGAGACATACATAGGCTCAAAATAAAGGGATGGAGGAAGATTTACCAAGCAAATGGAGAACAAAAAAAAGCAGGGGTTGCAATACTAGTCTCTGATAAAACAGACTTTAAACCATCAAAGATCAAAAGAGACAAAGAAGGCCATTACATAATGGTAAAGGGATCAATTCAACAGGAAGAGCTAACTATCCTAAATATATATGCACCCAATACAGGAGCACCCAGATTCATAAAGCAAGTCCTTAGAGACTTACAAAGAGACTTAGACTCCCATACAATAATAATGGGAGACTTCAACACTCCACTGTCAACATTAGACAGATCAACGAGACAGAAAGTTAACAAGGATATCCAGGAATTGAACTCATCTCTGCAGCAAGCAGACCTAATAGACATCTATAGAACTCTCCACCCCAAATCAACAGAATATACATTCTTCTCAGCACCACATCATACTTACTCCAAAATTGACCACGTAATTGGAAGTAAAGCACTCCTCAGCAAATGTACAAGAACAGAAATTATAACAAACTGTCTCTCAGACCACAGTGCAATCAAACTAGAACTCAGGACTAAGAAACTCACTCAAAACCGCTCAACTACATGGAAACTGAACAACCTGCTCCTGAATGACTACTGGGTACATAACGAAATGAAGGCAGAAATAAAGATGTTCTTTGAAACCAATGAGAACAAAGATACAACATACCAGAATCTCTGGGACACATTTAAAGCAGTGTGTAGAGGGAAATTTATAGCACTAAATGCCCACAAGAGAAAGCAGGAAAGATGTAAAATTGACACTCTAACATCGCAATTAAAAGAACTAGAGAAGCAAGAGCAAACACATTCGAAAGCTAGCAGAAGGCAAGAAATAACTAAGATCAGAGCAGAACTGAAGGAGATAGAGACACAAAAAACCCTCCAAAAAATCAATGAATCCAGGAGTTGGTTTTTTGAAAAGATCAACAAAATTGACAGACCACTAGCCAGACTAATAAAGAAGAAAAGAGAGAAGAATCAAATCGACGCAATTAAAAATGATCAAGGGGATATCACCACTGACCCCACAGAAATACAAACTACCATCAGAGAATACTATAAACACCTCTACGCAAATAAACTGGAAAATCTAGAAGAAATGGATAATTTCCTGGACACTTACACTCTTCCAAGACTAAACCAGGAAGAAGTTGAATCCCTGAATAGACCAATAGCAGGCTCTGAAATTGAGGCAACAATTAATAGCCTACCAACCAAAAAAAGTCCAGGACCAGATGGATTCACAGCTGAATTCTACCAGAGGTACAAAGAGGAGTTGGTACCATTCCTTCTGAAACTATTCCAATCAATAGAAAAAGAGGGAATCCTCCCTAACTCATTTTATGAGGCCAACATCATCCTGATACCAAAGCCTGGCAGAGACACAACAAAAAAAGAGAATTTTAGACCAATATCCCTGATGAACATCGATGCAAAAATCCTCAATAAAATACTGGCAAACCGGATTCAGCAACACATCAAAAAGCTTATCCACCATGATCAAGTGGGCTTCATCCCTGGGATGCAAGGCTGGTTCAACATTCGCAAATCAATAAACATAATCCAGCATATAAACAGAATCAAAGACAAGAACCACATGATTATCTCAATTGATGCAGAAAAGGCTTTTGACAAAATTCAACAGCCCTTCATGCTAAAAACGCTCAATAAATTCGGTATTGATGGAACGTACCTCAAAATAATAAGAGCTATTTATGACAAACCCACAGCCAATATCATACTGAATGGGCAAAAACTGGAAAAATTCCCTTTGAAAACTGGCACAAGACAGGAATGCCCTCTCTCACCACTCCTATTCAACATAGTGTTGGAAGTTCTGGCTAGGGCAATCAGGCAAGAGAAAGAAATCAAGGGTATTCGGTTAGGAAAAGAAGAAGTCAAATTGTCCCTGTTTGCAGATGACATGATTGTATATTTAGAAAACCCCATTGTCTCAGCCCAAAATCTCCTTAAGCTGATAAGCAACTTCAGCAAAGTCTCAGGATAAAAAATTAATGTGCAAAAATCACAAGCATTCTTATACACCAGTAACAGACAAACAGAGAGCCAAATCAGGAATGAACTTCCATTCACAATTGCTGCAAAGAGAACAAAATACCTAGGAATCCAACTTACAAGGGATGTAAAGGACCTCTTCAAGGAGAACTACAAACCACTGCTCAGTGAAATCAAAGAGGACACAAACAAATGGAAGAACATACCATGCTCATGGATAGGAAGAATCAATATCGTGAAAATGGCCATACTGCCCAAGGTAATTTATAGATTCAATGCCATCCCCATCAAGCTACCAATGAGTTTCTTCACAGAATTGGAAAAAACTGCTTTAAAGTTCATATGGAACCAAAAAAGAGCCTGCATCTCCAAGACAATCCTAAGTCAAAAGAACAAAGCTGGAGGCATCACGCTACCTGACTTCAAACTATACTACAAGGCTACAGTAACCAAAACAGCATGGTACTGGTACCAAAACAGAGATATAGACCAATGGAACAGAACAGAGTCCTCAGAAATAATACCACACATCTACAGCCATTTGATCTTTGACAAACCTGAGAGAAACAAGAAATGGGGAAAGGATTCCCTATTTAATAAATGGTGCTGGGAAAATTGGCTAGCCATAAGTAGAAAGCTGAAACTGGATCCTTTCCTTACTCCTTATACGAAAATTAATTCAAGATGGATTAGAGACTTAAATGTTAGACCTAATACCATAAAAATCCTAGAGGAAAACCTAGGTAGTACCATTCAGGACATAGGCATGGGCAAAGATTTCATGTCTAAAACACCAAAAGCAACAGCAGCAAAAGCCAAAATTGACAAATGGGATCTCATTAAACTAAAGAGCTTCTGCACAGCAAAAGACACTACCATCAGAGTGAACAGGCAACCTACAGAATGGGAGAAAATTTTTGCAATCTACTCATCTGACAAAGGGCTAATATCCAGAACCTACAAAGAACTCAAACAAATTTACAAGAAAAAAACAAACAACCCCATCAAAAAGTGGGCAAAGGACATGAACAGACATTTCTCAAAAGAAGACATTCATACAGCCAACAGACACATGAAAAAATGCTCATCATCACTGGCCATCAGAGAAATGCAAATCAAAACCACAATGAGATACCATCTCACACCAGTTAGAATGGCGATCATTAAAAAGTCAGGAAACAACAGGTGCTGGAGAGGATGTGGAGAAATAGGAACACTTTTACACTGTTGGTGGGATTGTAAACTAGTTCAACCATTATGGAAAACAGTATGGCGATTCCTCAAGGATCTAGAACTAGATGTACCATATGACCCAGCCATCCCATTACTGGGTATATACCCAAAGGATTATAAATTATGCTGCTATAAAGACACATGCACACGTATGTTTATTGCAGCACTATTCACAATAGCAAAGACTTGGAATCAACCCAAATGTCCATCAGTGACAGATTGGATTAAGAAAATGTGGCACATATACACCATGGAATACTATGCAGCCATAAAAAAGGATGAGTTTGAGTCCTTTGTAGGGACTTGGATGCAGCTGGAATCCATCATTCTTAGCAAACTATCACAAGAACAGAAAACCAAACACCGCATGTTCTCACTCATAGGGGGAACTGAACAATGAGATCACTCGGACTCAGGAAGGGGAACATCACACACCGGGGCCTATCATGGGGAGGGGGGAGGGGGGAGGGATTGCATTGGGAGTTATACCTGATGTAAATGACGAGTTGATGGGTGCAGCACAGCAACATGGCACAAGTATACATATGTAACAAACCTGCACGTTATGCACATGTACCCTACAACTTAAAGTATAATAATAATAAATAAATTAAAAAAAAAAAATCCTTTAAGTAGAAAATAAAATGACCTGAATATAAAACTGCAGGTAATATGAATTTATTACATTCCAACAAAGGGAGAGGAATAGGCAAAAGGGAATGGAAGGAACAGTGAGGGGAAGAAATAATTTGAAGAATGTGTCCAGTGGTTTCAGTCATGTTAAGTGCTGCTGAAATAAGAAAAGTAATCTCAAAGCTAAAAAGAAATGCACTAGGTTTAGCCCATAGGTGGCCTCTGAAGGCTGAGGAATCAATGGGAAAGTCAGAAGTGGTGAGAGAAAGGGTGGCTAGGTCTTAGGCAAACTGAACAGAAAAGAAAGAGCCATGCAAGCCAGAAAGACTCAAGGGAGGGTTTTGCAAGATGGCAGAAGTTTGGGAATATTTAGATGTTGGCGGGAAGGAAACAGAAGAGTAGGGGAAGTGCAGAGGGGGGAGATAATTGATGGAGCCCCAAAACCAGGTGACTGAAGAAATGAAAAGGGAGGTGATCTAGTGCAGAGGCAGAGAAATTATGCTTCCAGTGCAATAGGGCACATTTTTCTCTGCAAGTCAAAGGAAAGCTGTAAAGATAAGTTAGCATATAGAGGGTGAGAGGGTAACAAGCATCAGTTGGTTTGGTTGGCTTTGATCGTTTTTAGTGAAATGGAAGGCAAGTCTGTGGACTGAAAAGGGAATGATGAGTGATTGGATGGGAGTTTTAAGGAGGGTGGGAGGTTTGAAGCACTACGGAGAAGTAGAATGAAAGCTGACTCAAAAAATGCACAGTCGTTGCCAGATAACATTGGGGACTGAGGTGAGCTCCAAGAATGTGAATTCAAACAGACACTAGCCCACACAGGGACTGGGGGACTTTACAAGTAGTAGCCAGCAGTCAGGTGGGCATTCAGGAAAGAAAGCTCGTTAGAGTGACTCAGGGATGGGGACTTACAGTTGCTCAAGCCAAAAATGACCTAAGCCTTCTTATTCTTTCATAGGCCCTATCATTAACCAAGGACATTTTGTTGAATTGAGCTCTTACATTTCTCTTGAAAGTATCCATTTCTCTCCATAGTGGCAGCCTTTGCCTCATGCCATTTAACATTCGCCTCACTGGGATTATTGCATCTGCCCTCTCTTCAACTCTGACATCTTATTCTGAGTCAACATTTTTTAAAGTAAATGTGGTAACATTATAAATTCCTTCCATTCCTTTTTTTCCCTTTGGGACAATATCCAAATCAAGCCTCCCCAGACTTCTCTCTCACCAAGACCAGTCCTCAAGCTTTCTAACCATGCTGAATTGCTTGCAGTTTCTGAAACATGCCTTGCCTTTTCTTGGCTCTGGGCCTTTGCTTGACCCATGTTCCAACTCTTCACTGGATAAACTCCTGCTCATATTTCGAGGTTCATAAAAGACCTCATTTCCTCCAAAACTTCTCTAGCTTCCAAATCTAAAATACCATGGTGTATGCTTTCACTAATACCCAGTTCTTTCCCATCATAACCATATCATACTGTATCATAATTGCACATTTCCTCATCTGTCTCTTGCCATTAAATTTTGAGCATTATAAAGACAGGTGCTGTGTCTTGTCACTGAGTCACTGGCACCTCACAGCATGCCTAGAACACATTCAAAATTGATTGAACAATATGGAAAACCAGGCCTCAAAATCCTGGGCTTTTCCCATTAGACTCTTTTATTTATAGCACAAGAGGTTAAAAACATGGCATGCATGTGTTTGGGAAGGGGAGGTAGTCATGACAAGCTAATGAGCCAACCACTCAGTATCATTAAACAGGTAGCACTTATCCTCTGTGGCTTGAAAAGAATCTATTTTGATGAAGGACATGTCAGGTTTCTCAACATCAATGCCAGGTGACTTCTTAATTAACTCACAGGTACTGTCAATAGGAAAGTCCAGTGTTGATTATAAATGATAATTAAGAGCACTGCTTCCTTCAGAACTTTAAAAATACTTTGTAGCTGTTCCATAATCAAAGTAATGTTTGAGTAAGATTTGTGCAATGTCTAATGGGCTGTTAATCCTATTCGGTGTACTTTTCATCTTAGATGTAGTTTTCATCTCTAGAAAACTACATCTAAAAAAAAAAAAAAAAAAAAAAAAAAAAAAAAAAAAAAAAAAAAAAAAAAAAAATGATTGGGGTCTTCTTTAAATCTCTTCTATGTCTCTACCTAACGTGTTCCGTCTTTCCTCTGACTTATTAAATATATATAGAATGCAGATGTAATAATTTTTAATGTTTTGTCTATTAATTCTATCACCTCTGTTATTTCTGGGTCAGTTTCAATTGATAGATGTTTTTCCTAATTAAGGCAATTTTTTCTTGCTTTTTTGTATGCTTGATAATTTTTGATTGAGTGCCAGGTAGCTTTAGTTGTTCTCCACTACTGAGGCAAGACCATTATTCATGAATGTCTTGTGAATTACAAGGTTTTCCACTTCGGCTGTCGGGTACAGGCACTATTCCCAGCCCTGCATAACTTCTGAATGCTGTTCCCTCTAATCCTTCGGGGTGGTTCTTCCTCTGATCTTTAATAGTTTCCTCATAGGCATGCATTGTATTACAGATATGCATCAACACTCAAATATATACTTGAGAAAGATCCTCTGTAAATCTCTGGAGTTCTCTCCACAACACTTTTCTCTTTGGTACTCTACCCTGTGAATTTTATTAGCTGCCTTGGCTTCTCCAGCCTCCCAGCTCTGTTTCTTCAGCTCTTAGAATCTACTGAGCTCTGCCTGGCTTCCCACTTCCCATGCTGTGGCTGAAAATGTGAACATAAACTGGATGACTCTCTAGGACTGCTCCATGGTTGCAATCTGGAACTTTCCTTCACTGCCTCTCTGTTAGCTTTCCTGTTCCCTGGATTCTGGATTTTTCTACTTCTATGTCTTAGCTTATTCCCTTGTTTTACTGAAATACATCTTCCAAAAGCTTCCTAAAAATGAATATGTAGGAGATAAAAATGTTAAGTTCCTTTCTATCTGAAAATGGCTTTATTTTACACTCAGGCTTCATTGAAAGGTGACTCATTAGAGAATTATATGTTGAAAATAATTTTCCCTCAAAATTTTAAAAATATTTTTCTTTGTTTTCTGGCATATAGCATATTTATCCTATTTTCTAATGCCATCCTTAATCTAGTTTCTTTGTACTGACTTGTATTTTTATGTGAAATTTTTGGTTCTTCTCATTTTCACTGGTAGTCTAAAATTTCTGTAAATCTATTTTTATTCACTGTGTTGGGGATTGGGTAGGCCCTCTCAACCAGAAAAGTAATGTCCTACTGTTCTGAGAAATTTCTCTGTATTATTTCTTTGATCATTTTCTCTCAATATTATTCTCTTTATTCTTTCCAAAATCTCTGTTACCTAGATATTAGACTCCCTAGATTAGTTTTCTAATTTTTCTTATTTCTTCTATCCTAATTTTCATCTATTTGATTTTTACTCTAGTTTCTGAAAGATTTTCTTGATATTTCTACCACTCTTTCTCATTAATTTTTCATTTCATTTATTATATTTTTAAAATTGAAAAGTGGTTTTTCCTTATTACTCCTTATTATGTAATCTTATTCTTTTTTGTAGACTCAAGATCTTGCCTTATATATCTAAAGGTATTAATAGAAAAAGTTTAATTTTTTTTTTTTTTTTTTTGCTTTCTCTATTGCCTTTGTTTCTTCTGAGTTCCTTTTTATCTGGTGTTTTTCACACATTTCTCAAGTATCTAATGATACTTCATATTTGAGAATGGGTCACTAAAACAAGAGTAGAAAGCCTCACTGCAGGGTAATTTGGAGGCAAACTGGGTTTTTCTATTTATTTATTTATTTATTTATTTATTTTGAGACAGAGTCTCACTCTGTTTCCCAGGATGCAGTGCAATGGCCAATCTCAGCTCACTGCAACCTCCGCCTCCCAGGTTCAAGTGATTCTCCTGCCTCAGTCTCCCAAGTAGCTGGGATTACAGGCATGTGCCACCACCCCCAGCTAATTTTTGTATATTTAGTAGAGACAGGGTTTCACTATGTTGACCAGGCTGGTCTTCAACTCCTGACCTCAGGTGATCTGCCTGCCTCAGCCTCCCAAAGTGTTGGGGTTACAGGCATGAGCCACCGTGCCTGGCCAAATTGGATTTTTAATTGGGGAGGCCCGTACATGGTCAGGATGCCAATATCTGTAGCAGTTTTCTGCAATTCCATTTCTCCACAGAATAATTTTCTGATCTCCTATGTGTGTTAGTGGACAGAGAATGGAATACCCCTGGCTGATGAAGTTCTAGACACAAGACAGGAACTGAAGCAGGTAGGCAGTGTCTCACTATTCAGTCTAGACTCTCTCCTAACCCCTCTGATTTCAACCTGATGCCTCACTCCTCCACTTCCTTCTCACTGGTGCCCTCAGGGTTGGAGACTAAACCTCCAGTCTCTGTAGAGGAGAGAAAAGGAGCTGTCTTTGGGCAGCAAGAGGTGGAGACATCCAGAAGTCTTACTGACTTTCAGTTAATTCTAGTTCAGACTTTCAGTTAATTCTTTTGATTTTCATCTGGATCCTCACCTCTGGCCCAGCAGTTCATGATGTTTCCAAGTTTCAAGCCTTTCTAGGGTTCTACAGGGTAAATTCAGACTTGCTCTGTACCCTCATTCCTCTCTGCTTCTGCTTTTTCTGCTCTGCTGTGTCACCGACCCCTACTCCATGCACTTTCCAGCTTCTGATACATGTTGCTATTTCTCATAGGCTGTTTTTCCTCTCCTACCTCTCCTCTTTCATTCTTTTACTTTCATTTTAGTGATGATCT